>NC_040908.2:109525027-109828058 GCF_004126475.2 Phyllostomus discolor
CTTGGTACAGTACCTGGAGTTTGGGGCAGTCCAGAACCAATGGCACAGCTGCCTGAAACTGGACAGTCTGAGGTCTTCCACTGTGCCCTGGATTTTCTGACCAACGGCTGGTTCCTGGTTCGGTTTTGTTCAGCAAAACACTTATCCCTCATTGTTGGCCAGTCGCAGTCTGGGTTTTGAGTTGCAGCAAGTCCCCTTCATTCCTCCCAAAACTCAAAAGCAGACAGACTATCAGTCATTATTCCTGCTTGTGACCACAGATTTCCACATCCCTGCCAATCTGCCTTAGAGTAGCAGACAAGCACCCATCTCCCATGCAGTCTGAAAGAACCACATGATACCTGCAGATGCAAGCACTCCCAGCAGCCCTGGCTACCCCGGGCAGAGAGACTCCAGTTCCCCAGCTCTACAGCCAGGAACAAAAAGCCAAGCAGATATGGGAGCTACCGAGTCTGGCGTGTGAATCCCTCAGGCTGGGCCTGCCAGGGGGTCCTTGGAAAGGAAAGGGCAATGGTTTTCTGACAGTGAGTTCCACTGCACCTCCCACGTTTGTGCACATACCATGATTCAGTATGCCCTCTGGTCTCCACACTTGCTAGTCCTACCCATAGTGTTTAGGTTCAATTTAAATGCCTCTTCTCTGCGCTATCAGGAGCAGTGTTTCTTTTTTGAGCCTTTTAGGTATTTGGTTTCTGCTTATTGATCACTTTCTTTTGTGAAGTATTTCAAACACAGAAAAAAATAAGTATAAAGAATATCTATGTACCAATCATCCAGCTTGAGAAATGAAATATTCTAAATACATTTATGTTCACTCTATTCTCCTTCTTGATCATGTTCCCTTCCCTTTTGCCGCCCTGATGTAATCATAATAAATTTGATATTTAATGATTCCTGTGCATAGTTTAATACCTTTAATACTAGAGATATATTCTTCAATGATATAAGCTTTTGTATATGTTTAAACATTAAAAATTTAGCAATTATATCAAGTGGAGGTATCCTTCTTCAGTTTCCTCATTTCTACGATGGGTTTGGTGACAGTACCTATGCCCAAGAGGTGGTTATGAGGACCGAGTTAATACATGCAAAACATGTAAAGTAGTGCCTGGTACTTAATGTGTTAAATAAATGTCAGCTATTACTTTTTCCACTTAATCATGTTATACATTTAGTTTCAGACCACTTATATTTTTAATTTTTACTTATTGATTCTAGAGACAGGGAGAGAGAAATATTAATTTGTTGTTCCACTTATTTATGCATTCATTAATTGACTCTTTTATGCGCCCTGACCAGGTATTAAGCCTGCAACTTTTGGCATATCAGGATGATGTTCTAACCAAATAGGGTACCCGTCCAGGGCGCTAGACAGCTTATTGTAATCACTATATATTTAGCATTCCATTGTATCAATAAACTTAACTGTACTTCTCCATGATTCTGTTGATGAACATTTTGTTGTTCCCAGGTTTGCTGTTAGAAACAATTTGGCAATCAACATTCTTGCACATGTCTTCTTGTACCTGGACAAGTTATTCTGAATCATATGAAGGGTGCGGAATTGCTAGTATGTATCTTCGATATATTTTAGGTCACTTCTGACTAGTATTATAATGGTCTGTGTGTGTGTGTGTGTGCACATTCATGAGCACAAATCTTTTATTGCTAGGAGATTGTAAAGTCTTAGAAGACAGGTCTAATGGCATTCAATCATTCATTGATTCGTGTAGCAAATATGTATTTAGCATGCAGAATAGGCAGCAGACTGATCTAGGTGACAGGATGCCACCTAGACATGGGTTGTCTCCCGTGGTCTCTACTTTGGAAGACATACTCAGGGCACCTGTAGTCAGATTAGTCCTCATTTCTGAGGGCAAGGTTTTCACAGAATATTCTAGATGAACCAGGCACTATATGTATACTTTCAGTCAAACCCTTCATTAACAGCACTGCTTGCTAACTGGGCGCTTGGGACTAGTGATTAATCTGGACTCTAGTTTCCTCTGATGGGAAAGCACTGTTTTGTTGTATTCAAGAGCATGGACCAGAGTACCAGGCCCAGTGTCACCACGTGTGAACTGCGTGAACTTGTACAAAGGATTTAACGTCTCTAAGTTCCTGCTTCCTCGTCTGGAAATGGTGCTAATAATAGTATCTACCTAAAATGGGCTATGAAGATTACATGAGAAAATGAATTAAAGTATTTAGCACAGTGCTTGGCCTGATATAAGTGCTCAACAATTGGTAGCTGTAATGATCATGTTCAATATGTCATCTCTTAACCAAAAGATACGTGCTGTTTAGAAATCAGCAAATGGGAAGTCTTTGAGGTATTTTTGCTTTCTTCATTGCACTGTGAACTGTCAGTCTGTTACCTAATTTTACATTTTGGAATATTACCAGTTACTACTTCTATATGAGCTTATATGTGTGATATGTTTAATCTCAGCCTTTCTTTAGAGAATGTAGGAACTTTCTTTTGTTTTCTATTTTTTTCCATCTGATAGATTGGGCTCTAATTAATGGAAAGAACTGATAATTCTATGTGTTCTTCACTCATCTCTGCACCCTGGGGTTGGCTTCCAACCACCAGCTCTGTTGACAGCTGCATACTTGAACTTCTAGGGGGAGCTCATTGGGTATTTGAGCCCGTTACTCTGCCTCTGGGCAAAACTGCCTTTGAAACATAACTCAAAGCATCACTGTTGTGAATGGATCCTCAGAGAAGAATTCCAGGATGATTTCCCAAAACAGATCCAGACACTGCCCAGACTGCTTGCTTCACATGCTTACTTTATTTTATTAGAGTTGGGTTTCATTTCAGAGTGGTCTCCAGCTCCCCACAGTGGCCCCTCCTAGGAATTTTTCCTAAATTAAGCAAGTGTGTGTGGACTCTGAGAGACACATAGGGCTTATCTATCGGCTGCCTCTTTGTCCCTCTGTGAGAAACAGGTATAATGTTTAACAAATAATGAGCTGTGGCTGAACTCTAACCTGCTCCATCCATTGCAGAATGTTTAGAACATTTCCTGTCTCTTTAAGAAATACCTTCTGTTATTTTTACTTTTCAGCATTTGTAACCTTATATTTAAGGGATGTACTGCTTCTGCTTGAATCTATCAATTCTGTATAAATGTATTTATATTTCTCCAAACAACAGCCTAGTGCGAAACACTTGGGAAATAACCTGATAGGTGTATTTGGCTTACAGGTTTGGTCATGGTACAGTCCTCTGCCTAGTATGTCAGAAAGAATGATTCTTGGACCCCCATTTCCTGGGGGACAGAGGGGAGATGAGAGCCCTCCTCAAGTATTGGAAGGGCCATTGGTAGAATGGGGAGTAGAGTTATTCTGCATCTCCAGAAGGCAGACTAAAGTCATTATAAATGGAGTTTATTGCAATAACAACTTTTGCTCAATGTAAAGAAAAACTTTTTGTAAAATATATTTTATTGATTATGCAATTACAGTTGTCCCATTTCCCTCCCTTTATTCCCCCAACACCCTGCGCACCCTCTCCCACCCGCATTCTTCCCCCCTTTAGTTCATGTCCATGGGTCATATATGTAAGTTCTTCAGCTTCTACATTTCCTATACTATTCTTAACCTCCCCTGTCTATCTTCTACCTACCATTTATGCTACTTATTCCCTGTAACTTTCCCCCTCTCTCCCCACCCACTCCCCCACTGATTACCCTCCATATGATCTCCATTTCTGTGATTCTGTTCCTGTTCTAGTTGTTTGTTACTTTGTTTTTGTTTTTGTTTTAAGTGTGCTTGTTAATAACTGTGAGTTTCTTGTCATTTTACTGTTCATATTTTTTATCTCCTTTTTCTTAGATAAATGCCTTTAACATTTCATTTAATAAGGGCTTGGTGATGATGAACTCCTTTAACTTGTCCTTATTTGGGAAGCACTTTAATCTGCCCTTCCATTCTAAATGACAGCTTTGCTGGATAGAGTAATCTTAGATGTAAGTCCTTGCCTTTCATGACTTTGAATACTTGTTTTCAGCCCCTTCTGGCCTGCAAGGTTTCTTTGGAGAAATCACCTGACAGTCTTATGGGAACTCCTTTGTAAGTAACTATCTACCTTTCCCTTGCTACTTTTAAGATTTTCTCCTTATCTTTAATGGTGGGTAATTTAATTATGATGTATCTTGGTGTGTTCCTCCTTGGGTCCTACTTGTTTGGGACTCTCTGAGCTTCCTGAACTTCCTAGAGGTCTATTTCCTTTGCCAGATTGGGGAAGTTCTTTTTCATTATTTGTCCAAATAAGTTTTCAATGTCTTGCTTTTTCTCTTCTCCTTCTGGTACCCCTATGATTCGGATGTTTGAATGTTTAAAGATGTCCTGGAGGTTCCTAAGCCTGTCCACATTTTTTTTAATTCTTGTTTCTTCATTCTTTTCTGGTTAAACATTTCTTTCTTCTTTCTGATCCACACCATTGATATGAGTCCTAGTTTCCTTCCCATCACTATTGGTTCTCTGTACATTTTCCTTTATTTCACTTAGCATAGCCTTCATTTTTTCGTCTATTTTTTTACCATATTCAACCAGTTCTGTGAGCATCCTGATTACTAGTGTTTTGAACCGTGCATCTGATAGGTTAGCTATCTCTTTGTCGATTAGCTGTATTTTTTCTGGAGCTTTGATTTGTTCTTTCATTTGGGCCATTTTTTTTTGTCTCAGTGTGCATGTTACATAGAGAAGGGCGGAGCCTTAGGTGTTCACAAGGGTGGGGCAACCCACGTTGCTGCCTTGTGACGCTACGTGTGGGGGAGGAGTTCAAGAGGGGACAGTGCCATTTCCTCTGCTTTCTGATGGTTTCAGTCATTTCCCCCGCTACTCACAATCAAATTGGGCCCTTCTGGTGCTTATTTCTGGGTGGGTGGGCTTGTGTACATTCTAGGACCCTGTGGGTCTCTCCAACGAACTCTCCTGTGAGGCTGGGAGTTTCTCCCACTACCGCCTCCACCCCCACAGGTGTTTTTAATCAGAGGTTTGAGGTTTATTTCCCCAAGCTGGAACCTTGGGTTATAGGTCTGTCTCGCTCCCCAGTTGTTCCTCCCAGTTTATCTGCACAAGAATGTGGGACCACCCAGTCTGCAATTCACTACCTTGCTGGGTCCACCAGCTGCTGCCTTGCCACGAGTCCTCTCTGCCCGGCTGCCCAACTCTGTCCCTCCTACCAGTCTGGATAACTGCTTCTTCTTTAACCCCCAGTTGTCAGACATCCACACAGTTCTATTTTCTGTCAGTTCTGGTTAGTTTTTGTTTTTAAATTTGGTGTTGTCCTTCTTTTGGTTGTGTGAGGAGGCACAGTGTGTCTACCTATGCCTCCATGTTGGCTGGAAGTCCAGAAAAACTTTTCAAAAAACAATGACCTCTCCTTGTCCAGAAGTATTTGATTGGAAATTAAAAAACATCTGTCAAGGATACTACAGAAGAGGGTGAGTCTCTTATGAAAGGACTTACTCTCCTTGTTGGCCTTTTTCTAATGATGGTGACTTGACTCTTTTGGGATATTTTTCTCCTGTAGTGAAAAACTGTATCTCCTAACTCCCTGGTGTTGTATACAGTGGAATCAGACATAAAAGGATGCCTAACAACGTGTATGGTGGGAAACAAAAGAGAAGGGATTAAGGAAGTTTTCACAGACCTTAGATCATTGAAGGATGAGAAGAGTTAGAGCAAGTTGGGGGATTCCAAGGCAAACATATGAGAAGATAAAAGGTCTTGGTTTATTCAAGACATGTTTTCTGGAATGGCTTGACTTAGTACCATAAGGGTAAGGGTTAATACTATAAGAAGTAGAGGTGATGGTCATAGGGGTGATGGTCAAAATATTTATTAATCTGTATGCCATGGATCTACAGCAATCAAAATGCAGGCCAGTCACTACACAGAGCTGCTATAATACCAAATAAATATCAGCCCATCCAATACATCTGGAATTTTGACCAGAATATTGCTTCAAAGAAGTAGCAAATCACATTTGCAGTTTAGAAAGATCACTTTGAGAGGAGGATGGATTGCTGAAAGTCTTAATGACTGTGAATAGGATGAGTTGAATAAGATGTATTCAGCAAGTTTCCAGAGGCAATGCTATATTAAACCATAAGCTCAGCTATGGAAAAATAAGCCTGCTTTTCAGTCCAGAACAGCAACAACAACAAAACCCACAATGTGCCAAAACGAAAATCAAACTGTTGGCTTACAAGAAATGTAACCCCATCTCTTCTTGTTGTTGGTGCCAGACTGGTTTTCAGGCAAAGCCTGGTTTGGCATTGGTTCCTGAGTGAATTTGCTGAAAACAGCAACCTCGTAAAGATGTTTACACATCTTTCTCCTGGTGACACATAGAGTAGAAAAAGAAGTAGAAAAAGAGTAGGGATGACTAAGACAGGGAAGGTAAGTGTCAGATAATTCAAAGCTAAACCAATGACTTCAAAATCAAAAGCTGTCAACCAACCAAAGACACCATGTCGCTCCACCAACACCCCACCACTTCCAAACAGGGAGAGGCATCAGCCCCGTGGAATACCAGTCAGTTCCCTGTGGGCAATGGCGGATGTTTCCATCATCCCCGTGTGACAACATGAGGCCTGAGTGCATCTGGTGAACATCGGTAACTGGGGTTGTCAGAGATATTTTGGGGCACTGTCAAGCTCACAGGGCACAGAGGGACGCCTCTGTAGTGGAATATGAGAGTGCTAAAAGGGCCCTGAAACGGCGTCACTAGAGGCCCTCCATGATTGATTCTTTAGGGTCAAGACCAGGGATTCATCTGAGTGGCACTTGTATGTGTGGCTAAAAGTGGCCAGAGGCATGTCCTTCCCTTTGCTATCTATAAAGAGAATCTTAATGAGGCATATCCCTGAGATATCTTCTGAACTTCAGCTCAACCAGTATGTCAAAGGCCTGAAGGGAATTGAGCCTCAGCCTCCTCACCTATAAATAAAGTCAACCCTCACTTAACTTACAGAATTGCTGTTACATTCTTATAAGATAAAAGACAAAAATGAATAAATTAATATTTGCTATGTAAGAGTCACATGACAGTGTTGTTATTGTTACTCTCAAATGAGCTCAGATAGCGTTGGGGAGGCAGGCGAGGTGCAGTCTTCTCCCTGCAGCACACAGTGGACTCCCAGATCCTTCTCTAGGAGGGGCACACGTGGGTGTCCAAAGCTCTTAGAAAATCAGTACAGTTGAGAAATTGTCAAATTCTTCTGGGCAGTTATGGGAGGCCCGTGGGTCAGGGATGGGAGGCAAACTCAGGGGAGAGAAAATCACTGAAAGAGTCTTGGAGGAAAAGATTTGAAATGAAAAAAACCCTGGGTTTGGAGCCATGCTGTCTGGGTTTGAACCCAGCCAGCTCCCTCCTGTCCGGCTGTATGACTCCAGAAAGTCACTCCTCTGTTCCCTCTGTAAAACAGGCATGATTTTTAGAAACGTATTTTAAAATGGTTAACACAAACATTTTAAATAATCTAGCTAAATAAAGCCTAAAATAATAAACATCAATGAATAATGACTATTAATTACTAAGGACCACTGACTTCAATGTAATTCAACAAAAAATGACATGCAAGTACATGCAAATACTACATGTATCACTTAAATGTAGAATCAAAAAATACAAATTGAACTCATAGAAATGGTAAATAAGTGGTTGCCAGAGGCCAGTGGTGGATGGGGGGCGCAGAATATAAGGGTACAAATCTTCAGTTATAAAATGAATTAAGGTCTCAGGATCTGCACTGCATAATTGAAATTTGCTGAGAGTATGAACTTGTGTTCTCATACACACAGACAAAAAATAAATAAATATGTGAGGGGAATCCTTTCACAGTGTTTACATATATCAAATCACCATCTTGAACATTTCAAACATGTTACAGTTTCATTTGTCCACTGCACCTCAATAAAGCTGAAAAAAGAACATGTTCACAGTGGAAATGCCAGCTCATAGACTGTCAGGGCTTGAAGGAACCTAATTAACAGATGAGGAAGCTGAGGCCCAGAGAGGCTGGCTTAGGGTCACACAGCTATTGGTGACAAAGTTGAGCCTTCAACAAATGTCTTCAAAAGTCAGAGTAATTTCCTCCCCATCATGCCCCTAAGATGCTTTCCAGAACCAATACTTGGTTATGCATCTCAGATCCTGTCACTCAGAAGCACAGGAGTTCATCACTACCAACCCCTGTGACTCAGAAGCACATCCAACTTCTGAGTGCTTGAGGAGCAGCATGTGCAGATGCTCCAAGGTGCGACAGAGGCTGGTGCAGAATAGAAACCAGGCTGGCATGGCCGGCCCTTGGGGTCTCATTCATCAGAGCTGAAACGCAGGCAGAAAAGTCAGATCATCGAGTCTCTTTTTGAAGATGGGGAGCCACTGGAGGATTGTAGAGGACAGAGTAACACAGTTGGACATGTGTTTAAGAAAACTCACTCTAGCAGTGCTATGAGGACACTATTTGGCTTTGCCCAGGAAAACACCACCAGTGCAGTGGATAAGTTTACAAAGTGCTTGTGGGGGCATGGGTAGACGTTGGAAGGGATGTGTGTATGTGAGAGACAGCCTTTGGAGTGAGGGAAAGCAAATATTTTCACCCCCATCCTGGAGATGAGGAAAACCGACAGGAAGAAGTTGTCTGAGCTTCACTGGCCATGATGAAGCTGGGCTCTGATTTCAGCACTATCCCCACTACACCACACTGGATTATGCATTGTCTACCCATGTCAGTAATAAAGGTTTTGTGTCTCGAATTAAATTAAAATACATTGAGAATGCAGAACAGAACATGCTTAATAAATGTTATTAACTTCTTTCTGCTACAAACCACAAAGTTTAATAACAAATTGCTATAACAAATTTTAATAAATGTAGTTTTTCCACAGCAAAAAAAGTTTCAAGGTTGCAAGACAATAGTTCTTAGAAATATTAAAACAAAATTTTTAAATATATTTTATTGATTATGCTATTATAGTTGTCCCATCTTTTTCTTCCCTTTATTCCTCTCCACCCTGCACCCCCTTCCCACCAGCATTCTCCACCTTAATTCATGTCCATGGCTCACACATACAAGTTCTTTGGCTCCTCCATTTCCCATACTATTCTTAACCTCCCCCTGTCTATTTTGTATCTACCAATCATGCTCCTTATTCCCTGTACCTTTTCTCTCATTGTCTCCCCACCCTCTTCCTGCTGATAACCCTCCATATGATCTCCATTTCTGTGATTCTGTTCCTGTTCTAGTTGTTTGCTTAGTGTGTTTTTGTTTTTGTTTTTTAGGTTCAGTTGTTGATAATTGTGAGTTTGGTGTCATTTTACTATTCATAGTTTTTGACCTTCTATTTCTTAGATAAGCCCCTTTAACATTTCATATAATAAGGGGTTGGTAGTGATGAACTCCTTTAACTTGACCTTATCTGGGAAGCACTTTATCTCCCCTTCCATTCTAAATAATAACTTTGCTGGATAGGGTAATCTAGGTTGTAGGTCCTTGGTTTTTATGACTTTGAATACTTCTTTCCAGCCCTTCCTTGCCTGCAAGGTTTCTTTGGAGAAATCACCTGACAGTCTTATGGGAACTCCTTTGTAGGTAACTGTCTCCTTTTCTCTTGCTGCTTTTAAGATTTTCTCCTTATCTTTAATGTTGGGTAATTTAATTATGATGTATCTTGGTGTGTTCCTCCTTGGGTTCAATTTCTTTGGGACTCTCTGAGCTTCCTGGACTTTCTGGAAGTCTGTTTCCTTCACCAGATTGGAGAAGTGTACCTTCATTATTTTTTCGAGTAAGTTTTCAATTTCTTGCTCTTTCTCTTCTCCTTCTGGCACCCCTATGATTTGGATGTTGAATGTTTAAAGAAGTCCTGGAGGTTCCTAAGTCTCTCTTCAATTTTTTTCGAATTCTTGTTTCTTCATTCTTTTCTGGTTGAGTGTTTATTTCTTCCTTATGCTCCAAATCGCTGATTTGGTCCTGGCTTCCTTCCCTTTACTGTTGGTTCCCTGTATATTTTTCTTCATTGCACTCTGCATAGCCTTCACTTTTTCCTCTATTTTGCTACCATACTCAGTCATTTTTGTGAACATCCTGATTACCAGTGTTTTGAACTCTGCATCTGATAGGCTGGCTCTCTCCTCATGACTTAGTTATTTTTCTGGAGTTTTGATCTGTTCTTCATTTGAGCCATAATTCTTTGTCTCAGCATACATGTTACATTGTAAGGAGTGGGGCCTTGGGTATTCACCAAGGCTGGGCAACCCAAGTAACTGTTCTGTGGCACCATATATGGCGGAGGGGTCAGAGAGTGAACAATGCTACTTACTTTGTTCTGTCCTCACTTTCAGTCACTTCCCCCGCTCCCCAGAAGAAAATTGGGCCCTTCTGGTGCTGGTTCCTGGGTGGGTGGGTCTGTGTACATTCTAGGATACCATGGATCTTTCCAGCAAACTCTCCTATGAGGCTGGCAGTTCTTCCTGCCGCCACAATCCCCACAAGTATTTACAGCCAGAGATTTTGAGGCTTTCTTTTCCCATGCTGGAAGATTGGGTTACGCGGTCTTTCCGCTCCCCATTTGTTCTTCCCAGCTTACCTGCATGTGAGTGTGGGATCACCTGGTCTGCAAGCTACTACCTCGCCTGCTGATCCACCACCTTGCCACTCATCCTTCTTGGCTGCAGCAGCCTGTCTCTGCCCTCCTACCAGTCTGGATAAATGTTTCCTCTTTAACTCCTTGGTAGTCAGATTTCCACACAGTTTGATTTTCTGGTGGTTCTGGTTATCTTTTGTTTTTAAATTTGTTATTGTCCTTCTTTTGGTTGTGTGAGGAAGCAAAGTATATCTACCTATGCTTCCATCTTGGTCCAAAACAAGCTTTTTAATAAGAAATGTCTATTCGTGTCAACTGTCTCTCAAATTACCCACACTTTGTGTGCCACAGTTTTTCATCTACAAAATGAGAGTAATAATATTTGCCTCATCCAATTCTTGAGAGTACTAAATGAGTTGAGATGCAAATCTACTTATATCTATGTAAATATATTTATGTCTATGTAAATCTGTTTACATTTACAGATTTTTACATTCATAGCATGTATAAATTCCATACTTTTATCCACTTTTCAATCATTTGTCAACAAAACAAGAATTTATAATATGCATAGAGCATTAGGGGTATTTTTATTTTTTAATTATATTTTATTACTTATGGTATTACAATCGTCCTGATTTTTCTGCCATTGCTTCCCTCCACCCAGCACCCCCCACTCCCTCAGCAATGTCCACACCATTGTTCATGTCCATGGATCATATGTATAAGTTCTTTGGCTACTCCATTTCCTATACTGTACTTTACATCCCCAGGGCTATTCTGTAACTACCTATTTGTACTTCTTAATCCCCTCACCTCTTCACCCATTCACCCACACACCCTCCCATCTGTCAACTATCAAAATGCTCTCTGCATCCATGATTCTGTCTCTGTCCTTCTTGTTGGCTTAGTTTGTTTTTTAGATTCAATGGTTGATATGTATGTATTTTTGCCATTTTATTGTTCATAGTTTTCATCTTCTTTTTCTTAAATAAATCCCTTTAACGATTCATATAATAATGGGTTGGTAGTGATGAACTCCTTTAGTTTTTTCTTGTCTGGGAAGCTCTTTATCTGCCCTTTGATTCTAAATGACATCTTGGCTTAGGACCCTGCTTTTCATGACTCTGAATATTTCTTGCCAATCCCTTCTAGCCTGCAAAGTTTCTTTTAAGAAATCAGCTGACAGTCTTATGGGACTCCCCTGTAGGTAACTAATGTCTTTTCTCCTAGAGATTTTAAGGTTCTTTCTTTATCTCTAACCTTTGGCATTTTAATTATGATGTGTCTTGGAGTGGACTTCTTTTCATCCATCTTGTTTGGGACTCTCTTGCTTCCCGGACTTGCATGTCTCTTTCATTCAGAAATAGGGAAGTTTTCTTTCATTATTTTTTTAAATAGATTTCCAATTTCTTGCTCTTTCTCTTCTCCATCTGACACCCCTATGATGCAAATGTTGGACCTCTTGAAGCTGTCCCAGAGGCTGCTTACACTATCTTCATTTTTTGTATTCTTTTTTCTTCTTGTTATTGTGATTGGTTGTTTTTTGTTTTGTATTCTTTTTTGTTTGTTTGTTTTTTGCTTTCTTATGTTCCAAGTCATTGATTTGATTCTCAGCTTCATTCACTCTATTGTTGTTTCCTTATAAATTGTTTATTTTAATTAGTGTGCCCTTCATTTCTGACTGGATCTTTTTTATGCTGCTGAGGTCCTCATCAAGTTCCTAGAGCATCCTTATAAGCAGTGTTTTGAGCTCTGAGTCTGACAGATTGCTTATCTCCATTTTGTTTAGCTCTGTTTCTGGAGTTTTGATCTGTTCTTTCATTTGAGCCATGTTTCTTTGTCTCCTCATTTTGGCAGCCTCCCTGTTTATTTCTATGTATTAGGTAGAGCTGCTTTGACTCCAAGTGTTGGAAGTGTGGCCTAATATAGTAGGTGTTCTGTAGGGTCCAGTGGCACATCCTCCCCTATCACCCATTGTGGGTACTCTAGGTGCACCCTTCATGTGGGCTGAATACACATTCCTCTTATAGTTGAACCTTGGTTGTTGTTGGCAGATGAATGGGAGGGTACCCAGGCTAGTCAGCTGCAAGGATTGGCTGTGACCACTGACCACCAACAGTGGAAGATCAGCTGTGCAGGGGTAGGGTGGTGGTGTTCCAAAGTTGTCTGTAGCTGTCCACAGGGTGCACGGGCCCTGGGGTTTCCCAGGTGATGGAGACCAAGGTCAGGCCCCACCTGTGTTTTTTGCAGGACCACCCTGCTTGGGCTATAAAGCAGTCTGAGATGGCTGATACTTGTACTGGGCTTGGAGATTCCCATGTGAAGCCAAGCTGTGAATCTAGGCTGGCTGCTGCTAGTGCTGGGCCTGGGGCTCACTGAGGCCAACTGTTGCTTGTTTGATAAGATTTAGGAAGTTGCGAATCATGAGCTAAGACCAGTCCTTCATACAGAAAAGCAGCTGGGGTGGGCCACAAGTTGGGAAGGGTACAATCTCGGTGATCTCCAAGGCGGGTCAAACAGTATTAGCCAGGTTGATGGAGTCTCGGATATGGTACCAGCTTGCTGGCTCTGTGGAGGGAGGATTTAGAAAAGGGACAATTGCCTCTGCTCACCTTGATGCCAGACAATTGAGTTTCTCCCACTATGCCACTGGTGCCCTTCAAGCTGCTACCCTCAGAGGGAGTGAGTTTAAGTAGGTGAGTCCATATGAGGGTATTTTAAGAGGAACTTATTGGATCTCCAAGTGTTTCTTCCACAACTCAATCCCCACTGGTTTTTGTAGCCAGAAGTTGTGGGGATTTATCTTCCTGGTACTGGAACCCTGGGCTGTTGGACCTAGTGTGGGCTGGGACTCCTCACTCCCAAGATATCCATCCTGAATTTTTATCCACCACAAGTAGGTGTGGGGCCAACCTGTTTAATGTCTGTGCCCCTCCTACCTGTTTGGGTGGGTGTGGTTTCTTTAATTCTGTAGTTGTCAGACTTTCATTCAACTCAATTTCTGACAGTTCTGAGTGATGGTTGTCCTATATTTTAGGTGTAATTTTTATGTGGTTGTGCAAAGAATAGAGCCATGTCTGCCTATACCACCATCTTGGCCAGAAGACACTGAGAGCATTGGTTTTATAGGGGGAACTTCTTTCCTCTTATTTTCTTCTAGACGCAGCTCCTTTGCAGCAGGGTATATACTCTCTTGCTCGAAGGCATTTTCCATGTAGGTATGAAATCCTCACATTGAAAGGTCATGCTGTGCTTGAGGCCACACATGTTCCACAGAGTATACTTCACAGAGTTGGGTAAGGGTGGACAAGAAGCTGGCTACAGGCCCATTCTCAATACACTTCCAGTGTTCCTCCCTCTCTCTCCAGTGGCAAGATGTGCGAGTACCGTTGTATGGTCTCCACTTCTCCTCACAATCCTTTGGCCAGAAATTGTCAGATAGTCCCATTCTAGCTGCAAGGGAACCTGGACAATATGCAGAAATAGAGGGACTATTGGGTCGGCTAATAATATTTCTACCACACTGGTCTGGGAGAATTTATGGATTTCTGGGCTAGCAGTTCATTGCTGATTCTGTCATGACCTTATAGAGTTGTTTTTTAGGACTGAATTCCATATTGTGATTCCAGTTCCACATGCTAGAACCCCAGTGATCACGTCCCTGCCTTGGTACTGTACCTCAGGTCTCATGAACTCAAATCCTGCCACTGAAAGGCAGTTCATGAATCTGGGTCTTTGCTGCCTGCTGCTTACCTAATATGCTTACTATATCTCTATGTACCTGATGTCAAATGTCCTGCCCTACACATACCACCTGTCTGTTTGGGCCTCTGCCTTCTGCTGGACTGGTTAGCCAGACTTTCTGGCTGCCTGTTGCCAGAACCTTCCCTCTGTTGCCTGTTGCTCTCTTGCTGTGGCTGTTCTCTACAACCTGAACCACTCTTGTCTGACCCTCCACCATTATCCAAGACCTGGTTGTGACAAGGATAACCATAAAGAGAAAGGAAGGAAGGTACCATAGAAGGAAGAAGAAGAGAAAAGTGATATAATGAATGAACATTACACCTGGAATGAGGTTCAAAACTAATCTCTGCCACTTCCTACCTACATGACCTCAGCCAAGTCACTGAATTTTTCTGAAACTTCAGTTTCCCTCATCTGTAACTGAAAAAGGTAGACCAGATGACTGTTAAGGTCCCCTCCAGTCCTGTCATCCTATGGTTTTACATGTAGGTAGGAAACCTTTTAAAGTTTCTTAGACTTTTGAGAGTAAGGAATGAGGAAGCTGAAGCATAAGCACTGACTAGGAGGTATTATGGACTGCATTTTGAGAACTACTTGGGAGTCTCCAGTCCTTCTAGTTAAACATTTTCCTGGGCTTTACTAAGTAAAGCCCAAAACCTGGACCTTGAAAATGGAGAATGGAGAATGGAGAATTGGCTTTAAATATATTTAATCTGGCTATGATGGAAGTATTAAAATTGCACAAGTAGGAAATTTATAGGGCACTTTACAGTCTGCTCATTTTTGCACTAGTTAGAAGAGACTGAAATTCAGTATGTTCTCAAATTAGCTAAAGAAACCCCTTGTCAAAGACCCCTGAGTCCATCTGGTTATCATTACTAAAGCATTATGGCTGTGTGTGCTTTTCATAGGAAAAAAGTGAATAATCCCTTCAAATATGTAATTTTATAGGTTTTGAAATATGAAGGCAACCAGTCAAGGAGCTATCAAAGCAGTCTGAGGTACAGTGTGAGTTGTTGGGGGAAATACAAGAGAATTTTCAATAACTGAAGGTTCAGCTGATCCTGATGCCAAGGCCTAGGATTGTTAGAATACTTCTGGAAACTCCTAAAGACTGCTGTTCATTGCAAGAAGGCATCTGAACCCAAAAGATAAATTCTGAACCACCTGGACCACATTAGCCCGTCTGGAGCTGAGGTGTAGAGAGGCCCACCCAGACGTGCCCTCCAACACAACTGCCCTCCCACAGCACAACACCACTGAGCGCTTCTGTTCCTCCAGCTGAGGCGTTTTGTTTCCAGAGCACTGTGCCTTGTGGCAGCCTTGCCTCTTAACACGTCAGCCCTAAGGAGAAAACATTTTTCCTTAAGCAAGACACTGTAGAAAGAGTGAGGAAGTCAGATGAACCTTGAGCCAGATCCAAGCTTCCAGCCCTCCCACTCATGCAGTTTGTGACCCTGAACCACCACAGTGCCTGGTTCATAGGAGACCCTTAGTAGGTCCCTCTTGACCTAAACCATTGAACAAGCTTGATTTGATCATCAGTTGCCTTCTTATAAGATAGCATTTAAGAGTACAGGCTTTAAAGGCATAACAACTGCGATCAGATCCTGACTTTACAAATATTTAACCTCTCTATGCCTCAGTTTCTTCATTTCACAAATGAAGCCAAAAGTGCTTAAAATAGTGCCTGATACATAGTAAGCACTATACATTCAGTGATTATAAAGAGAATATTCCAAAAATTTCTCATACATGATAAACACTCCAAAATATTATATAATATTTTATTTACTTATTTTTTATATTTCCATACCCACTATAAGCCCACCAAAGTCTTCAACACCTTACAAAGGCCTCCATGAAAAAGAACAAAACTCCCTTCAGATGACCAAGTGCTTTTGTGAAAGAACCTTGTTTGATCCTGACTTCAGCCCCCAGCCCTGCAGAGTCCCACTTTCCTGGCCTGCCCCGGCTAATCCCCCAAGGAGGATTGGCATTTGGCTGGAGAAACTTGCTACTGACTTGTCTCCCAGGCATATCAGGTCTTAAATGCTGAGGACACAGGTCTGTCATGAACATTGCCTGCTGCCTTCAAGGGCTACCTTCCAAAACATGAGAATTGATTCCACTGTTGCCATCCCTGATTTTGGTGGGGGATTGATTTCTCATTGGAGATAAGAACAACTTTGAAACTTGCCACTTGGATGATAGTATAAATGTCTCTTCAATTGACTTGTGTTTTGTTAGTTGGTGAATACATGGGGATAGAGATGAAAGGGGGAAAGTCCTTAAGGAATGCAATCTCCCCGTTAAATGTTATGAAATGAAAGAATTTGAACCATTACTGTCAGTGCTGGTGAGAATGAAGTAAGATGGCTACTGGTGGGGTTGTAAGTTGCTCCAGCTTTTTGGAAAGTGATATGGCTGCATCCCTAAAGAAACTTAAAATTGTTCATACAGTAATCCCCACTTCTCTGAAGTCTCGTTTTCCACAGTTTCAGTTATCTGCTGTCAACCACGATCCAAAAATATCATTAAGTGGAAAATTCCAGGCAAACAATTTGCAACTTTTAAATGGTGTGCCGTTCTGAGTAGCATGATGAAATCTCATGCCATCCCACCCGAGACGTGAATCATCCCTTTGCCCGGGGTATGAACACTGGGTTTGCTCCCCGCTCTTCAGTCACTCGGTCGCTATCTTGGATGTCAGATGGACTGTGCTGGTAACACAGTGCTTGTGTTCCAGTAACCCTTACTTTACTTAATAATGGCCTCAAAGTGCAAAAGTAGTGATGCTGGCAATTCGGATACGGCAAAGACAAGCCATAAAGTACTTCTTTTAACATAGTATATATAGGGTTTGGTACTATCCTTGACTCCAGGCATTCACTGGGGTCTTGGAGCATATTCCTCACAGATAAGGGGGGACTCATATAGTATGCTCCATGAAGGCTGGGGTATTTTGTTTGCTTTTAATTTTTTTGCTTATTACGGTATTACCAGTTTAAAATACTTCCAAGTACCTAGTGTATGTTCATTAAATATTTGTTGAATGAATAAAAGAGTCATCAGTCTCTTAAAGTCAACTTACAGTAGTTCACTCTAAAAAAAAGAAATGCAAACAAAGTTTTATGTGTGCTCATCATAGCATAATTTATAGTAGTGAAACAATTATGCAAAATGGGAATTATTAATTAGGTAGAATGTTTTTCAGTTTTTTAATGATATTTTAGATCGAAGTTTTAGTATGCGGGAAAATGTTTATTTTATAATTTTATACAGGAAAAAGAGAAGAGAATGAAATTTACATATAGTGTAATCTCAACTTTGTTTAAACAAAATTTTTAACATGGGAAAAATATTAGAAGAAAATAGGCCAAAATGATGCAGTGGTTATCTCTAAGTGATGAGAATAGGTATGATTTTTATTTAATTTTTTAAACTTTTCAGAGGGTATAATAAACACATACCACTTTTTGTTGTTGTTGTTCTGAATATTTTATTTATTACCAGCAAAGCAAATCTTACTTGGCCACCTAACAAATTTCATTTTGTTTCTTTTTTTCCTGTAAGATCTTCAGCAACTTTTCTTTTCTTTTTTTTTCCTTTGGTTTTATTTTGTATCAGTTTCAGGGGCACCGCCCAGGAGCCAGACAGCCATACATCCTACACAGTGTCCCTCACCATCACCGCCATCACCGGCACCCTGGCTGGCGCCACCCATGGCCATTCACACCACCCCTCACATGTTCCCTACACTTTACTTATCCCTGTAACTGTTCCGTAACTACCAGTTTGTACTTCCCACTCTCTTTACCACTTTCACCTTGTTCCCCAACACTCTTCCCCTTTGGTCCATAAACCTGTTTTAAGTTTGTTTGTTTATTTTGTTCTTCAGATTCCACATATAAGTGAAATCATATTGTAATTGTCTTTCTCTGACTGACATGCTTCACTGAGCATAATATCCTCTAGGTCCATCCATGCTGTCACAAAGGGTAAGATTTCTTTCCATCCTGTAAATGTACCACAGCTTTTTTATCCACTCATCTACTGATGGGCACTTGAGTTGCTTCTGTATCTTGGCTACTGTAAATAACGCTACAATAAATGTAGGGGTACATATATTCTTTTAAACTTAGGAAAAGGATGTATGTTATAAAATCCCTATTGAACTTAGAATCAGAGGGAGACCAGGCTTGTGACTGAGCTCTGCAACCTGCTGGTTGTGTGTTGACATTCCAAAGATTTTGTGGGACTCACACGATAAATGCAGAAGTGTGGTTTTTCAAACTTTAAGCATAAATCCGAACTATGGAATGGTAGCTGTTGTAGCAAGGTGTTGTAGTAGGGAGGCACTTTTTGAGAAAGATATCCAGAGCACCATAAGATCCTTTTGTAAGGGATGTTAAAATTCCCAGCAGGTTGGGAGTGACCTTGTCAGTTCCTGGAGTGGAGGACCTGTGTGTGGTTTGCATAGTAGATGCCTGGCATTTTGCAGGTGCTTGCTAACTTTTACTGCTTGAGTTGAGAAGGGTTAAGGAATTGCTGATCTGCTGCATTAATTTGTCAGAGTAACAGTGAACTGGAACACTGGGGTATGGAAGTGAGTCATTTTCCTGGCAGTGAGCCTAACCCATCATCATTATCATCTCCCCGCAGCTTCTCTGTTCCCTTTTTGTGCACAGTCACATCGAATCCTCCTAAAAACCTTGCGCAAAGGGGTCTATATTATGCATGGTTTATAGACGAGGAAGCTGGGGCCAAAGGAAGATTAAACGAATTGCCCAAGGTCACATACCTAAGTAACCATTGGAACCAGGGTTCAAACGCAGGGCTCTGGTTCCTACATGCTGTGCTCTCCCTTCTCGCTGGGTCTCTTTCCATGGGAGTGGCAGGCAGTACATTCTGTAATTCTTGCTGAATTTGATGGCTTCCTCAAATATTCCAGGCAATACTGTTCTAACCATTTCTGTTGTTGCTAGCCAGAAACAAAGAAAACTCTACATCTCCAAACTGGAATAGGAGTTGGGTAAAATACTCCTTTGTTTCTGGTTTCAGTGGGAACCCTTAAGTAAAGGCTTATCTTGGATGTGGAGACTGAGCAAGCTACATCCAACAATTGTCTGAAAACCATGACTTCCGATCGGTACCATGAGATTCCCTCTCTCTGCCCCATTAGGGCACAGGCCTCACTCTTCTTTCTCCGTGGATATAGTGATGAAGTAACCACAGCTGGGGCAGTGCTCCTTGACATCTCCAGCAACCTTTGCCTCTTGAAGATGGATATCATTTTATATTGTTCTTTCAAGTGGTATAAATGGTATATTCTCCCTCCCAACACTTAAGAAACCGGCTCTGAGCCCATGGTGATAGCTGGGCATTATAAGTTTTGTGAACCAATTGACTGGCTCCTTAGACAAAAGCAGCAGTCCACCGCTGGTAGTAACCCAGTGCCATTCTTGTCCAAGAGATTGAGTTCCCAGGACTCACATGCCTGTTCGTTGTCATGGCACCTGGGGCTGTAATAATGGAGTAGGCCCGTGAATAAGCTGGGCTGGCCAGAGAAATTTTTAAAAAGGGAACATGGTCCCAGTTCCCAGCCTTCGCTTATCCTGCCCAGGTGGGTCAGGCAGGCTTGGGGCAGGAAAGGTTTTGTTCACAGGAAGCATATTAGTCTATTCGGGTTGCCATAACAACACACCGCAAACAGGGTGGCTTAAACAACAGAAACTTATTTCCTCACAGTTCTGAAGGCTAGAAATCCAAGATCCAGGTGTCAACAGATTTGGTTTTTTCAGAGGCTTGCAGATGGCCGTACTCCCCCTGTGTCTTCGTCTAGTCTCTCTCTGTGTTGTCTGTGTCCTAACCTCCTCTTTTTAAGGACATCAGCCATAGTGGATTCAGATCCATGGTAATGACCCATTTTAACTTAATCATCTCTTTGAAAGCCCTAGCTCCAAATGCAGTCATATTATGAGCTACTGGGGGTTAGGATTTCAACATGTGACTTTTGGGGGACACAATTCAACACATAACAAAGGACATGGCGCGAATCAGAATAGAACAATCAGAACTGAACAATCACTTGCCATGGTACAGACCACGAGGGCTAATGTCAGCAGTTCCTCCCATGCTGGGGTTGGGGATAATCACCCCAGGAAAGGAAAAGCATCACAGAGATGGTGAAGACCCCACACAGATGCCTAAGCAGTGCTGAGGACAGAAACGGGGGCTGGCCCCAGCATCCCAGGCTTCAAATATCCAAAGCCTGTATATCTTCTGCCTTCCCCACATAGCTCAGTACACAAGCAGGCATCATGCCTTGCTTTTCCTCCCTCAGAAATGTACCTTGAAGCTATCCTTTCTCTTCCACCCTGTTGTGCCCTAAGAGACAGCATCTTTCTTCTTCACATGGATGGTGGTCACAGCCTATCACTGCCTCACAGTCTGCAGCCTCCACCCCTCCCCAGTCCTATACTCACCTGCCAACAGGCTCTTTAATGTGAAGGTTGGACAGTACCTGCCCACTTGACTACCTTCCCCAAAGCCTACAGAATAGGCCGAATGTGCTACATGAGCCCATGCTTCCAAACCTCAGTGGCTCCCCAGTGCCTCCAATGTAGTCTGATTAACTTGCGAGCCCATTCCAATGTGGTCAGCCCTCTCCTTCTCACCTGACTGCCTAATGTGGCCCTGCCTCTCAGCCCCTCCCTGATATGGTCTAGCACCCAAATCTCCGCCTCTTCCCTCAGGTGCTCCCTTCCTGTGCTGCTTGAAGGACTTTTCTGCCTCCAGGCTTGGAGAGTTGTTCAAAGTCAAGATCGAATGTAAATGTCACTTCTGTGAAGCCCTCTCTGCTGCTCTTCCTGACTCTCAGAGAGAAGTTTTCCCTCCCTATTCTGTAATCCTATAGCACTGGATACATTGCTGTGTCTGTGCTTAATATCTTGAGTTATTTCATTTTTTTAAACTTTGTCTCTAGAATGTGAGCTCTTTAACAAGAGAACTTTCTCTTATCCACCTTTGCATCTCCCCTGCTCCACACAGCCCCACATGAAGTAGGTGTTCAGTAGACAGGTGCTAGGTGAGTAAACAGATGAAGTTGTGGGAGTCTCTCCATATCCCTGCTGGTGGCCCATAGTGTGGGATTGTCAGCTTGTCTGATGATGCAATTTTCAGGCTTAAGTAAGGAACTCTTCCTTGGTAGTGTCCACGACCAACCCATGCACAGCAGCACATCTATCCTCTGTGGGCTGAGTCAACGTCTGGGACAGTCAGCAGAAGTGCTATGAAGTGCAGTGTAAGTTATATTAAAATTAGACATGAGAACGAACCAGGCATCGCAGGTTCGATTCCAAGTCAGGGCACATGCCTAGGTTGCAGGCCACGGCCCCCAGCAACCGCACGTTGATGTTTCTCTCTCTCTCTCTCTCTCTTTCTCTCTTTCTCCTTCCCTTCCCTCTCTAAAAATAAATAAATAAAATATTTTTAAAAAATAGGCATGAGAAAATAGACCTGGAGATAGAGGCTAAAAACACCACTTGCCTCACGACTCCCCGAACCCCATTTTGTGTGATAGGAGACAGCACACATGCAAGGACAGCCAGGACACCGGCAGGCGGGGCACGGCAGCTCCACCGTCCGAGCTCCGGCCCGAGTCAACACACCGTGGGTACTTGGCAAGTGAATTTCCTAATTCATGTTGCTCCTCCTGCAACCTCCCAAGAATAAGATGGAGGTGTTCTAAGAGCAATCAAAGCAGAAAAGATACAAGTACTCGCCCATCACAGAACACAGCAAAGCTGGAAGAGACCTAAAGATGGAAAACTCTAGCCAAACATTTTCCAAACAGTTCTCTTAGCCATAAAGCCTTGTATTCAAACAAAATCTCAAGGAAGCCTATCATGTAAGACCGATGAATATCATAAAAGCTGGGTTGAACTGTAGTGGAGGAAGCAAGATAGGCCCTACATTCCCATGACACTGCCCACTTGACACCTGTGTGGAATGAACCTCAGAGGGCCCAGTAGAGTCTCTAAAATCCAGATTGGCATTTCTAATGTAGTTGCCCAACCTCAGAGACCAAAATTCATTCATCTGTTCATTCATTCATTCACTTGTTCATTCATTCATAGTTTATCTCTGTTTCCATCTCTCTCTCCCTTTCTCCAAACATTTATTACACTTCTACCACAAGCCAAACACTAAGGTAAAAGTAAGTAAGATCCAGTACCTGCCATAAGGAAACCTTATTGTCTAAATGGGGGGAGCAACATGAACAAATATTTGCTCTAAAGAGGACAAATATTTTTAGAGCAGGTGACAGCGACATAACGAGAAAGGAGAGGGTAAATGATTTTCCAGTCCCTGACCAAAATAAAGTTGCCTGAATGCCCAAGCCAGTGATATTTATTCCCTACCCCACTGCTGCTAGCTGCTGCTACAGGAATAAAGGGGAAGCTTTGCTGCTAGGCGCCTCCACCCACGCCTCCCAGCTCAGCGTTATCCCCAGCAGAGCTGAGGGCACAGAGCAGGGAGGCCCTGGGAGGTGAGGGAGGGCAGGGGAGGAATCTCTCTGCAGTGCTCAGGGCTTGCAGCTGCTGCCCCACAAAAAGCAGGGCCAGCCCTGCAGCCCGATTCTTTTGTCCTAGACCACTGGGGAAAGCCTTTGTGCCCAGAGATCTTTAAATAACATTGTCACTCATGAGCAAACCCAAGCTTTCTTTCACCAGAAATGAATTGAGCCCATTACTGGAGGAAGAGCCCTCTCCCACCCTTCGTATTTTCATGGATGGAGGGCCCGTGGAGAGGGCCAGGCCCCCACACCCAGCAGCCACATTCCCAGCCCTCATTTGAGGCTGCCATTTTTGCCTCCACACAGACAGACTCTGGGACAATGCCTCACCCTGTAGTTTGGGGTGTTTCTGCACTTTCTGCACTACTGAACCAAAGGTTTTGAGTTTGAGATATGTGACTTGATGTGGTCATTTTCTACTGGGTCTTCTTTGACTTAGGAGCCTGGAGAAGACATGAATTTGGTCCCTCCATGGTTTCCTCAGTGCCCTATTTGTGCTTGTGCCGCCCAGAGAGCCCTGACAATTTCTGAAAGAAGTAATTAGTACATACTAGCAAACAGTCCTTGTTATATCACTTTGAAAGAAGTTCAGAAAGGCAGGGAACTAATGAATGCGTATTAAGGGTGCATTCTGAACCGTGCACCAGGCTTGGTGCCTGGCTCCCCAGATTACTATGCTGGCAATTATTGTGAGATCATTTGTATAATTCTCTCTCCTGCTTGCAGGCTCCAGAAAGGCAAGGACTGTACCTCTTTTGTGCACTGCCATAGTCCAACTGTTAGCGCAATGCCTGGCATGTAGCAGCGCACACAATAAATATGCTGCATGTGTACACGAATGGTCTTACATGATCTGTTGGCCTTGCGGAATTGGTAGTTAACCCATTTTATAGATTCATAAATTGAGCTTCTGAGAAGTTGAGTAACTTACCTAAGATCACACAGCCTGTCATTAACTGAGACATTGTTAACCCAGGGCTTTCCAACTGAATGATTTTTTATACTTGATTTTGAAGGCACTCCTTTTTTAAAAAAAATAATAAAACAGAAAGGAGAAGGAATCTTTCCAATGCTCTAAGAATAACTCTTGTTCTGCCTTCTTTCTAGGTGAGAGAGACAGGTTCATCTCTCATAATTACAATTTTACATCTTACAATGCTTGCTAACACAAATGGTGAATAGTGGCCTTTTCCACTGTCTTTTTGGGGGTATGATTCTGGTTACAAGAATAAAAACATTTGGGGAAAAGGAAGAAGGTATAGACTGAGTAGTCATGGGGGGCTTTATTGCAGGGCTAAGATTTGAGTTAGACCTTGTGGATGGGTAGCATTTCCCCAGAGGATTGAGGCAGAACTCTGCAGGGACAGTGTGAGCCACAGCATGGAGAGGGCAGTGTGGACAGAGACCCACTTTTCTAGAACAGAGACTATCAGGGACCATGCCTTGGCCCCACTTAAAACCCTACTGGTGCTCCCTAAGCCACAAGGCCCCTCATCTGGTCCCTGAAGCCCTCCATGACCTGGGTCCACCTGCCGTGTGCCGGTGTAAGCCCCTGGCCTCTCACCCACCACTGCTCTGCCCAGCAGCCCCACTGAAGCTTCACTGGCCTTTGGTTGCATGTTCCCAAGGCCTCTGCCTCTCTGTGCTACAGATCCTTCTAGCTGGCAGCCTTTGCCCATCAGCAGAAATTCTATGTAATGTCAGCTTAGACGTGACCTCCTTTGCAAAACCTGCCCCGCCACCTCCTTTGTAACCCCAAGCAGTTAGCCCCTTTCTTCACATTCACAACTCCTCCTTTACTTACATCTGTTTCTCTGTCAAATTTTCATGTATGTTCACCCTTGCCCCCAACCCAGCCATCCATTCTCACCCATATCCCACTTGGATTTCAGGAACAATGACCTTCCCTTATATTTTCAATCCCTTCTAGGACAGTCTCTCCAGCTCCACCTACTAACTCAATCCTACGTTACCATAAGTTGACTGCTTCTTCTAAACCTCTTATGTTTCTGTTTAAATTTCTGAGCCCTCCAAGTCAGGATATAGGTAGGTACCCTTTTATTCTGCAAGGCCACTTTTAGAACTCTCCCATCCTCTATTTTTAAATAAACTTTATGGCAACAAAATCTGCTTCTCTGCTCCTTTTCTAAGAGTTGTGCTATTTAGAGATACTGACCTTTTCTCCTTTTCATCACTGTCATTTAGCACCTTTCATTCTCTGAGGACTTGGGCACCAGCTCACAGACGTCCTCCACCCGAGTCCCGCCATCCTCTTGGATGACTTCAGCATCAATGAGCCTGGCTCTTCCAACATCCCGGCCTCTCCCCACTGGAATACTTTTCCTCTGCATTCCCCCTCAGCTACTCCTGGGGTCACATCCTGGGCCCTGGCATTGTGTGAAATTCCTTTCTGTGACTCACAGAAATCATAGAATCATAGAAATCAGTGATTCTAACACACTTTGACCAGGCACGCTGTTTGGTCAGCTATGTCCATCCATTCACCTACTCCAATCCAGTTTGGATTCCACGGTCCATCATTTCTACTCTTCCTTTCAGTAACCTCAACTTTTTGCTCCTGTGTCTTTTTATTGCATTCCTTTGAGATCGTTAACCCTGAATAAACCCAGTGTTGGCTCTCTCCATTCCTGTGGCAGGCTGCCAAGACACGTGGAGGAAAACATGCATGCAAGAGAAAAAAGTTCATAATCCTTTATGATCACCAACTTCACCTGAAGCCCATATCAATGCCCAGAAACCTGTGTTTCTGTGACCACCTTGCTCTCACACTCCCCACAACCTCCCTTTCAAACTTCTCTGCCCTGAGTCTCTGACCCTCACTCCCAGCAGATAACTTCCCCATCGAGCCTGTGAACACACAGCGCCTCCATGTGTTCACTGCTTCTTCCCTCCTGTGACAGCTGCGGAGGGCAAGGATGCCTCCTCCTTCTGTAGCCCATCCCCCACCCCCACCCCCACCCCCACCCGGGCCTCTGGCTCCCATTCTCTCCCTTCCTGAGGAATCTGTTGTATATTAGCATCAAAACATGCTCAAGTCTTTCTACCTTAAACCACTCCCCTTTTGTAGCCAAACTTCTTGGGAGAGTTGTATGCATTTGCTATTGATATTGTCCAACCTCTTGCTCTCTCTTCAAACCACTCTGGTCTAACTGTAGCAGACTGGCAGCAACCCTCCACTTGCTGAACCCAGTGGACAGTTTTCAGGCCTCAGATTGCTTGACCTTTCAGAGAAATTCAGCAGTGTTGATGACTCCTTCCTCCCTGAAACATCACACTCCTTGGGCATCTTGTAACAACCCATCTTCTGGTTCTCCTTCCCTTTCTCAGCTGCCGCTTCTCATTCTCCACTGTCTTGTCCTCCTTTATCTAGCCTTTAAAGGCTGGAGTTTCTCAAAGCTCAGGCCTAAACTCTTTCCCCACTCTAAATTTTCTCCATAGAGCTTCGGCTATTACGTTTTCACTCACAATTTTCAAATTCATTCTCTAGCCCCCTCTCTAAGACCCACACTTACAGATATTCAACTGCCTACTGACATCTTCAGAGGGATGTCTGAAAGGTTATCAGACTCACTGTGTGTAAAGCACAATTTGAGATGCAGTCCTCATTCCATCCCCTCCCCACAAAAATTCTGGTCTTCATTGTTTAGTGTCCCATCTCAGTGATGCTACCAGTCAACCATTTAGTTATGATGACAGTGATCCTTGACCCTCCCCCTCTCTCATTAAGTCCCCAAATCTCGTATGTCACCAGGTCCTGTGCATCGTATCTCCTCCATATACCTCTTGTCCTTCCACCCATCTCCACCTTCCCTCTGCCATCCTAGCCCAAGCTGCCAGTATGTTTTGAGTACAAAATAAAGTACGTATTGCAGGGAACTCCTAATGTATCGGCACATTCTTACTACCCTTCAAAAATTCCTCTCACTGTAGTCAAACCGAACTTTTGGGGAAAAGAAAAAAACACAACCAAGTGAATTACATCCTTACTGTCTAAAACCTTTCAGGGGGTTCCCATTGCCATGAGGCTGAAAACCTAAGTCCTTACAAAGTCACCCATGTGCAGCCCAGTCTTGATCCTACCTGTGCTCTTTCCCCTTCCCACGCTATAAACATGCCATTTCTTCTCCACCTAACGTTTCTCAGCTCAACTCCACCCTGGCACTTGGCCTAATTAACTCTATTTATCTTTCCTATCTTATCTTGAATGTCACTTCCTTGAGAAGGCTCTCCTAACCACCTTCCCCTCACCCCCTCCTTAGGAAACTACATCAGGACTCCCAGTTCATTCCACACTCTCATAGCATCCTCTGCTTTGTAACATTTCTTTATCATGAAATAATTACTTGGGTAATTATTTAATAATTGTCTTTCCTACTGGAACGTGAACTTTTTTTCACAGCTGTATCCCCACTCCCTAGCATATTGCCTTGCACAAAGGTAAGTGCTCAACAAATTTTTGTCAAATGAGTAACATTACCTTGTTTTATAATTTTGTAAGGAAAATAATTTTGTAGAATTTCTTATAGAATCTGTATTCATCTCTTCAATTGGAGTATGAGAGCTAGGCTTTCTCATCTCTCTTTCATTTGCACCTAGAATTGTGCATCTCACGCACTACCGCTAGTTGAATGAATGAACATAAATGAATGCTAGATTGAGAAGTTAGGGTGGGGCAGATGGTGGACATTTCAAAAGAGACAGCAGTGAGAAAAGCATTCTTAGATCCTTATTTCCAGCCTTGGGTTACCTGGTTTGCATTAACTTTCAGTCATAAAAATGTTTCAGAAATTTGTTCCCTATAAAAAGCCAATCTCTGATCTTGACTTCTAATCAAGGTTTAACTACCCCTAAAGCCCAGCTACTTAACTTGAAGCTTCTATTCTCCCACCTTTCCCTTTACTACCAAAAATAACAGAGAAATCTCTTTATTTTGGTCTCAGTGGAGACTACTCAGCTTGTCTTCTCCATAGGCGTGGCAGCTAACTTTCTCTGTCATACACTTACCCAGTGCCAGGACTCTCATCAAGGGTCTCCACCAGGGACAGCGAGAGATCTCTCACTGATGCTGATTAGTACCATCGTTGTGCTTTGGCAGGATGAACTCATAATTTGGGGCAGTAACATGAATAAATAATTATATTCAATATAATATTTTATAATATATATAATATATTATATATTTTATAATATATTTAATATAATATTAAAGTTTTTCTTTCATATCATTGCTGCTCATTGAAAGAGATATTTCTTGCTCTGATTGGTATGGATCAGTGGGTTGGGCATCATCCTGCAGACCGAAAGGTCACCGGTTCCATTCCCAGTCAGGGCACATGCCTGGGTGGTGGGCTGGGTTTCTGGCTGGCAGTGTGTGAGAAGCAACACACGAGAGGCAACCGATCAATGTTTCTTCAGACATTGATGTTTCTTTCCCTCACGTTCTCCCTTCCTTCACCTCTCTCTAAAAATAAATAAATGAATAAAAGCTTTAAAAAAAGAAATAAACCTTTACTAATAAGTCAACATCCACCCATTCCCCTCCTTAGGAAATTCTGCTAATTGAATTTCTATTGAGACATTTCCCAAAGAAAAGATACTCATCTTCAATCATGAATTTGTGTGTTATGGATTAGAGTTTCAGCAAAACTTTTATCTCTCCCATGATGCAGTTTCTCCTAATCACCAGGAGTGCCTCTGAAAAGCTCTGGCTCTGCTATGACCAACATTTACAGGTAGAGGCCTAGAACTTGAATTTTAAGCCAGAGATCTAGGTGCTCCTGATGTGCACTAGATTTTGAGAATCAGGGTACTTAACTGTAAGTTTAAGTCCATGACCTTTTCATCTTGGTGCACTGGACAAACTAGCAGACAGGCATAGAAGGGCATTCTCAGCAGAGGAACCAGCACGTGCACTTTCAGAGGCACTAAAACACCTGCTTCTGCTGGAAATGGAAAGGAGTTTGCTCTGCCGAAGGCTCCCTGGGGAGGCTGGCAGGAGATGAAGCCAAAAATGACGCACAGCTTATGAAAAGCCTTGCAGGCTTTGAGGATGTTTTACGTTAGGAAGTGAAATGATCAAATTTGGTTTTTGGATAATGTCAGTCTCCCAGAACTTCTGAAAGGTGTGTCCCAGAACCAAGACAATGAGAGTGTGGGGAGGGAGTGGTTAATACTAGTGTTCAGCTATTGCAGAACCTTTAGTTTATTAGCAGACCAGGGCTGATTTGGTATTGAAGAGAACAGAACAATGCGGATGAAGGAAATGGATAACAGGGGGAGCAATTAGGATTATTCAGCTGTTAAAAAATCAACTGGACTTAGCAATGACTGCATGTTTCAGTTGAGTTGTAAGGAATCCAGGACCTTATTAAGTTTCTACTGGACTAAAGCATGGCACCATTGTCAAGTAGAGAATGTAGGAGGGAGGTTTGGCAGGGAGATGAGTTTGGTTTGGGGCATGTGTGTTTTGATAGGCCTATGCGACATGTAGGTGGGGGATGCCCAGGGAGCAGATATACATATGCATCTGGGATTAAAATGATTCTGGGGACATACAAAACATTGCTTTTGCTTGCCACCAACTCATCACCCCAACTGCTTTATTGACTATAACAACAGCTGACGTTTTGCTAGTGAGTCCTTACTAAGCACCGGATACCCTGTTGCACATAACACACATTACGAAGTGGGTACTGTTGTCATCCCGTTTTACAGAGAGGAACCTGAAACTGAGAAGTTGGGTGATGTACCCAGAGTCAGAGCAGGGATCCAAGCTGGTAGTCTGACCCTATCACTCATAATTGTTATCCTATGTTGCAAGTGTTTCTCAAAACATTTGAACCACAACCTGCAGTTAAAGTTACACTTTACATCATAAGACACTACACCCAAATACACATTACACATGGGCACACACTCATACAGGCCATTGAGCAACAGTTTAGCAAAATGGTACTTACCCTTACTAATGTGATGCCGACTGATATTTCTTACTCAAGTCTATCTTATTTTTTAAATGTTGGTCTCTCCCTATTAAATTGATGCCACAGCCAGACTTTAACTGGGTTTGACAAACACTTCTGTGTTTTATTCTCCTGGTGAGAATATTTCATTTCTGTTCCCAGCCCTCGTCATTTCCCCAGCTTTGGGGAGAGAACACTGGATGTTGCTGCATGCTTTTCCCTTTTTCTTCTAGAGAAGATATTAAAGGTAAGAGGCTGGGGTAAAGTAAGATAAAGCCAGCCAGGAAATACTCCCTTCAGTGGACTGATCATATCTTATCTTTAATGTGGCTGACAGAGATGACTGGAGAGTGTTCAAAATCACAACAAAGAAAGCACTGCGAAACAGTGTGTGCAAAATAGCGGTTCCGGGTGTGGACTTCAGCCCCGTGCAGACCTGGGTTCATGCTTCAGCTCTACAACTTGTTAACTATATAATCATGGGCTGATACCTGACTTCAGATGGATGTTGTGGAAGGATAAAATTAAAATAGTACACTGGTTCATTCGCACCTACCACAAGCCTGCTCCTTAGTAGGCACTAGAGAAATAGTATTAATATCTTTATTAATTAAGGTAATAAAATATAGACTAATCTCCAAATTGACTGTTCAACTGCAAAGTAAAAGTTTTCAGACTATTCAATAATGACCCAATCTATCAGCCAATGATATATTTAGTTAATCAACATGAATTGCGAGTAAGCTGTTAGTAGGTCATTTAAAGGAAACTTTAAATATTGACTTTGTCAAAGGATATTGGCTTAGAAGAGCCTAGTAGCTGAATGTCACTAAATACAGCCTTAGGCATGGAGTCATTTATTTTGAGACATGTGAAGAGAGGTCACCGTGCAGGTCTCTGTGAATGTCAACATCACTTCCTTCAGGGAAGACACAATTGGAATTAGAGCAGCCAGGCCACATGTGCAGGAATTCCAGTGACCGTTCAGAAAATTATCAACAGAAAAGAGCTATTTGACTAAGTACATCTAGTTCTGACATGTATAAATCACAGAGCTAATCATGTTTATGAAATGAGAACATTTTTAGGAGACTCCCAAATTCATTAAGTGCCAGAATTAGATTTTATCTCAGGAAGGAATAAAGAAACAATTTAATGTTGATTATATAAACTAAGCACTTACAAAGAGAGAAGCTCCCATGGTTTGGCGTTCTACATTTTCCTTTCTTTTTTAATATACCGGTAAGTCAAACTTAAAAATGGAAATGCCATTCAAAAAGCATTCCTAGTACTTGGACTTTCAGTCCAGTCCCCTTTGAGTTTCTCTCATTAGTTTTAGATTTGTATTAGGTCTTCACTGACAGTTAAAATTTGGGGGGCGCTTACCTCCAAGTTCCAAGTAAATGGTGTCCCAACCATGAGTACCAAGGAAGATGAATAGAATGGATTGAGGATGGAGGTTAGAGAAGGAAGAATAAATAGAATGAGAAATTCTATGGACACTCTAGGCAGCTGCGTGTCTCAGGAGTATGAGGTTCATAAATCCTTGCGTTCTCCACTGTACCTCCATCTGGTAAGGACCTGGCCCAGCTATGCTCATTAAGTGCCCCAGATGTGCCAGCCACTATCTGGGCACACCACACAAGGGGTTTCAGTTATCACGGCAACCTTTTAAAATTGGTATTACTATCTTCATGCCATGGATGGGGAAACTGAGGATCAGAGAAGTTAAGGAAGTTGTCCAGGACCACACAACTGATGAGGGCAGAGTCACAATTTGAATCCAGGGCCAGCAACTTCAAAGCCTGATCTCCCTCCTCGGTGGCTTCTCATGGGGCAACTCTGTACCACATACCAGAACTCCAGCAAAAACACCACTGGTGTTATTTTGCTGAGCACCCCAGCCTGCAAGGCACTCAACTAGCATACATAATTCCAAAAGATAAAGGAATGGAAAGGACACTGGTTTGAATGAGAATATCACTGGACCAATAACTTCATGGAGGCAGGGGCCATATGCATTTGGTCTCTCAGTATATGTCCAGTGGTTAGTACACGGCTGGTTCTCAAAACATACTTATTAAATGAGTGATTATGTAAATAAACTAATGAACCAACAATTTGAACTGGAATTCCAGGTTTGAGTCCCATTTCTGCAACTTGCTAGGGCCTTGATTTTAGACAGACTATTAAATTCTCCCAGCCTGAGCATTACTGTCTACAAAGCAGCCACGACACTTTCACAGCCTCCTTCATAGGGCAGTGATTCCTAAACTTTGCTGTATCTTGTAATCAATTATGGACCTTTAAAACTCATCCAGGCTTCCATCCCCAGATGACTGGCATTTATTTATTCACTCCCTATGTGGTTCTAACAACTAGCAAAGTTTGGGAACAACTGTCATGAGGGTATTCTTTTCGTTTGGAGGGAACTGTCAAAAAAAAGAATAAAACTGCTTTGTAAAATGTAAAAAAAGCAGTAAAGTATAAATGGTTGTCATAAAATAAGCCCAAAGTGACTCTGAAGCTAGAACTCCTGTTTCCTGATGTCATGACAGAGGAGGAGACTGGTTATTCTTTTCTCCCATGTGCACATTGGTCATTCTGTCTCCAGGTCAAAATGACCTCCTTCCTGGTTCACCTGATCAGGTGGCAGAACTGAGGTCAAGGCCCAGGAGAAGGAGGATTTGGTTAACATCAGGGCTGGGACAGGTTGACAGTGATCTCCTGGACAATTGCCCTGTGGAATGAACGTGTCCTTAGTTAGTCTCCCAGCCAGTTCTGGCACCCCCACCCACTGATCTGCACGCACCAGGCATGCGTGTACAATTCCTATTCAGAGACCTTCCCAAATGTGTCTGTTTGTTTTATTCCTCATGGTCATAGTTCACTTTTTGACCCAATCCTCCCAGGCTGAGCCCATCAAAGACCTGTTGTGTTGTTGGAGGAAGGAAGAGGTACTCCCTTGTCCTCAGCAGCTCCCCTGCCCATCACCTTCCTCCGTCATTACCCTATTGAGGTTCAGCTGAATAGAAGGCCTTCACAGTGCCAAGAACAATATTATTTAATTTTTAAATAATAGTCTCTTGGGAAGAGAGGGTCATGAAGAATTCAAACCACCACAGGGAATTTTGCCAAGAGAATGACTCATCAGTCTTCCAACTATCCACCTCTGTTCTCTTGTTCGGTTGGGACAAAATCCTAGAGTTGCCAAGTATTTCAGGAAAAGATTCCTTCATTTCTCCTCCATGTTGGTCCTTACCCAGCAAATTGAAATAGTCATTATTCTCACATGGTTTCAAGTAGCACGCACTAGCCACATGCCCTCAGTATGTCATGGACCCATCTGAGTCTCTATTTCCTCTTCTATAAACAGGGACACCAGCCCTGTCTAGGATCAAATGACAGAAAACATATGAGACCATTTTAGAAACAATAAAGCAGTAAAAATAGGCAAGATGTACTAAGCAAAAGGGGCACGCAGTTCATTTAGACATAGTCCCTGCCCCCAAGGAACATGTTATCTTGAAGGGAAAAGAGACTAAAGGGAATCAATACTATAAAGTACAATTGCTAAATTGCACATAGTCCTTAACCTAGAGGGATAGAAGAGTGAGATAACATTTTTCTATACCTTTGATTTTACAACGAGATCTCAGTGTCCAGTCTTATTTGATTGACAACCACTAGGTGAAGGTGGCAGACTCAGAGAGGTGAAGTAACTTCCCCAGAACCACACAGCCTGAAAGTGGATGAACCAATGTATGTAGAGCTTCGTCTTCCAGTTTCCTTCTTGCTCCCCCATACTAGCGGTGTGAGTGCAGCACCTCCGTGTCCTGATCATCATCTCCTGAGAGGAAAATTGAACTGTGTCTCTCACTAGAACAAGAGTGTCTGTGTGCAACATAGCTGGAAAGATCAGAGACAACCTCTGTATTTTGTAGCCCACAGCACCAAAGCCCAGTCTTTGACCCCAAATCTGGTTTAGGGTTGGTTCTGGACAGTAATGGGCACGTGTCATCTACTGCCCTCTCGGGAATTTATGATGTGTTTCTGGATCTGTAATTTTGCACCTGATCACCAAAGTATGTCTGGAAGGAAGGTCGTTCTCAGGTCTGTGTCTGCTAAGACTTGTGTGTTCAAGGCCCCCATTTATCCATTGCAGGAGTGTGCTCAGGGACCCTTATAAACCTGAGGTTCGGTGAGAGAACAGCAGCCACAGTAATCCCACTTCCTGTCTCCAACCAAAGTCCACGTCACCCTAATTTATAAAAATCCCAGACTCATGAAGTGCTGTGCAAAAGGAGCAGGAAATGCCTTCCGGTCCCCTAACAGCTAATCAGCTTTAACTGTGCAGTTTTGGAGCTGATTGCTCCCAGCTCTGTCCCAGCTATGACTACTCTCAGTTGTTGCAGCTGATTGATGGAGAGAGCTGTTTACAGCATTACCAGTCGGCTCAGAGCATGACGTAATGATGGTGGAACAGAAAACCTTTACTTACGTGTGTGTCTGTTAATCCTTCCAGTAATGATGCTAGTCAGAGGAAGCACGGCTACATGGCTACGTGGCTACATGTTATGGACCATGTGTATAATTGCAGAGGTAAAAGCACACCTGTTTGCAGGTGGGCTGACAGATCTGGCACTAATACAGAGGATCACTCAGCAGTGACTAAACCATTAAGGTAATCAGCTCTATTTGGAGAAGCAGAATAACTTTATCTCTAATCAAATAAAAGCCAACTCAGTCAGCAACCTGTTTAATATGTTAATTCTCAAGAACAATTGATTAGCTCAGAGGAAAGAGTATGCATTTTGGAAGCATATGAACCTGGGTTCTACTGCTTCTTCCATCACCTTGCTGTGACCTTGGGCACATGTCTTAACCCTCTGTCCATAAAAGGGGATAATAATCATAGGACGATTAACTCAGGGTTGCTGTGAGGATTAGCGATGGCAGGTATAATGTGCCTGTCTCAGTGCCTGGCCCAGCCCAAGGGGTGCTCATTAAGAGGTAATGTTGCCATTATTATTGATGTTAATATTATTGTGTTACAACCCTGTGTAGCAGCTTCAAAGTGTCTGATATCCACTCCCCCAAGTTTACCACCTAGTAATGAATGCTCAAGAAATCAAACAGAAAATACATCTCGTGCTAAATTTTATGACACTATGGGATGGGGTGTCTCGGAGGAGGGGCTTTGACTGTGGACTGGAAGATGGTGGGGGGAAGTGCTCAGAGCACGGTGGTGGGGGTACTGATGTGAGTCCCAGCATGGCAGCCAGAAGAGTGTGTTTGGGGCGTGTGGAGAATGCACAGGGCTGCAGAGGCAGGAGCCTGCACAGCCACAGACCAGCAGTTACACTTGATGCGGTGATATCACTTCACCCTGTTCCTCTGACCCCTGCTCCCACACCAGCTCCTGACCACCCTTCAGGGCTTATCTCCAACATCTGCTAGAGAGCTCTCTCGTGCCTCCTTGCCCAGGATCACAACATAATAGTAATGAGGAGAACAGCTGATGTTCGCTGAGTACTTCCCATGTGCCAGTACCTGTGCTGAGCATTTCACATGCATCATTTCTTTTCATCCCACAACATGTGAAATGGGCAGCACTCCATTTTGTAGGTTGGAGAAGTGGCTTGTCTAAAGCAGAGGCCCAGGATCACCTTTATGTGTTAATCCACATATCTTGTCCAGTAGACTCATGAAGGTGGTAACCAGCACCTATTTCATTTAGGGACCTTCCAGTGCCTAATATAGTAGGCCTGGGACACAGTAGGAACTCATAAATACTTGTGAATGAATGAAAAGATATTGTCATGCGTGCCACAGGGCTGCGGATCCAGAGGCACCAGGCAGATCATCAAGTGGGATTGGGAGACTTCCCCTCAGCAAAGCTTAGTCATAAGGAACAGGGCGCTAGGAAACCTAGGTCTCTGAACAGCGGGCATCTGGGACAGGAGCTCAGCCTGGTGGACTTCCTGCCTCTGAGCCCTGCCACTTGGTGGTGGGATCTGTTCAGATATCTTCTCTCTAATGTCAGTAAGATTTGTGGTGAGAACTTGAGCAATGCTCAGCCTGCCGGTAGAGTTCAGTGGCTGGATGAGATGGTCACCCAGAGAAGGCAATGAAATAGGTTAAGTCAGGGGTGAGAGTTGAAAGATTAACAGTAGTACAGCATTGAAACAATTGAAACAGTCCCAGCCTTTCATGCAGGAGGAGGGTCTTGTGGCCACCCACTTTGCCAGACATTAACCCATTAGGTCAGGGGTGTCAAACTCATTTGCACGGCAGGGGGTGGGGGGGCCATCAGCCTCATGGCTGCCTTCAAAGGGACAAATGGAATTTTAGGACTGTATAAATGTAACTACTCCTTAACTAGGGGCAAGGAGTTTGGCGCTGCCACCAGGTAGAAACAAGGTACTGGACTGGACAAAACAAGGTGGAGGATTTGGCCCAAGGGCCTGGTTTTTGCCACCTGTGCATTAGGTGTTGGGTCTCTGGGGGAAGCCGGAGCTGGCTGAGAGGGACGTTTGGCTGGGGGAGTGGTCAGAGCAATGGTTCTGTAACAATTAAAACATTTCCAAAAGAGTAACAGCTGGTAGGTCCCTACTGGTGTGCTGTGAATACCACTAGGGTATGAGGTTGAAGTTTAACTAAGAGAATTAGCCATTTTTCAAAAGCCACTTGTCCTGCTTTGTGATCTTTGTTAAAACTGGATAATATATGAGCCTGTTTTTATTGTGTTTGTTTTAGATTCCACATATAAGTGAAACCATATTGTCTTTCTCTGCCTGACTTGTTTCACTTAGTATAATATCCTCCAGATCCATCCATGTTGTTGCAAACAGCAAGATTTCATTCTTTCGTTAGTTGTGTAATATTCCATTGTATATGTGTACCACATCTTCATTCATCTTTCAATGGACACCTAGGTTGCTCCCATATTTTGGCTATTGTAAGTATTGCTGCAATAAAAATAAGGGATGCATATATCTATTTGAATTAGTGTTTTCCAGAAGGAAAGGGGAATATAATCAATAATATTGTGATACATTTATGTGGTGACAGATGATTAACTAGAATTAGTGTGGTGATTAAATTGTAAGGTACAATATAAAAATGTTGAATAGTGATTCAACTACATTGTACACTTGAAACTAATGTGACCATCATAAGATTGTCTGACCAACTATACATAAATAAAAAATAAATTTAAAAAGTTAAAAATAAAGAAGTAGATAATATAATCCATAACCATTTAACCAGGCCCACAGAAACTAATTTCTCAATGTGGTGAGACTGAGTTAGGACCCCACTCTCAATTCCTGCATGTTGCATGGGCCCTCCTTTCACTTCAGGACTCTGGTATACCTGTGGGAATTAGGACTTTCTGACATACAGACCAAGAACCAGAGTGTCAATGAGCAAAGTTTTTTTCTTTTGTAATGTACGTTCTAACACTTTCCCCTTACACCCTACTGAACCTTCCTGTGCAGTTTTGTGGGCCATGGTTCAGCTACAGGGCCCACACTGCTGGTTTATAAACATGTAAATCCGAAGTAGCCTTAACATTAGCTTCAGGATGCAAAGCAGATGCTAGTATTGCAGTATTTTTTTCATCCCTGAAATTACCAGTTGCTAAATGCTCATACTTTTTCCTCAAATACAAAAGAAGTTGGTGGCAGTAGGCCAAGAGAAACGCTTAGCATTGTAGAGAGAAGTGGACTGCTATTAAAAGCCACAGTAGTTGTGAACAAAGATGATGTCATTATTAAATTCCTGGGCCTCCCTGGGAGCTCCAGGGCCAAGGGGACAGGTCACAGTCTTCACCAAGACAGTAAACAGTGACAGTCGCCTGCCTAATGGTGTCCGGTGACAGTGCCCCATGTCCAGGGAGAGCTGGTTTCCTGCCACAGGATCAGAGACACGGTTTGTTGCACCGTGTTTCCAACCTGGTGTTCCAGGCAGGGGACTTAAGAACTGGTGACTTTGGGCTTTGACGAAGAAAAAGGCCAGACCTTTATGCGTGCAGAGCACTTTGAGAAGTCTCTGTGAGTCAGACTTTCAAACAGAGTGGAGCCCATCTTCCAAGGACAGAGCTTTCTCACAGTTCCAGCAGTCCTTCTACGAAGAGGAACCATTCTTCAGATTTCCTTAAGCTGAGTCATCATTATTGTTTTACAAAACACAAGAGGAGCCTAGTATTCATAGTGTTAGAGACCCCCCAAGTTACAAAACAAAAGGGAAATTGGGAGTAGTCAAGGTACATAACTTTTATTCACTTTTTTCCCCTCCGTCTCTCTTTTTTCCCACTCCTCCCTCACCATCCCCTGTCCCAACTCACACCTTCTGAGGCCCATCTCACCAAGGTCCTGGCAGGGTACACACCACGGTCGCAGGAATGCAGCCTGTGATCAAATCCTGGTTCTGCCACTTACCTCCAGGAAAAAGAATTGATCACGCCAAATCTACTTGTTGATTATTAAATAACTAGCATCCTGATTTAAGAAACAATAAAATATGGGGAATAGCTTTGCAATTTCAGGAGCATTACCTAAGCTCCCTCGCTTAGCCTTTTCATCTGTAAGATGGAATATGTAAAATCTCCCACAGTGTGGGTGTAAGGAAGGTCGAGTACAATTGGATACTTATCCGACCCCCTTCCATAGAGCCGACCACAGCAACGGCCCTACGGTGGGGATGAGCAATATGTGGACTTGCTCTCCTTGTCATTATGTAACTCCCTGTAGAAGAGCTTGTAATTGGAGATTAGATAGTTTTCAGCTGGTGGAACAATGCGGTGGCATGCCCTCATGCTCCCTCCCCTCTCAAGCTTCCCCCTCCCAAGGATTCTGCGGGAAGGTAGCTTCCCATCAGCACAATGTAGGCCTCCCTTCTTACCTTCTAGGAGAACCTCAGATTACTTGGGGCTCATTAATCAGAGTTCCCTCAAGTGTCATCAACCTTGAACACAGTGGAGGTCATATTAACAGTGCTCATTTAGTTAGTTAGTTGATTGGTTGGTTGGTTAAAAACTGTTCTCAGCCCCCTACACAGTCCCCCCACAAGGACTACGGTCCCTTCCTTGTTCATTTCCACACCCATGGAGCCACTCAGGGGCTTACCACACCACCTCTGTCACCAGGGCCCTTCGTGAGAAAGAGGAGGGAGCTGAGGCAGTGCCAGACCACCCCTCAGTTCTGCAGAGCCAGCCTGAGTTCTACACAGAAAAGGATTCTTTTCACCATGGGTTGCCCCTTATTATTTTGGGATAACTGTGGGGCAGCTTGTGTCCCCACGTCTCACAGCATCCCTTATGAGGACAGTTCCTGCAGCTGCTGCCAGCAGACACTGTCTCCATGGGACTTACCCGGGCCGGGAAGCAGATTCCACGACATCCTATTTATTCCCCATCTCTCCTGCCAGTGCCCAAACCAGAAAATGCTGTTCTGTGAAAGACACTGGGGAGGGAAGAATGAGACAAGCCACATACTCAGAGAAACATTTGCCCAGCACACGTCTGATACAGGACTTGTATTGAAAACACGCAGAGGATTCTTTCAAGACAGTTTTATTGAGCTATAATTCACATGCCACACAATTCACCCATGTAAACTGTATAATTCAGTGGTTTTGAGTGCTAAATACATTATTACATTTTTTAGGTTGTAGTAAAGTACATATAATAAAATTTTTCATTTTAACCATTTTAAGTATATCATTAAGTGGCATTAAGCCTGTTCAGTGTTGTGTAGCCATCACCACCATCCATGTCCAAAATTTTTTCATCATCCCAAGCAGGAACCCTGTTGCCATTAAGCAATAACTTGCCAATCCTCCCACCCCCAGACTTCAGTAATCTCTAACCTACTCTCTGTCTCTATGAATTTGCCTATTCTAGTTATTTTATATAAGTTGAGTCATACAATATTTGTCCTTTCATATCTGGTTTATTTCATTACCATAACTTTTCAGAATTTATATATTAGGACTTCATTCCTTTTTGATGTTTGAATAAATTTTCATTGTACAGCCCTGGCTGGTGTGGCTCAGTGGATTGAGTGCCCACCTATGAGTCAAAGTGTTGCTGGTTTGATTCCTAGTCAGGGCACATGCCTGGGTTGTGGGCCAGGTCCTCAGTAGGGGGCGCATGAGAGGCAACCACACATTGATGTTTCTCTCCCTCTCTTTCTCCCTCCCTTCCACTCCGTCTAAACATAATAAATAAAATCTTTAAAAATTTTTTTCGTTGTACATATATGTTTTCTTTATCCAGTCATATGTGGGTGGACACCTGAGTTGATTCCACCTTTTGGCTGTTGTGAATAATGTTGCAATGAACAGTGACATCCAAGTGTCTGTTCAAGTGCTTGCTTTCAGTTCCCTGGGGTGTATCCCTAGGAGTAGGATTGCTGGGGTCATATGGTAAGTCTCTATTTAGCTTTTTGAGGAACCACTATAATGTTTTTACATGGAGGCTGTAACACTTTACATCCCTACTATCAATGTACCAGGGCTTCAATTCCTCCACATCATCACCAACACTTATGATTTGCGGGGGTTTTTTCTCAATTACAGCCATCCTAGTAGGTGTGAAATGGTATCTCAATGTAACTTTGATTTGCATTTCACAAATGACTAATGACACTGAGTGCTTTTTCATGTGCTAGCGGCCATTTGTGCATCTTCTTTGGAGAAGTGTTTATTTGAGTCGATGCCTGTTTGTAACTGGGTTGTTTCTCTTGCGTTGAGTTGTAGCAATTATTTATAGTTTCTGGATACTAAACCCTTGCCAAATATATGATTTCCAAATATTTTCTCCTTTTCTGTATGCTTTTTCACTTTCTTGATAGTGTCCTTTTATGCACAAAAGTTTTCAGATAAAATAGATCTATCTAATTTTTCCTGTGTACAGTAGCTGGTTCTTTTGGTGTCACATCTAAGAATGCTTTGCCAAATCCAAGGTCTTGAAGATGTACCCCTATGTTTTCTCCTAAGAGTTTTATGATTGTAGCTCTTATAGTTAGGACATTGATTAACTTTAAGTTAATTTTTGTATTCAATGTGAGTCGGGGTCCAACTTTACTTTTTTGCTTGTGGAAATCTAGCTCTCCCAGCACCATCTCTGAAATAAACTATCCTTCACCTTATGTGCTATTGCCAAATGAAAGAAGCGAATCTATATGATTCCAATTGTAGGACATTCTGGAAAAGGCGAAACTGTAGAGACAGTAAGGAAAACAAACAAACAAAAGACACAAACCTCATTATTTGCCAGAGGTGCCAGGAGAGGAAGGAGGGAAGGGTAGGTAAAGCACATGAGATTTTTAAAGCAGTAAAACTTTTTTGTATAGTACTGTAATGAAGGATACATGATATGATGCGCTTGTCAAAATTCATAGAGTTGTGGCCAGGTGCCTGGGTTAGTTTGAGCATCTTCCTATACACCAAAAGGTTGTGGGTTTGATTCCTGGTCAGGGTATACCTAGATTGTGAGCTTGATCCCCAGTTGGGGTGCTATAGGGGGCATGAATAGATGTTTTTCTCTCACTTCAATGTCTGTCTGTCTGTCTCTCTCTCTCCCCCTCCATCTCTAAAATGAGTAACTGTATCCTTGGGCAAGCATTAAAGAAAAAAAGCCTCATAGACTTTACAGTACAAAGACTGGACCTTAATGTATCCAGACTTTTAAAAATCATTTAATAGGTTGGAGGATCCCAGGAAAGAATGCAGACTGTGACCAGAGAATCTAACTGTGTTACAAATGTATGATACAGCCTCAGTGGGGCAGTGAAAGGAAAAGGGCTCACCTGAGCAACTTTGAAAATGAGTGGAGTGTGTAAGACTAAAGACAAAAGGAACTGCACATAAGCAAGGCACTCTAGTGGATAAAGCTGTCCCCCACTGTGGTACAGGTTAACAATTTTGGTACTGCTTTATCTGTATGTTGTAATTGAATAACTAAGTAAATGGACAGCAGCTCATTGGAGCTGAGTTTGTCACTGTTAGCATGAGAATTTACAGATTAGCATGTGAAGAGACCAGAATGATCCATGTGGTAATGGATTAGCATTAGAGACATTAGTATGACTTTGTCCAGCTTAATAGAGATTTGTTTTCTTGCCGTCAGCTGAGAGGAACTAGAAACAATGAAACCCCAGTAGTGAGAAGCACAGGTAATAAGTAGAGCCCAGATCTTGGTTTCTAACACCATGCTTCAAAAAAGAAATCAGGCCTCTTGGGAAAAAATGGCTGATTCTAGGACAGGGGCAGGCAGCACAAAACATGAGTCCAGAACATCTTTAGTAGCAGGAAGGAAGATGGAAGGGAGGGAGGAAGCGAGGGAAGGAGGGAGAGGAGGGAGGGAAAAAAAGAAAAGAAAGAAAGGGAGAAAGTGAAAAAAGAAAGGAATAAGAAAAAATTATGGAGTCCAGGACACTGGCGCCTACTGAAAGAGTTCCCAATGACCAATTGGATGAAACATTTTGAGCAAGAAAATAAATAAAGCACTATTGGATTATAACCCCAAGTATAAAATAAATACCCATGATATAAATAAATGGTTAAATAAATAAATGAATGGGGTAGAAGAGACCAATCTCCCATGCAGAAGAATTCCCAAAAAAGGCCTAACTTGACATTGGAGACACCTGACAGGCACTGATTCAGCCAAGTGAACAATAAATCAAGCTCATAGTACGTACCTTAATCTAGTACCATGGAAATGACACTTTACTTCTGTGGTCTCCCTCCAGAAAACACACTCGCACACATGCATACACACATACACACATAGCCCCAGCCTAGTCATGAAAAAAAATCAGGCAAATTCTAGTAGAGGGTATAAATCTCAAGGTCATCAGGAACAAGAAAAGTCTGAGAAACTGCCAAAGCCAAGAAGGGCCTAGGGAGACAAGGTGGGATCCTGGATTGGGTCCTGGAACAAAAAAAAGGATTTTAGGTAAAAACCAAGGTAATCTGAATGAGCCATGCAGTTTACTTAATAATAATAATGTATCACTATTGGTTCATTAACTCTAATCAATGTACCATACTTATGTAAATATTAATAACAGGGGAAACTGAGTGAGGGGGATCTAAGGCAACCCTCCATACTATTTTATCAATTTTTTCTGTAAATGTTAAGTGTTCAAAAAATAGATTTAAGACAGCAAAAACAAAAACAAGCCAAAAACCTGACACAGTAGGTATCTTCCCCATTTATCCAGGAGGAAGCTGCAGCTCAAAAGAGTCGAGGTAACCAGAGAGACATTTGGCTGCTTGAAGGGCAGAGGTGAGGTCTGAGCCCAGGCCCTTCCTGTTGAGTCACAGGGACTTTGCCTGACTGTGGATGGACCCTGTCCTGTTCCTGGGTTTCCTGCACACCCATTCATGTGTGTATATTTCTTTCCTGTTCTCCCCAGGGGATGGCCTTTACACTTGAAGAAAGGATACAGCTTGGAATCCACGGCTTAATCCCACCCTGCTTCCTGAGCCAGGACATCCAGCTCCTCCGGATCATGCGATACTACGAGAAGCAGCCGACTGACCTGGACAAGTCAGTGCCTGAAGGCTACTCTCTCCGCCTGAGCCCTGGGCTCCCTTTCCTGTGGCCCACACAGAGTGGGCCACAGCACCCACAGAGTGTATTTTGTATACTCTCCAGCTGGGAGAGGCTGAGAGCCTTTCCAAGAAATCCCAAACCCAGCCCTGCCTTCCAAAGGGGTGCTGATCTCCCCGAGAGACAGTTGACATGTTCTGGGAGGACTGGGAAAAGAAACTGAATTCCAATCAGTGAAACCTGGGGGGACCTCTGGGAAATGGTGGAGCCTGAGTCAGCCCCAGAGCACCACCAGTAGGGCTTAAGCAGACAGCAGTGGGTTCACAGATGGCACTTCACTCAGAGGAAGGAGTGGAGTAAAGATGTAGGGACAGGTATGTTAAGGAAATGGCACATGGCCCAGGTTCCTGGAACAAGGGGAGCATGGTAGAGAAGAGAGAAAATGGACGGGGATGACTTGGGAAGGACCTGAGATGTCATATGCTGAAGGCTCGTGTAAAGGGGAACAGTTAATAATCCTGCCTCCCCTCTTGATTTCTCCCCAGTGGGGACATAGACATGAAGAGCCAAGTGGGAAAGAAAGGGTCAGCTTTACTAAAGAAGGTGGTGACCCCCAGGTCACATGGCAAAGCCAGGTAACTGGCAGGTAACTGGCTCTAGAGTCTGCTTTTAACATCTCTGTTATGCCACAGCTAAGAGGCATCAGAGCTTAGTGGCTACAAGACTAGACTCTAATAACAGAATGAATTCAAGTCATCATTCTACCTCTGTCTTTTAAATATTTTATTTATTTATTTATTTTGAGAGAGATAGAAAGGGAGGGAGAAAAAAAGGAAGTGAAAAAAATCAATGCGTGAGAGAAGCATCGATTGGTTGCCTCTTGCACGCCTCTAACTGGCCCCTGGCCAGGAATCAAAGAGGTGACATTTCAGTTTGCAGGCCAGTGCTCAGTCCACTGAGCTACCCCAGCCAGGGCTTCATTCTAGCTCTCAATAGTGAAAGTTACTTAGTCTTTCTGGGTCATTCCCCCTCTGTACAATCAGCAGTGCCTAATTCAAAAGGTTGTAATGAGGGTTAAATGTATTAGTATTTGTGATGTGCTTAGAAGAGTGCCTGGCACATAGTAGGTACTATGTAAGAGCTTATTCAATAAGCATGTCACCTTGCTATGGACTCCAGCAGAAGTCTAGGGAGCAGATAGGGCTTCCCCTACTTATCCATAGAGCTCAATGGCCAAGATTTTGAATCGTTAAGAGTGGCCATCCCCCTAGGGTCAGAGCTCAGCAGCTTGTCAGGGCCATCCTGTGCCCATCGTCCTATGCTCCCTCCACACCACCCATTGCTTCTAAGCAATAGTGGATAACCCCCTCTACTCCTGAAGCACTAAACTCAGTGGATGTTACTCACAGTAACCCCAAGGCCATGCTGCAACACCAGCCAAGTATCCTCTTCCTTTGTTCACCCACTCAGACTGGGGTGAGCCATGTCATCCTGAGGAGCAAACCAGGAAGTACACAATAATCCAGTTAACAACCTGAGATGTGCCTAACTTTGAACAGTCTGGACCTCCTTTGCTTGTTAAATTTACAAAGAAGAATTAAGGTCTGAAGTGAAATCCTCTTTCCTAGAGATATTAAACTATAAAAATTAAAGTCAAAAATCCTTTTCTCCCCAGTTCTTTCCAGCTAGATGGGCATCATTTGTATGCCTGGGAAGACATGCCAGGCTGGGGGTGGGAACGTGTCTGATCCTGGGAGCTTCAGAGGGCTTGCTGCACGTGCTCTGTTGACTACTCTGACCCGCTCTTTCCCGGGGGCCCTCATGTCAGCAGGTGCTTGGGGAATGCTAAGGATGCTCCCAGCTTCTTTTGGATAAGGGCAGGGTAAATGTTTAATAACTGGCTCAGGGGCAGGGGGTGTGGAAGCCCTGATTTAGAGTATTTGCCCGTTTTCATGGTATAAATAATGCCACCATGACTGATTATCAGGTTGACAACTTGATATCCCTGACTAGAGAACTGGAAAGAGATGTGTGCAAATGACTACTGGTTAAGGCATTCTTACACTGCTAATGAGTTGGGATCCCGGCTACTCTAAGTATAAATCCTCCTTTCTTAAAAATACCTTCTAAAACACAACTTGCATTCTGGACCAGTACCTTTGGTGGGAAAGGAGGGGTTGAGGCCCCAAGATTTCATAAGACTTCCCCCAAGCTACACAGCTAGTAAACAGCAGAGCTGGAATTCAAACCCAGGACCCTGCCACCATGCCCAGGGGTCATTCCCCTATCGGAGGACCTTACCCCATTCCAGGCCAGGATCTCAAGTGCTTCCATACTCTCTCCCAAACTGTGGTCTGGAAAGGTTGTGATATCAGCCATCACTTATCCCTTATTGTGAATTTCAAGCCCTGAGGGTCTTTTTTCTCCCAGAGAGTTTTGTATTTTTAAGAGTGTAAATGAAAGCCTCTTTACCTGGCTTAGTGAATTCAGGCTTCAGGGAATAGATGAGAGAGATTTTGGAGGAACACACTTCCTGGGATCACTTGGTACTCAGCCACTTGTGAACACTGCTTGTGACAGAAACCAGCCCTGTGTGTAGGCGGGGCCAGTTCAGGAAGCACTGGTATGTCCTGGACCCTACTCCATCCTCAGAGGGTTACTCTTCCATTTCATTCATTAATAATAACATAACTAACCATCTTGCACAGTGGTTGGGAGCACAGTTCTGCAGTCTGACACCTTGGGAGAGTCACTTCATCTCTCTGTGCCTTGGTCTACTTTGTCTCTCAGATAGGAACTGCAGTGCCTACCTCACAAGTCGCTGTGAGTTTTAAATGAGTTCATGTAACATGCTTAGAACAGGACCTACACCGTGTATTATAACAAGCACCATAAGGCAGGTACCATTCTTCACAGTTCATAGATGAAGAGATCCACACCTGGGGAGATGGGTGGTTAGACTGTGAATGTGGCCGAGTGGGAGCCCTGGGTCTTTGCATGAGCAGCCTTTCCTGCTGCCACCTGTGCTGCTCATGTGAACAGCTTGGTTCTTGTCTCCCTTTCCAAGGTACATCATTCTCATGACACTCCAAGATCGGAATGAGAAGCTCTTCTACCGCGTGCTGACCTCGGACGTGGAGAAATTCATGCCCATCGTGTACACGCCCACCGTGGGGCTGGCCTGTCAGCAGTACGGCCTGACCTTCCGAAGGCCCCGGTGAGCCATCTGGGGCCCAGGGCTCAGGGAGAGGGTGTCTCGTTCAGGGAAATCAATTCTTCCTGCTGGCCTTGCTTATTGGGACTCTGAAGGCTACATTTTGATAGGGCCAGCAGCCCAACAGGGAAACATTTGATTTTAAGGCCTTGGAAAATGACCCCATCTGCAGAGATATGGGCACAGAGAGTGTAACAAGAGGATAGCAGAGCTTCTGCAGTGCAGAATAAATGTTTGATGTGTTATCCAGAGTTGGCCTTAGAGGCATTTCAGATTTTTTTCTCTCATTATCTACCTAACAGCACCCCCACTATCCCTACTTGTCTGGTCCTCCCCAAAGTACTGACAGCTCTATTGCCTGTTGGGGCCAGTGAAGAATGGAGTGTTGGAGAGCAGAGACTGAATTCTTTTGCTGACTCAAAAAACCAGCATTCCTTCCCTTGGGCTCGACTCAGATTCCACTGGAAATGTCATTCTATTAGGCCAAAGTTTGGCACTACATTTTCTTTGAGAGCCAAAGAATTTGGGGGCAATTTTCCAAAGAGATTGTTTGGGGATTTTCCCCCCATGGTGAGTTCAGAATGTAAATAAAAAGGGGGAAATGAGAGGATTTTCAAAAGGTCCTCAGTGCATGGTGCCTGGTAATTATCAATATACAATTCTAGTACTAGTGATACAAGAGCTACCTGGGTTTATTATATGTAATGGACATTGTTTTAGTCAGTATTAGAAAATGTAAGTATACTATGTGCTACACACAGATGCATAATTTACATTTATAGAGAGCTTATAAATCTGTTTATAAATTATGCACTATATGAGGAACATGTAATCATGGATCTAGAACATCTTTTGTTAATTTGGAAAAACAGCCCTCCAGTTCTGAAGCCAACATTTGGTATGAGCACTGCATGCCAATCACTGGCACCCCAGCTGGCTGCTCTCGTCCTCTCCTGGCCCCGCGGGTACCACTGGCACAGCACATCGTATCAGGCCGTGTCCTGATGGGGGTGTCCAGCTGTGGAAGCAGGCTCATCACTCAGAACAGCTGTGCTTGTGCAGTTCTACTGGAGGGGGATGGGGGAGGGGCACTGCCCAGGGCCCTGTAGCAGTTCTGGTGTTCAACCTGCCTCTTTCAACAGGAAACAGATGCCCATTCTTTTATTCTTATCCCCAAAATCAATACTGGCAGAGACATTGGGAGCTGACAGTACACATCTAAAGGATGCAAGACCCTATTTATTTCCCAGGTTCTACTCAGAAGCTGCTTCCACGTCCTCCCTCCTGCACAGTGCAGGTCAGCTCAGGTCATTCCCTCCTCCAAGGCCATCGGCAGCCCCCTAAAAGCCTTCAAGAAACAAGTCCAGTACTTTGTACAAAACTAAGCCTGTCATAGCCCAGCCCGTACTCAGAAATCCCATGTTCCAACTATACTCTGGATCTATTTTCCGTGCCCAAGAAGACCTGGTATTCTCCTCCTTCACGCCTTTGCACATGTGATCCCCTCTGCCTGAGGCTCCTGCATTCTCTCCTGTCTGCATTCTCTACCCATCAAAACTGAGGCGATCTTTCAAGTCCCACCCCAAGAGTCAGCTTCTCTTCGGAGCCCTCCCTGGTCCCCTCAGGCAAAACTTATCACTGCCTTCTCAGCCTCCCCACAATCAATTACACATGCTTCTAGTCCATAGTTTTATTTTTTGTATTTTATGTTTTTCATTATTTGTATAGCAATCTCCTCTATTGGAGCGCTCACTTCTTGAGGGGGCAGGAAACATGTCAGAGCCATTCGTGTCTTCGAGACCAGTGCTTGGCAAGAAATTGCCTCTCAGATGGGAAAGTAGCATTCTGTGCTGACTGGGAGTTCTAGTCCCCTTGACCTTGAGCAAGTTTCCTATCCTCTCTCAGCCTTAATTTCCACATTTATGAAATGGAGATAATAACACCATGTAGCTTAAATAATCATTGTGAGGGTAAGATGTGATTGCGGATAAGTATAAATGGTGTGAGTGTATGTGTCTGTTTTCCTTCAGTAACTACTATAGAAAGAAGGAAGCATTGAAAGATGGAGAGTCATATTATGCATATGCACTTTTATGTGTGTCCGAAGAAAACAGAGTCACTGCACATGTAATGAACTAACACATTTAACTACAGACATGATTTGGCTCTTCTGAAACCCAGTGTTACCTAAAGAGGTCCTTTAGCCCTTACGGCATGGCTCACTGCCTCCGCTGGTGTGCAGCTGAGACCCAGTGGAACCGCGAGGCCTTCCCACTCCCACTCCACTCCCAGGCCGTGTGGAAGCCCTCCTCCCACAGACTCTGTGCACTAGACTGTGGATTCTCTTGTTAGTTCCAGGAAAACCAGTATCAGGGTCAGAAACCTGCATATGGAATAGGCTCATAAAGGTAGAATATGACCCCAGAGCCCACTCCATAATCCAGGCAACACACAAGACTAAATTTGAATTAATGAACATTTATGGAGCAGCAACCAGGAGACACTGTAAAGCCACCCCACAGAACAAAATACAGTTTTTGACCTCAAACAATTTACCATCAGAGTGAGGGGGCAGGCAATAATAATATAAGTTAAATATAATAAAAGTTACAAGGAAATAGGATATTTAATGGGAACAAAGAATTACAGGGATACAAGGGAGAGGAAAATTTATTTTCTCTGTGGGCAGCAGGAATGCTCCGCAGAAGAGATGATATTTGAACTGGTCCTGGAAGGTTGACTAGGAATTCCATAAATAGAGAAGGAGGGCTTGGCTCTATAGGCTGTGTAGACACTGGGTTAGTCAGCTCACTTGGGTATCTTCCCATCTCCTGTGCCTGGATAGGAAGGTAAGGGGAGGGGAGCTATGTCTCCACACCCATTGGCTTATAGTGGAGCTTTCCAATGTCCCGTAAGGTTAGTTTGGTGATTGTATCTCCATTTTACAGGTGAGGATCTTCAGGTGGCCAGAGGATAGGAACTTGTCCAAGATTATAATTGGCAAGCAGTTGGTGAAACCAGAATTCTGACTGTGGGAACTGGGGAAAGCCACACCAAAGGGGTGGCATTTGAGCTGGGTCGTAAAAGATGAATACAGCGAATTGAGACAAAAAGTTTTCGTCTATAGCGATCCAAGCAAACTCACCTCCCTCTTGCTAGAATGCACGGTCTCCGGGGCCTCATGGCGGGTGGAACCGGAGAGTGGAGGATCTGTGTAGGAGAATCAACCAGGGGTTCTGCCCAAAAAAGAGCAAAAGTGTTGGTCTCCTTCCCACCACTTAGGGGTTGGATGAATGGGGAGCTATTTCAGGCTCAGGTCTAGGCCCCACTAGTGTTTTTCCAGTGGGTCGGGGATGGAGAGGAGTACGGCAGCAGAATGGGGGTCCATGTGAGTGTAAATGGAGCCCAGCCAGCCACTTGATCCCAGAGGGCCCGGTCAGCCCTGAGTAGGTGTAAAGAGGGTGCTGCAGAAGCTGGGCACCTAGCATGGGAAACAGGTGTTCAAATCCACATGGAACCTACAAGTGAGCTGTGACCAGGAGAAAAGCATACTGATAACTGCTTGCTAAAGGCCAAGTACTATCCTGAAATCTTTACATGTATTAACTTGTTTAATTATCACAACCCCCATAAGAGGCAGGTACTGTAATCATCCCATCTGTAGATGGGGAAACTCAGTTACAGAGAGTACCCTGCCCAAAGTCACAGAGCTCATAAGCTGCAAAGCCGGGACTCAAACCCAAGTAGTCTGAAACAGAGGGTGCACAGGTAACCACTGCACTTCACTGCCTCCTGCCTTTGGGGACTGTGCACATTCAGTGAGCACTCAGGGAAGGGTGTCCTTGCAACTCCAGGACCGTCTAATTGCCCAGGGCTCTAAGGTGGGGACTGCTGAATACCATTTCCAGCCTTTCCTTCGAGGGAGGGATGCAGCCAGGTCCCTGGGCCCCAGGCTGGGTGGGGCCGAAGCAGGCCGTCTTGAATTCGTCACTCTCGGCACAGACCTCCCGACTATGTTTTCCACCAACTCTCCTTCAGGTGATTACCCAATTAAGTTATTTGACATGTGACATTTTGAGCTGTTGCTCCGGGTTTTCATTTGGCTGCTTTCCAGGTGTTGATTCCACACCTGCCTTGCTCCTGAGGGAAATGAGAGTTTGGGCTCCACCCCAGCCTTGAGCTTCATTTGAGGCCTGGCTGAGAAGGGCTTTGCGGATTAGCATCTGAAGGGAGGACAGCTCCACAGCCAAACACGCCACAACGGAGTGAGCCAGTCCTTCTCAATTTCTGAACCGATAAACATTCCTGCCAGGTTCCTGGGAACAATGGAGTCCTCTGTGAAAGAGCCTGCGACCCCCAAAGCTAATTAGATCCAGCTGATGCTAAAATTGAACCTCCAACATGCCTGGGGCTCTGCATCGCCTCACAAGGAAGATACCAGAGTATGTCAGGGGTGCCTGAGTGTCCCTGGGCAGAAGAGACACGACAGAAGGTTCTGGGTTCTGTGAAGCCCCCTGCCAGGTCCTGCTTCTGTCCTGGCATACCGTCTGCATGTATCCTCAGGGGCCGGGCACCTGGCTAGCCTGGCTTGAAGGCATGCCCCCTGAAAGTCATAAGTGTGTGACTTAGAAGAGACGAAAGCCAGAGATGAGGCTGCATGAGAGGCCAGGACAGAATTTAACCAGGGATGTAGTTTGCTGTCCAGTGTGAGTGAAGACTCTCCCGGCCCCAGGCCTCCTGCCTCTTCACCAGCTGTGTCTTCACCCTCCTCATCCTCTGGGCCTCCCAGCAATGTGCACACACCCGCAGACTTAACATTTGCCAACCTCTGTGTGGAGCCCAAACTTTATGGGTGATGAGGGCTGGATTGCGGGTGGAGGAAGGAACACAGACTTTGAACCTGGACAGGCTTGGCCTTGAATCTCAGCTTCTGGTGACTTTTGACAATTAATTTAGTACCTCCTCAGCCTCCTCATGTGTAAAATGGGAATAACGCCCATCCAAGTGGCTGCTTGTGAGGATTTTGTGAGATTCCACATGAAGAGGCCCCAGCTCATCTAGGTGCCCCATGGCTGTGATCTGTGGGACCCAGCACCCCTAATATCTGCCCTGTAACTCAGTCACCCCACCCAAGAATCTAAACTGTAAACCAACAGGGCATGTGGGTCCCCCAAAATGCCCCCAAACATTCTGTTGTTTGATTCCCACTTTAAATGATTGGTCCTTTTGCTTAACCAGCAACCTGTGAGCACTTAGAGGCTGTGGAGAGTTAGGCAGGTGAGGGTGGGAAGTGGGGCTTGGTTTCACCAGCTGGAGGCTCTGGGGAAGACATCTGAAGACATATTTGGATTTGAGCAGAGCCAGCAGCCATTGGCCTTGAGCCAGGCTGTTCCCTCTGACCTGCAGACACGTGGGTGTCTGCGCACAGTCCCCCCAGGAGCACGCACACAGGAGATTAACAGCTACCTTTATTAAACACGGTGCTCACGGTGGGCCCTAGGCTACCAACTTCAGGTACTTTATCTCTGAGCCCTACAACATTCCCAGAAAGTACTCTACCCAGTCGAAACTAGGGCTGAATATCTAAGACTTTGCAGCCAACCCAGAGCCAATTTCCTGTGTCTTTACTGTGTTCACAGTTCAGTGTCTTGTGGCCCTGGTAACCATGACACCTCAGAAATAATACCCACCCTCTTGTCTTCACATCTACTCCCTCGGGGGACCTGTCTGCACATTTGAGGGGGGGCGTGCACACACACAGTATGCTGTGGTGGATGGAGCACTGGGAATGGAGTCCAGAGGCAGTGGGCCTGCTTCCCTATCAATAGCCATGTGGCCTGGAGCCTGGCTACCTCACCTCCCCAAGCCTGGACCACAGGCACCGCCTTCCGTGTGAAGTGGACGTGATGGTCACAGGAGCTAAGTGTGTGGCGAACGTGCTTTATCAATTATAGAGTTCCTCACCAGCTTGAAGGGGATTACTTTTCCTATCTCTTCTCCCTCACACTAACCCCATAAAAGGGTATGTTAAAGGCTCACACTCACTTCCCACTCACTAGATCTGGCAGCCTTTGCCTCGTTTTCTTCTTTGTATGTTTGTTTTACATTGGGACCCTTTTATCTTCACCCACCTCCACCCACATCAACACACACGGAGGGACTCCTGCGGCACAAGCCCCTGCTTCTTAAATGCCCACTAGAGCCATTTCTAGCTATTTACAGGACCAATGGGGGCCAACGCCTTGACCAAAGCCATTCAGAAAGACAAAGACCACCTTATCTCAGCCAATGCCAGAAGACCCCTGACACCCGGGCACAGTTCGCCCTCTGGACTCCAGCACAGCTGTCAGCCCGTCAGGAATGTGAACACACTCTCTCTCTCTCTTTCTCTCTCTCTCTCTCTCTCTCTCTCTCTCTCTCTCTCTCTCTCACACACACACACACACACACACTCCCAGCATAATTGGGAGACAGGCAGAAAGCAAAGATTAGCCTTATCAGCATCCTCCCCATCCTAAGGACACCAAAGTGCTGCTGCCTTTGGCCAAGCCTGCGCCACATCCAATTACGCCCAGGATCCTCTGCCAAACGGTTCCAGCTGTGCCTCTAGAAGGGCTTCCAGCGCAGAATAAGCACGAGGTCTGCTTAGTTCTTCAACTGACCCCTTCAGTCCTCCAGCCTGGGTGTTATGGACAGGGCACTGGGGCAAGAGTCAGGAGACGTGGGTTCGAGCCTTTGTCACCCGCTTTCTGACTGACTCTGTAGGTGAGTCAATTAACTCCTTAGTCTCAAATAACAATGAAAGGGTTGAATTGCAGGCTTCTGTGATCTCTTCTAGCTCTGGCTATTTATGATTAATAAATCAAACTCTAGTACCAAGTTAAGAATGAGATCTTTAAGTGAGCCCCAGTCACATTATGTAGCTGAGCCTATATTTCCCCACCAGTAAAATTACGAGGGTTGTGTTAGAGCAATTGTTAGAGCTTTGCATTAAAAGCATTTGGGGGCTTTAAATCAGAATCCCTGGGGTAGGGCCCAGGCAGCATTAGTTCTCCAAAGCTCCCCGGGGAGTCTCATGAGCAGCCGGGCTGAGAGCCACTGAGTTGGGTCATCTCTGAAGCACTTCCCAGGCATGGATATTCTGTGACTTTTAGGGAGTTGATCACCTGCAGCCCATGTTTTCAAGGCCATACAGCCCGGCAGTATATCGGAGAGTAGGGTCATGACAATATAACAGAACTTCCACCTCCAGTTCAACCCTCAGCAGGCCAAACTGCCAAACCCCACTGCCAAGTTCCCTCACATCTCATTCACAGGGTTGGGGGGCGGGTCTCACATATGCTTTCCTCCTCTCTCCTCCAGTTCCCTCCTGAAGCCCCTATTGCTGCACAGAAGTCACCCCTCACCCAAACTGCACACCCATCCTGTCAATAGTTGATTAGGTGGGAAAAAGCACCAGACCAAAGGTGACCCATCATTTGGATGAGCATGTGACCCATGCATTCTGGTTCAAATGATGAGCTGGTCCAGATGGAGTCCCTAGCAGGAATGTGAACTGAATGAGACATGGGAAAAGAAATATGGAAAAAATGTCCCATTAGGAAGGGAAAAAGCAAAAACGATGCAATGACTTAGACTTTAGTGTTGGGTCATGGTAGACCAAAGGCAAATGGCAGTTATGAAGGAACAAAAATAATAGTAGGAGGTGCAGGAACAGATTGTGTAGAGTGGAGAATGGGACAGACGGGAGAGAGCGAGGACGAAACAGGCAGAGCGGTGACGGTCCCTTGAGCTCTCAGTTCACGACAGCATTCCACTCCAGCTCCTGCTCACAGATTTACAATAAGCTCTTTTTCTTCACAGGTAACTTAAGTGAACTTCTGCCTTGGGTAACCAGAAAAGCCAAGCTGAAAAACAGTTGTGAAATTAGATGGGTCTGATTAGTAGTACTCTGATCCCCTTGCTAATCGGGTGGGTGGGGCTAACTTTAAAGTAGGGTGTCTCAAACTTTAGCATGCATTACAATCACCTGAAGGGCTTATTAAAGCATAGGTTGAGCAGGCCTGGGATGGGGCCAGAGAACTGACATATCCAGCAAGTTTCCCATGATGCTGATGCTGCTGGTGAGCAAACCATACTTTGTAAACTACTAGGTTAAAGGCTGGTGAAAGTAAAAAATGAATAGAGTCCATCTGAGGAAAATGGAAGGAGTAGATCCTCCCAGGCCCCACTGGGAGTCACGAGAGAGAGGTTCCTCTCCCAGTTTTATCGGTGTGACCTTCAGTCCATCCCTCCCCCTGTCTGGGCCTCCATTTCCTCCTCTATGAAATGAAAGGATTTTAGTAGGTGATCTTAGGGTCTCCTTCCAACCCTTACAGCCTGTAATTTTTTAGCAGATTAGAGCACTGTGCTGTACATTTGCCTCTCCGTTTGCTGACATTTGAGGGAGGAAAATTCAGAAGTAGATGAAAACATGAACTTTTCATTTTCTGCCAAGAATAAGCTCACAGGCTTATCTACAAAAGTGTTACTTTTGCTGAGAGCTCTGACTCACACATGGGCACCTTCCCAGACAGACCAGCTGGGCAGTCCAGGGTCTGTTAGGGAGTGCTCAGTGCCATGGCTTGGGAATTGATGCTGGAATCGACCTAAGGAAGGTGGTACGAGGAGTCCTTCCAAAGTGTGAGGTTGTTTGGCTCTTTGACACCAATGTAACAATGTTTTGTGAAGGAAGTTAAATTGTCTCTGGGCCCCACATCACTGACACACTTTGGAACAGAGAGAGGGAGGCGAGAAGGATCATTTATTTTTGCATCTGAATCACATGGGATTCAATCACTAAAGGAATTCATGTATTCTTTTTGAGATGAAGTTTTGAGATTTCCATACAGAAAAAAAAAATGAGTGAGTTTGTACTTAATTCATGTGACCTGCCTGGGACTTTAGCATCCAGAAGGAGCCATGTGGGGAGGACAGAGGACACGCCTCAGCCATCTGTGAGTGTAGAGGCTGAGAGTGAAGGTGAGAATGGGTAGAAACCCCACACGAATGCAAAGATTATATTTTCCTGCTCAAGCTGGAGGCAGAAGAGCTTCATTAACTAGAATGTTCTGAGTAGGACTTCCTTTAGCCAAAGGCAGATTTCCCCAGAAATTTAAGCAAACTGATTTGCTTAAATTTCTATTTTCTATTTTCTGTTTCTATTTGATCTGACTCTGTCCTTCTCTTCCTTTGCTCCTGGCAGTCCCAGCAGTGGTGATCAAAGGAATAGGTATGAGAAAATTTCCTTACTGGGAAGAAAATATATCCATATAAGCGGGAGTTGAGTAGACCTTTTCTTAAATAACCTTGATCTCCCATTAACCTGTAAAATACATGAAAGCTTGTGTTTGCTCACACCAAGTTTAGTCCAGAAAGAGTGGCTTCTTAAGAGATACTTCAAACAGTACAAATGTTTTGAAAGTTTCTGGACTAGAGGAAGAGTAAAGGATCATTGCTGTGGAATTTCTTGAAGAAAATCGAAGACCACCTTGCCAGAAAAGAACCCCACCACCAGCTGGCCGACCCCTACATTCCCATATTACATTCATGTCCTTATGTCAGGCCATTGCACCTACAGGAATGCCCTCGAATTTCCCATGAACCCTGGAGGATTAGCATTGTAAACCATATGCATGAACTGGTTTCTTAGAGACTCATCATAAACCAGCATTTCCCAAGACCATAGAGATTTTGGGACTTAGGAAGGATAGTTTTGTTTGTTTGTTTGCTTGTGTGCATGAGGGATGAGAAGAAACAGATCAAAAAGATCCCGTCTAAGGTGCTGGAGATGGAAACAAGGCTCAGCAGGGACCCCAGTGTGGCGTCAACATTGTCTGAAAGGTAACTGGAAGGAAGCAAGTAGAAAAGTTAAAGGAAAAAATGTAACGTGAATGTTGGAAGACGGACTTCTCCAACTTCACATGGTTTATCATAGGAACTTGTCTCTGGATCACAAGCTTCAGAGGAAACACAAAGTTCTTGTTCTTCCCTGAGTCTCCCATGGTGCCAAGCATGGTACCTTCAGACATCTACCAGAGAGGTCACTTAAAGACCAACTTCTGAATAGGCTCAACAAGCATTGATTAAGCACCATCTTTATGACTGACCATCATAAGTACGTGAAAGATCCAAATGGACTAGTCTCTTTATTTTCCTTGTTCTTGAGGAGTCTGCAGCCCAACTAAGGAGCAGATATAAGCCAGTCAATAAAGTGTGCATTGTCTAGTTTACTTTGAAACTATTGAGGTAATTCATTATGGTAAAAAAAGAAAATCTCTCCACTGAATTGTTGGTTCTTGATCAAAATCCTGAGAGAAAGATTTTGAATCACGTGGGAAAATGGCCCAGCATAGTCCCTGGCATACAAAGGTTTGATGGATGAGTTCAAGCACGAGGAACTGCATAAAGCAAACCATGTGGCTGGAACTAGCCAAGAATCACAGGCTCTCAGGACTAGGAGTAAGTAAGACAATGCTGATTGCCCCTTCCTCCTTCTTAACAAATCCCAGGTTTGGGGGATTTGTTAAGATTATTATTTTTCTCAGTTATCTTTCTTTTCCTAAATGACCATATGCTTTCAGCAAGACTTGGCCCTTCCCAGCACCAGGCAGTAGGTACTAATTTACTCCAGGCAACTATAGTATCCCCTTGCCAGTGACAATTCTGGCCGAAGAGATGTGACAGTGATTGGCCAAAGGTCTTCTGTGAGGGTTTTTCTTATTGAAAGAGCTCCTTCTTCCCTGGACATTTTCCCCTCTGCCCAGGATGCCTGAACTGTGATGATCATCCCGCAGGTGTGAGGGAAACAGCTCTAGGAACAAGCCTATCCTGCCCAGGGTGGCAATCTGGGGGAGCCTGAATCCTTGGTGACATTGTTGAGCCACTGAATAAACAATTCCTGGAGCTGTCTTCCCCTGGACTTCTTGTTTTGTGAAATAAATTTCCTCTTTCCGGCCCATTGAGTCAAAGTTTTCAGTTACCTACAGCTGAAAGCCATTTCCCTTCCTGATGGGCTGCTTGAATCACCCCGTCAGAAAACAATAGCTCCTGTTTATTTGTTCAGAGCTTCCAATGCACCAGGCAGTCTTTCCGTGCTTGACTCTTTAGGCCCCTCAACATCTCTTGTATGTAATACTACTTGGCCCATTTTCATGAAGAGGAAACTGGGGCACTGAGATTTATAGTAACCTGGAAAACATTACGTATCTATCACATGGTAGAGCCCCAGTTCACAGCCAGGCTCCAGAGCACTCACCTCACTGCTGCCTGCCATGGTCTTCCTGAGACTCTTCTCTCCGATCTGAGAAAGAGGGCTTGCAACCGCTTCGGCCAGCATGTGCAGGGTGTGTGTGGAGATCACTCCACTGACGAGGTGGGCAAGGTAACGTGAGGCCAAGTGAGGAGTCTGGATTGCGTTCATCGGGGATCATGGTTCACTTTTGAGAGGGGAGCTCACTGGGAACTGCTGTATTAACCAAGCCAGCCATAAGGAGAGAAGAACCTGACAGGGTCCTAAATGTGGAGAAAAGGGTGTGAACACAGAGCAGAGCGCTGAGGAAGAGGAGTCTGCAGCACAGTGTCACTAGTTCTATGTGAAGGTAAAAGTGAGAGGAAGACCTGTCAGATTTGAACTGCATTGTGGTGTAATGGCAGTCGTGGAAAGCTGAGCTTGCGCTCCAGAAATGGAATGGTGAGCTGGACTATAATAACTGCCACCACTTCCCGAGTGGCCAGTACCATGACAATCATGCTACCTTTATTGCCTTGGAGTCTCACTGCAGCCCCGAGAGCTCAGAGTGTATCGTTGTCCCCATGTCACAGAGGAGTGATTCAGAGATGATGGGAGACCTGCCTAGAGGCAAGTGGCCACTTCAAACCTGAGTCTGTCCTACTCCAAGGCCTTTCCTGCCCTCACACTGGAGCTCCCTTTAGTCCTGCAGTGCTGAAACTCAGCATCAGTTCTGAATTGCGTGTCCTCAGATGTGCCCCTCCAACACTACAACAAAACAAATGCAATCCTTAGACAATGGTATTAGCAGCAGATATGAGCAAGAGTCCTGTGTGCATTAGTCTCACCATGGAGCCCCTACGGGGAGATGGGGTGCCCCTCCTGTGTGAGGTGCCTGGTTAGAGTCTCAGGAACAGAGCCAGGGCCTGCGGTTTGGCAGGTCCTTCACACCTGCACAGGCAGAGTCTTTTAGGCACATAGCAAGGGCAGGCCAAGCCCTTCATGGCCTCTGCTCCCATGATATGCCCTTGATTTGGTGTCCAGATGTTTAATGTCCTCCAATTTTAAAAACACCCTGCGTATCCAACACAGATGTTGCCTGTGTGCCCCCTACAGCCCACTACCCACAACTGCCAGACAACTTCCCCGCTCAGCTACAAGACTGGCTGAGGCATTTCTCTCCTTAGACGACTTTGGAAACAGAGTTACAGGCCTCTTAGGTGGGACCCTGTCTATAAAGATGAAACTAATTAGCTTCTAAGAGCCCCTCAAGCTATGCATTTCTGTAGGTGTTCTGCACACAATGACAGGATCAAGGAGCTGTAAATCAACCGGTTCAAACTGAGGTCAAGAGGGGACCTGACACTGCCTCTGCCCGGGTACAAGTCAGAGGAAATGGCAGGACCTACAAGGGTGAACTCTCAGCATCTCTGGGCCACACTGGAAGCAAGAGTTATTTTGGGCCACACATTAAATATACAAACACTAATGAAACTGATGAGCAAAAAAAAGGTTTTAAGTAAATTTATGATTTTATGTTGGGCAGCATTCACAGCCATCCTGGGCCACATGCGGCCAGTGGGCTGTGAGTTGGGCACCCCTGCTAGAACTCGGGTTTCCTTCCACAGTGCAGAGAGGCAGGTGTTCCCCAGCCACGTTAATCAAACTTCATTCATAATTGTTACTTATATTTAGATTCTACTTTGAAGTTGTAGAGTGATTCAAATACAATCCTGCCAACCACTCTGTGACACAGACAGGGCAGCCCCTTTCACATGAGGAAATGGAGGATTCCAGAGGTTGAGTAAGTGACTCCCTGAGGCTGTACAAATAGTAAGAAATAGAACTGGACTAGAGTTTGGAACTTCCTGTTTGCATTTGCCATCCAGGACTCTTTCCACCGCTGGGCTGTGAACCTCTGATGGGCAGGAACCATATTGTTTAGTTCACTGTTGGATACCCAACACCCAGCACCCAGCACCCAGCAAAGAGCCTGGCACATGGTTCTTATGAGATGGAAGATGGATGGACAGATCAGTAGATAGAAGAATAGGATCAATGTATAGATTGGAGCTTATTTTCCTGATGACTTCTAATAGAACCTTAGAGTGAGCTTCTATTATTAATGGCCATTTACTTAAAGACTAAGACCTTTAACTCTATAACTCTGTTTAAACCACATTGCCTTAAAAATTTTTTAAATAGTAATGTAAAAACTGGTTTGATTTCTTTAAGAATCTACACCAGGAAAACTTGACAGGACCTGGGACACAGTAGACACTTAAAAGCATTTCTGAGATGTATTTGAATTTAAAAGCTAGGCTGAAGAGATGAAAGTAATTGCAAAGAGTTTCTATGTCACTGCAATAATTAAAAAACAGGCTTTTCCATTATTTGCAAAATAAGTTTATCCCCAGTTGCAGTCCTGTCAATTGAGAAGAAATCAATAGCTACAGTAGAATGAGATCATGACCTGCATTTCCAGAATCCTCAGTTCCAGAGGATTAATAACCATGTTGAATTGTCATCACAAATGAGGTTCACTGGGTCGCCTTTGCCTGCTGGTGCGGATGGGCCCTGTGTGAGCCATTCGGTGCTTCTCATGTGCAGCCAAGTGGAGGGACCCAGATGCGAAGTTGTCATGGTAACTCTACTGATTGGAAGAATAAATGAAGCTAGAATTAACCTCCTGAATCATATGGGGAGGGGAGTAACCAGTAGCAAGGAGCAGAGAAATTCTCCTAAACAAAGTGCAGGAAATTGGAATTCAAATAATAGTGAAACCAAACAAGGTAAGGCACTGTCTAGAATAGTTAAGATAAACAGGTAATTAAATGATTTTGATTGTCAAATTGGGAGAGCAGTGTTTGAGAGTAAACCTCTACCTAGGCCAGTGATTTTGAACTTTCCTAAGAGTCCAATTATTAAAAAGTACCGACTCCAATTCTCTTTCCCAAGATTCTGATTCACTGGGTCAGGAGTGGGGCCAAGATTCTCCATTTTAAAACTACCCAAAATTTATTTTTCTGCAGGAAGCTCATGAACTACCCCGGTTGCCCATGGACCATGTTTTCACAAGCTCTATTCTAGTAAGCACAAAGCATCAGAATCATACTCAGGCTGGGGCTGACTCAGCTATTCTTGCTGAATGGAAAATCCTAGGGAAAATAAAAGCCGTCTTCTACTGAATCCTAGTTTAAAAACAAGACAAAACACAAAAACATAGTTTAGTCAGTGATTGAAAACAGTAGAGTTTCCACAACATGTTACTTTAGTTCATACATTGTACTTTCTTTTAATCTTACATTCTACCAAATGCTTTACTAATTGATGAAAACCAATAGTTGTCCACTTTGCCTGCTAACCTTTCCTCACTTACCTATGTAACAGACTCCACTTCCCCATTCAAATCCATCCCAAATGTCTTCATCTCTGCCACCTCCTTAACCTCTGTCCTCCCTCCTTCACTTGCAGAATATTTACTTCCTCTTCTATGTCCTTCCATAGTAGTGTCTGCGAATACTCAGACAGAATTTACTGCATAATAATCCAGTAGGTACTTACAATCTGCCCTATTGGACAGGGAGCTTATCAGACAGCATGTCTTACTCATCTTTGTATCCTTGTCCTTTCCTTTCTTTAACCGCTAATATGATATTGACCATACACTAGAATTAATTAATTAATTGTCAGGGATTAATTAATTAAGGTCAGGGATTTTTATCTGTTCACTGAAATAAATATCCCAAGAGCCTAAATAAGTGCCCATTATATAGAGGGGTCTAATAAATAATTGTTGAAATAATGCATTAATGAGTGCTTTAGCATGCATAAGCTAATAGAAAAGAAACACTGGACCTGCTATGTTTCTCAGTGTAACAGTAGGAAATATCCAGTGTAGCACCCATATTATCTCAGTCTCTGAAACAGATTAAGACTGAGATCCTTAATTTGCTATTTCTGTCATATCATGGTCTGGGGTTTAGCTTGATAGACCCAAGGTGTTCTAATAGAGAAAAGGCAGTAATATTGCAAGCATTATAGCTCACACCTACATAATTCAGATCAAGTCAACTTTGTTTTAGCCTCACTCATTACATTCTACTAATGGCAAGTCTGGGATATGAAGGATTCTTTAGGATAACTTACATGGACTAGTAATAGTAAAAATAGCTTTCATTTATTAAGCACTCACTAAATGTGCTGGGTACTGCATCAACTATTTTCCACATATTATACATATTATCTCTTATCACATACAACTTTATTAGAAACATTTTATTATTCCTATTTTACAGACAAGGAAACTGAGGTTTAAATGCAGTCATTGGCCAAGGTCACTCAGCTGCTAACCGGAAGACCTGAGATTTGAGCCTGAGTCTGTCTGGGCCTCTGCTCTTGGGCATCACAGTGACACTGGTGTTTGAATTGAATGGGTCCCCTGGGACGTCTTTCTGACCAGAGAAGTCCCCAGCTACTTCAAAGCGAATACTTTCTTGGCCTTGAACAGTTTTGATCTTGAGTTTTCTGAGATTTCCCCCTTTAAGGAAATTTATAGTTTAGACCTAAACTCAGTCAAAATGACAAATTAAGTCAAATATGCTGCACACCCCTTTGCTTAGTTACACCTGATGAGCAGCCCTTCAGACGTTTGGTTCTAGGCACTTAGCTGTCTCTTACATTTGCCTCCTGTGTCCCTAAGGTTTACACATATGTTTTCCCAGTGAACTTTTGTCCTCTTTGAAAACTGCATTCTGTTCTTCTTTATTAAATTCCAGCTTTCATGACTAATATGCAATGATAAGCTCCAGAAATGTTTATATAATAAATTAAAGTGGGCAGAGTCTTCCGCTTACAAATTGCTTCAAGATACGACACAGATGCCTGCATGTGGAATTGTCTCATAAATGCTAGCATAAAACGGATTCAAGCTTTTACAGTCTCAGCTTGGCCTTGGCTTAGGGGCCTATTGTTTCAGTAACTCTCGATCGCATTCTGAGCTCCTAGCCTATTTCTCAGACTGATGCTATGAGATTTATAACTCAGTGGGAAAAAATAGGTATGACTATTTCTCAAACCTGCTTTGCAAAAACAAACAGATGTTTTCTCTCCTTACCTTGCACATAACTGTAAATAAGTGACTCATTGGCAGGGTCTGAGAGTCAGGGGTGTAGAGATTTCAGACTGGCAGCTTTGATGATTATTTGCTTTGGTATTTCAGAAGTTCGTGTTAGAACAGAGCCATGTTCCAAAATACGTATTGCCCAGAGACCCATATTAACTAGAGGCCCTCTAGACAGCAGGAAGGTGTTTGTTTATTTTACAAAGTGGAGGCCTGTGTGGGTCTGTGCTCTGTTCCCAGCCATAAAAGAAAGTAAAGAGTGTTAAGTGTGACTTTTCAAGGAAAGGGGGGCCTAAAGTCTCTGTGATTATTATTTTTGGAGAAGTAAATATGTCAGTAGAAAAAGAAACTCCTTTGTACCAACTCTCTCCGAGTTTTCTTGGCACATCTTAATATTTTCAAGTAACAGCTGAAACCGCAGCTGAAACCCTGTTCTAATTGGAAGCATCTGGGAGCTGCAAAATCAGAATTTTCAGATTCTGGAGTGGTTTGCTGTTTGGACAAGGGTGTCAATTTCAGCTGAAATTTCCATCTATGGGCACTTTTTTTCTTTTCTCGTGATTATAAATTGTTCAGTCAGTTAATGATGTGATGGAGATACAGGATACTCTTCATCAGCCTTTCCACGCACGCATGCTTTTTAAATGAAAACTGTACTCCTCCTTCGGCCATTTGTACACCTTATCAGGATTCCTCTTATCCAAAGAAAACAGATGGAGAAATTCCCCCAACCCTTGGAATTTAATTTGAATAATTTTCTCTAATGAAAAACAATATATGGTATTTGAAAATTCCAGGAAGAAAAGAATACTAAAGACAATTAGAAACCTATTCCAGTTTTTCTCTATATTAATAGAATCCAGTCTTCTAAAAAAGTCAGTGTTTTACAAATATTTTCTGAAATGTCTTCCAGATAGACAAGAAGACACAGTGGCTTCTAACCTGCTGCCACAACTGCTTTGGTTACTTCCAAAGTAACCACATTGAATGTTTTATCTGATCAAGACTTAGTATTCTCAGGTACAAATGAGAACGATACCTACCTCTGAGGCAATGAGTAAATGGTGTAGCATTTGCAAATCTTTCCAGTAGGAGCTATCTTAGTCTATTTGAGCTGTGATAACCAAATTTCACAGACTAGATGTCTTATAAACAACAGAAATTTATTTCTAAGAGCTCTGGAGTCTGGAAGCCTGGGGTCAGGGCACTGGCATGGTTGGGTGAGGGCTTTCTTCTGGGTGGAAGACTTCTTGTTGCATCCTCACACGGCAGAAGGAACTAGGGATCTCTCCAGGGCCTCTTTTATGAGGACACTAATCTCATTCATGAGGGCTCCATCCTCAGGACCTAATCACCTCCCAAAGGCCCCACTTCCAAATACCATCCTCTTGGGTATTAGGATTTCAGCACAAGAGTTGGGGTGGGAGGTAGTACAGAGTACATTCAGACTATAGCAGGAGCGAAATAAATGGTAGCTTCTTTCTTTTCTACTTTTTCTATATGGCAACTGAGAGAGCAGTAACATGACTTAACCTGAGGCCAAAGATCAGGCCCCTGGGGAGCCAGGACCAGGCCTGAGGTTTGTGGCCTCATGCCTGTAAGACTCCATCCTTTGTCTGGATTCAACACCAATGCTGCAGAGTTCGGCATAGAGTGGTTGCAGACTAGTCCAAAGGGCCATGGAGAGCAAACAACTATGGATGATAAGAGCCACTTCACAGATACTTTGTGGTGTTCGTAGGATTAAAATAAATGTCTACACAGGGAAAGTATTCCAAACGATGCCACCAAAAAGATGAGCTTGACTTTGCATACAGATACCTAATCAATGTTTGCGGTACTGAGTTGAATAGAGTGGACCTCAAGATCACTGAGTAGTTTAGAGAGAAAAGGAAAACAAATAATAATTTTGTCAAGACAGAGGTGAACCAGAATATTTAGTCACCATTCTGTGAACCCTGGCATGGAAGTCTGTGTGTGTCGGAAGGGAGCTGACAGTCATTCCTCTGACAAACATTTCTGAGGTTCCAACTTAAGATTTATGAGAGGCCTCTTTGCAACTGCATCATTGTATTGAATGCTTATACCAATACCAACTTAGTGGGATGGGTTTAACTATTAATTTAATTATTAAGTAGAGCTCCACTTTAGTATTAAGTAACTGAGACTCAGTGAGGTCAAATAATTTGCTGCGGTCGCACAGAGAATAAGGGTTAGATCTGGGATTTGAACTCAGGTCTGTCTAGCTCCAGGTTCAAGCTTTCGGAGTTATTCCACAGATACCTGCAGGTCTTGCTATATGATGTCATAGAATCATAGAGTTTCAAAGGTCATCTGATCTATATTTATCTGATGTGGAAAAAATCTCAGAGAGACCTTGTAACTTTCCCAAATCACACAGCCAGGTACAGTACAGTAAAACTTCTACTGCCCCTGTCCTAACTGCTCCATTCCCACATTCAGGAAAAGAGAGAAAGGAATAGACCTTCTGTTTATAAATATCTTTCTGAAGTGGATATGAGGTTTATAGGGCTGTATTAGGGGACCCATAGACATCAATGGAAGTAGAAGATATGGTTGGTCCCTGCCCTTCTGATACTTCAAGTCTACTTGGGAAAAATCGTCCCACAGCAGCAAGAGGGAGGGAGTGGGGAGGGGAGAGCCAAAAATCCCTAGAATAGCGGTTTCAGACCCAGCTCAGTACTTTCCCTCTCTGCCATTTATCCATCCTGGGTCTGTTCTGTGGTTCTTCCTCCCTGTCCTCCAGTAAGGTCTCCGTTATGCCCAATTATTCCGTATTTTTTCCTGGTCTACCTAGATCAGAAAACCTCCCTGGATCAGAGGCAAAAGTCTTGTTCATTCTGTTTCCTGTGTGCCCAGCACAGTGCCTGGCCCAAAGCAGGATGCATGAGGTCTGTGCTGGGAGCAGGGTCAAAGTTCACCTCAAACACAAGAAATCCAGGAAGCCCCACCCACCCCCAGGTGCATTGAGAGAGTCATAGGGACAGACATCACTCTCCACACCTTTACACCTCACTCCAAGACAGGAAAACTCCACATCACCTGTTACCTGGGAGGCTCAGGAGGAGAGGGGCCTCCACTGGGCATGGAGGGGACTCATACTGTTTTGTAGCATCCCACCTGAGCGGGAGACAGAATGGAGACAGGATGACTGTCAGATGTACAGGAAATTATCTGTGGTTGTTCAGTGGGTTGGAATAATCAATCAAAAGGTTCTTTGAGACAGAAACAATACCAGAGAACGATTGTAAGCAACCTGCTAACAACACACCTCCCACTTCAGTCCTACTCCTCTGACGACTTTTCACAGAACCAAGGAAGAAGGTGAATTTTAATTTCCTCCAAGGCCTGGACAGTTGCCTCTCTTCTCCTCAGCTCAGCCTCACCAGGTACTGGGACTCGGAGGCTCCGGGAGCCCTACAACCTTCTCTCCCCCGCTGTGCTGCTGACTCCGGGAGACTGCTGCGGGACTTTAAAAATAGCCCCTTGCGGGTGTTCAGAGGACAGGTTCCCTTTCTGCCAAAAATGTGTGGAATGGAGGTTCCGCGGCAACAGTGAGCCTTTGTTTCAGAGTTGAAAGTGCGCGTCTCCCTGGGCCCGGCCTCAGTGGCTTGCCTGATGTCACTGACCCTGCTTTAATTAAGTCCTCCTTTTTTGTTTGGACCTGGTGCCAAGAAGCCTAAATGAATGTTGTCTGTTTGAGTGAGTTTTGCTATTTTTTTCCAGTTCTATTTTAGGAAACTTCCAAGGGTCATTCCTCTGCAGGCCGAGATAAGGGTTAAGAGTTTTTTTCTTAAGAAACAACATTCTCCTAAGTGAACATTATCTCTGTTTTTTTTTTTTCTCTCTCTCTCGTGTAACTGAATTCTAAAATTCAAGAGGATTTTTCTGGCTCCTGATGGAAACTGGAGATAGTGATGTAATATACAGGCCTTTGTTGACGGAGGAAACTTCACCTGCACTTGCCCTTCAGGAATTCCAACAGACGGAGTGTTTAGAAATGTACAGAGAGGGGATTGTGATCCCCACTGCTCATGGCGACCACACCAAAATTGGATAGTTAGTACATTAGCTTCCTAGGGCTGCTGAAACGGAACACCACAAACGGGGTGACAGAAAACAACAGAATTTACTGTCTCAGCTCTGGAGGCTGGAAGTCTGAAATCCAGGTGTCCTCAGGGCCGAGGTTCGCCCTGCTGTCTGCAGCGGAGAACCCTTCCCTGCCTCTCCCAGCTTCTGTTTACTCGCAATCTTTGGTATTCCTTGGCTTGTAGAGCCACCGCTCCAGCCTCTGCCTCCATCCTCACAAGGTGACCTTCTCCCTGAGTGTTTCTGTCTTTGCCTCTTCTTATAAGGGCACCAGCCACATTTATTGAATTAGGGCCCTTTCCAATGACCTTGTCTTAACTGGATTTCATCTGTGAAGACCCTATTTCCAGTCACAGACACCCGGCGTTAGGATTTTAATGCATCTTTTGGAGGGCCACAATTCAACCCATAACAGTTGGCTTGGAATTTCTCTCTCACCCAGAAAGTGTCTGAATACATTATCACTTCCTAGCATAAGAAGTAAGTGACGCCAGCCAGCACTTGGGGTGCACTTACCACATGCCAAGCACTATGCCATGTGGCTGATACATATCACTTTATTTAATCCTCGCAGAAGCACCTTGAGGTAGGTCTTAGTATGTGCCCAGTTATAACAGGAAAAAGAGGCCCAGATCTGTTCCATTTCAGCACCATGTCCTGAACCACTCCGCATACCCAACGCCGAGGGCATGCCTGCTGGGTGTTTGGCGTCAGGCAAGGCCCTGGGGTGACCACAGTGAACCAAACTGATGGTGTCCTGCCCTCGTAGACGCAGAGTCTAGTAGGAGGGATTATGCATCATACACATTGTTTCCTGAGTACCACTAGCTGACTCGCAGTGCCTTAGCACCGGTTCCACTCGGGAATTCTCCTGCTCCGCTGTCATTGCCTGAGAGCTGTCGCCCTGCCCCCCGCCCGGAACAACTGCTGAGATGAAAAGCAGTGAGGAAACCCTCACAGGAGGGTGCCCCTGCTGCTTTCACCACAGTTTCGGTGTTTTGTTTTACATATTGGGCATCTCAGGGAGATTTTGTTGAAAGGAGTGACTAGGTTATGCTGAGGAACAGACAACCCTAGATCTCAATGCTAAGTGAAATTTCTTCTGTGCTTTCTGCATCCTGTCCCCTGTGGGTCAGCGGGAGGCTGTGCCCTGGGTCTTCCTCACTCTGGCACAGGCCACTGAAGTCACCTCATCTGGAACTGTACAGGTTACTGTAGCAAAGGAAAGAGAGAAGGTAGTGAATCACACACTGGCCCTTCAACACTCCCACCCCGAAGTGTAACGTCAACCCTGTTCCCGGATGAACACCCATAAAAAACATGACTTGCTGGCCAACGGAGTTAAGTGTGTGAAAGAACAGAGTAGGTGCTCTGTGCAGTTTTTGTGAAACGGGAATCTATTCCTTCCCTCTCCATGCACTCACGCCGAAGCTCCATACAGGAGGGGCTGCCCCACACCTCTGCCCACTCCTTCCCTGCTGTGCTCAGGGAACCCTGAAGACCATGCCCCAGCTCAGAAAGGCCTGTGTTCTGTTTCCAGAAACTGAAGTAGGAAAGTACAAACTTGCAAAAGCCATAAATCAGGGGGCAGCGGTTTAGGCTCCAGAAACATTCTCTGTAGGTTCCCTTCAAACCCAACTTCCCAGGTATATATACAATATAAATTTAGGTATAGATATTTTATTTACTCACAACTTTTCAGGAATATGCTGGTGTTATTTATAGCAGGACATGGATTCACTTAAGCCCGGATTCCACAGGCTGGCAGCTTGCCATATTCACTATATAGTCTTTTTCTCCCATCAAGTTCTAAAACTGTTTCTCTAGAGTAAACAGGAAAAACTTTAAAGTGATGAGTCGCTAAAACTAGTTTTGCTTTTTTCCTGTTCCAGTTAGTGGCTATTAAGAGTGAGAGACTCCCACGAGCGCCTCTGCCCCAGGTGCCCATCTTCTCAGTGCCGGGAACCCTGAAGGACGTTCTGTTCTAATTACTCAGAAGAGTCATTAGCCTTGACAAATGCTCTGGTTACATGAGCTCACTGCAGGATGTTCTGTGCCTTGGGATCCCCTGGGCAGCCTATAATTCACTCAAAAGCTGGAAGTGTTTTCTGCATCTCAGTGGAGCCAGGCCCAGGGCTTCCTGGAGCTTCCCACCTTCCTGCCTCCCTGTGCCCAGAGCGGACAACATCACCCCCACCGTCTAAGGCAGTGCCTCACAGGGTGTCACTCATGCTGAGGGCACTGACACCTTCTCAAAGAAAGGAGGTTGAAACAGACCCAGCTGTGGAATATAGAGAGCTACTTGACACCTAACATACTATGCCATGCATCCATAAAGGGCCATCAGGGAACCAGACAGAGGGACAGTCTTGCAGAGAGCCTCATTTTAACACCTCTTCCCCAAGGTCCCATTTGGGGCAAGGTCAGGCAAATATTCAGATCCACATGTCTACAGAGTTTTATAGTGTGCAGAGTTTTTGTGAACTTGCCTTGTTTGATCTTCACAGTTGTTCCATAATGGAGGAGGAGCCATTGCTCCCATTTTACTGATGAGACAACTAAGGCACAGGGAGGTGAAGTGTCTTACACCAAATCACATACTTAAAGGGGCCACATTTCTGGGAGCCAGGAGACCTGTGTTTGAATCTCACCTCTCCCTTCACATCTCTACCACTTAATCTCATCTGCAGAATGCTGATGGTGCCCACCTGATAGTGAGATAACATACATAAAGGGTACCCAAAACAGCCTATTGGGTGGGTGGGTGGGTGGATGGATGAATGGATGGATCGACGGATTGATGGATCAATGGATGAATAGGTGAATGAATAGGTGAATGAATGGGTGAGTAGTGAGTGAACGAATGAATTAAAAAATAATTTAGTGAATGAATGCTGCCTTTTTGTAACTTCCTTTCCCTCTCAGGTTGCCCTTGATCTTATTCTCATTGAATATTAACTCTTGCAGGAAACATGGAAAATGTGTAATCCCAGCTCCACATCACCAAAGACCCTTTTGTTTAGCCCCCTCTCAGTGTGCCCACAGTGAAGGATTTTCTACCGAACCTTATGACTGCATTCCTGTTTCACAAAAAGCATGTAGAACTGCCGATGATGGCTCCTGACAAACATGCACATAGACTTAGTATGATTCTCATTACAATATGAGTTAATTAACAATTAACATTTGCTGAGCATTTATCATGAGCCAGGTGCCTCAGTGGGCGTTTTGCCAGCATTCGAACTCAGGTGGTAGGACTCCAAAGCCCGGGCTTCACCACACCAACTCAGCACCACTAAAAGCTGCCATTTACTCAGTGCCAATAGACACCACAATAAATTCCTTTAGTATGCATTGTCTTAGTTAATCCTTACAACAAAGTGTGAAGCAGCTTGGGTCATGTTCTCTATTTTACAAATGAGGTAACTGACTTGAGGAAGGGGAATAACTTGACCATAGCCACATAGCTAGTGAGAAGCAGAGGCAGGCTTTGAGCGGGGAGGGAGGGGTGTTCTAGGGTTGCAAAGCACAGACGTATAGCAGAGACCCCCTAGTCTGTACTACCTTGCAGCAGCTTGCAGCCTCGTCACTTTCAGTGCTTTGCATTGCTGGAATTCACCTGACAAACCCATTCCAGCCTCAGGAATTCCCATGGGTCTGAGGTCTCAGGGTGAGACTGAGCAGGTGTAAGTAGGAGCATCTCTCTCGGCACCTGGAATTCTTCCTGAAAGCACTAAGAAGGAGTGCAGAAAGGTGTCAGCGTTTTTCACTTGAGCAGAACCTCATGGAAGCAGAGAAAAGAGGCAACCCCACCCCCAGATACTGCTACAGAAAACAGTATTTTGGGAGTGAAAAGTGGTGAAACCTGAAAACAGGTTGCTTAGGGCATTTAAGAGGTTTTCTTTCCTGATAGTATCTTCTTTCTGAGCTGGCATAGATGCAGTTCTGCCAGGAAAGGGGTGGAGGAGCAAAAGTATCCTGCTGGAACCTGTAATCCTTGTGTATATCATCATAATCCCTCCCTCCGCACATTTTACTTCCTCACCAACAAGCATCAAAGATAAAGATTTCATTAGTGGTCCCACGCACTCTGTGTGCGGCATTTCACTCTGCACCTGCAGCAGTTTGTGGGGACCTAGGTCCCCAGAGAGAACAGGCAGTCTAGGAGCACTGGGCTCAGGACCCTGGGTCCAGCAGGTTCTGCCGCTTACTAGCTGTGTAACCCGAGACCTATCACTTCACCTCTCTGGACTTCAATGTTCTCGTTTTTAAAATGAGGTCTTTGAACCAGCTGTCTCAAAATCCTCATCCAGGGCAATCCTTTTGGTATCATTTGTAACTGCAAGTTAGATAATAGATGGAAAAGCACTTTGCGTAGTGATTAAAATTTTAAATACATTTCCAAAGGTGCTATTTTTGCAGCATGATCTCTGCAGGGCATAAAATTATATATGCAAAAAGGAGAGAAAGGGGATCTTTTGAAATTTAACAGCTCAAATTAAATGTAAAAATATTTATCTTGAGCGTCCCTCCTCCCTCTCCTTATCTTTGACAAAGAGGGCCTATTTTAAGGTACCAGACCATTCCTGTAGTCACACTTTTCCTGTGTTTAGAATTAACCACATCAGAGCTTTCCAAGGTCTAAATAGTGCCTGGACCTCACCCTTTAATATTGTGAGCTTTTTGCTAAGTACTCCTAAGCCTCTGTCTGGTAAGGGGAATGTTGAGAACTGGAGTTGTTTAGGTGAGGGACTCCAGAATAGGCACTGTTAAGAGCTTCAGGAGGCTGGGAAGTTGTCATTGGGATAAATTAATGGTGGGTAAATGACTTCCCCAAGGTCACGTGGTGAGTCATCAGTGAACCTGGGGCTGGCACCCCTTCCTCCATTTCAAAAGAATTGGCTTCTTTGTTATCATTGTTGTTCCATGTGTCTATCTCTGGACGACCTGGGGGAAATTGCTTGTGGATATTAGAGCTGCAGCTGTGGAAAAACAGAAACTGGAGGAGATACACCCTTAACAAGAGCTCTTCAGGCTGTGTGCCTCAGAACAGCAGCTGGTTTGGAGGCAGAGAAGGTGTTTCTTTACAAGGTTCATAGGCTCTGCCCAAGTGACTGATTCACTGGGTTGGAGCATTGTCTCATAAACCAAAAGGTCGCGGGTTCGATTTCCGGTCAGGGCGTGTAGGCGTGTAGGCATGTAGGCAACCAATCGATGTTTTTCTCTCATATCAATGTTTCTCTTCCTCTCTCTCCCTCCCTTCCCCTCTCTCTAAAAAATCAATAAGCATGTCCTCAGGTGAGGAAAAATAAAACAAAATAAGACTTACAGTCTCAGTTTGGCCCATTTACCCTTTTACTGCCACCAAGGCAAGTAGCCCTATTTAAACTTCAGGAAACCTGCACGCGCCTGCTTTTCTCATCCAAGGCAGCCCTTGAAGTTCGTTATTACCCGCACAGTGTGATTTTCCAAACTTAAGTTGCCTAGGGATGGTCCTTAGAAACAAGTTCCAATGCTTAGTTTTGTCTTGGTTGATACACCGGAATGCCCCAGGGTCATTCCAAAATGGCATGGCAAATGCCTGGAACTTGTTCACAAACACTCTAAGTTGGTTCAGACACCCACATTGCCCCATTGGTGTGATTGTAACCAGAAAAGACACCGGTGTTCGGGCTGCCTGTCACTACCAAATCCAATAAACAATGACAGCGATTGAATCTTTTATGGGCGCTTTATTCAGATGGCCAGCGATCTGAGAAGATGGTGAGTTCATACCCTGACAGACCATCTTGCCTTCTCTTTCCTGGCCAGATCTTTTATAAGGGGGTGGGGGAGGACAAGCAAGGTGCAGTGAGGGCTTTCAAATTCAGGGAGGATTAGGTGAGCGAAGCAGCTGCAGCATTCCTGTTCTCCGCAGTTAGCTGTTCCCAAGGTGGGGGGGGGGGGGGGGTCACACAAAAGGCCCAGATGCCTCCAACTTCTCTCCAGGTGATAATCTCTAGCCAGTGCCCCAGGAGGTCAGCTGTTTTTCTCAGGAGCCAGAATGGGCCTTATCTGTAGTTTCTGAAACAAAAGCTCAACATACACATTACTTGCTAGACTTACAGCTTTCTACCTTAAGCTAAAATTTTCCAAGTCTTGAGTCCCCTATCAGGATGGAGGGAGCCCTGCACCTGCCAAGTCTAAGGCTCAGAGGTTTTCCTCTTCGCTGGTCTGTGCACCGGCCTTCATATGCGCACGTCCGCGTTCTAAGCCACAGGCCACAGCCCAGCCCAGCGATCCCTTGGGCTAGATACAGCTCAGCACACGTGAAAGTGCCTTCGCTCCAGCTTTATTCAGCACTTCCGGCCTCATCCCTCAACCCTCAACCAATATTATCCTAGTTCACTTATTCACTTGTCCACTTATTGAAAAATTAGGTGCTGAACATCTGTTATGGACTAAGGCTGGCCATTCAGTGGTGAATAACAACAGCAACAGAATAAACGTAGACCTTGCCCAGATGAGGCTTACAGTGTAACGGCGGGGGGCGGGGGTGGGGGAGGGTCAACCAAACAGTCACACAAATGAATGTAGTAAGTTTGTTTATGTAGGGAAGGGGTACTTTGAGAACATGTAACAAGGAGCTTTAGGTCTAAGTCAACAGAAGGATGAATAGGAAATAACCAAACAAGAGTGAGGAAAGGCAGGGAACTGTATGTGAACAGGCCCTGGGGCAAGAAACTCATGACACAGGGAAGAATGGGGAGAAGGCCAGTACGGCTGATGACTGGAGAGTGACTGAGAATGAAGCAAGGACGAAGTGAAGAAGCCGACTAGGGCCAGGCTCTGGTGAGCACGGGCTCCAGAGGGCACATCCCTAGGCCCCACAGACTCCTTGCTCCACGGAGACCACACAGCACCTTGTAGGTAGGCCATGTCAAGGACTTTGGGATTTATTCCAAGAGCCATGAAAAGATGTGACGGATGTTTAGCACAAGTAAGGGATAACACGGTAAGACTGATTTCAAGAACATCGATCTTTCTACTGTACAGAAAATAGACTGGAGAGAGACAAGAGGGGGTGTCACAAAGTTATCATGGTACTTTAAGGAGGGGATATCGGGAGGTTGGACCAGGGAGGTGGTGTTATGAATGAATGAAAGAAGTGTATGAACCAGGAGCTATTTAAGAAGTAGAATTGAGGGACTTGGCAATGGTTTGTAGAAGGGGAGAGTAAAGCGTCAAGGATGACTCCAGGGAATTGGGATTATCAAACTAGATGTGTGGGGATATCATTTACTGGGAAAGGGAATAGAATCAGGTTTGTCTTTGCTCTCCATTTCATCTCATCTTTGAGTCATAACGGTAGAAGATTAGGTCATAAATTTGGTTTTGAACATGTCAGGTTTGAAGTGCCTTCAAAAGGCACAGACTACTTGCCATCCTCTGCACTGCTCCGCCCTCCCAGGGACAGAGGTTTCTCACCCCTCATGTCAAGGTGGAAGACAGGTCCACATTCATGATCTAAACATTAAAAGTTCCAAATCAGAAATTAAATTGTTAAGTAAAATGTTCCAGCCTCCTGCCTTTACAAACACACCTGCATGATGGTCTGGAAGGCCAAGTTTGATTTAGGATTCTCAGACTCCAGTGGTACAGAGAAAGTGGGCTCATAGCCTGCAGCCCACCCCTCTTCCTATCCCCAGCACCATCCCCCACTGCAAGGGACCTCATGAACTTGGGCCTGGACTCCCCAGCCCACATGTCCGAGTTCCCATCAGGGAACCAACTTGCATTTTGTTTTTGCCTTCCTGTTTGGTTTTTATGTCATTACATTCTGCCATCCCTCTTAGCTGCTGTGTGTTTCCTACCATGAAGCTCTAATTTGGGATCCTTTTTTTTTCTCTCTTTGGAGCTATAAGACTATGTACACGTTCATTATATATAAAGAACTTATTCTCTGAAATGAAAAAAGAGTGTGCAGAAATAAGAGTTATCTGTGAGTTGATACTCAGGCAGAGTTGGTGCCCGGGCCTGTCACTCCACTGGAGTGTGGTCTGTATTTGGAAGGAAGGACCCAGAGAAGAGCCCAACACAGTCCCTGAAAGCAGCAGTGGGGCCCAGAATTCCAGGGTCCTGCGTTCCTGCTCTAGAGGGAGGACAAGAGGAAGTAGGCTCCAGTGAGCACGGGCTCCAGTGGGTGTGGGCTCCAGTGTGCACATCCCTCGGCCCTACAGACTCCTTGCCCTGCAGAGGGAAGAAATTGGAAGAGGACCAGAGCAGAGCCCTCTAAGCAGTTGGGGCTTTCGGCAGGGACCTTCCTTGCCCAGACCTATAGGCAAAATCCAGTGATACACAGTACTTGTGGTCTTTGCTCTGCTCCCGCTCTGACTGCCTGGTTTCTCTGTGTGTCTGTTTTGTTTCTCCTAGTGGGCTGTTCATCACCATTCACGACAAGGGGCACATTGCAACAATGCTGAACTCTTGGCCAGAAGACAATATTAAGGTATGATCCTGTTTTCTCTGTGGTTGCTCTATTGTTGGGTGAAGCCTTTCAGCCTGGACCAGAGTCATTCCCAGCTACAACATGAGCCATTTGCAACACTGAAGGCAAAACACGGCACTCCTATCCCAGGCCCAGACCATGGACCTGGCACAGCCAAGCATGAATGCACCACAGAGCAGAGGTTCACATTAACCAGGCACCCATGTGAAATTGTCCTTTATCATTATTTTAATGGGTTACTATTAATACATTATAATTAGTAATAATAACAGTAGTAACAATAGTCTGAAGATATGTTCAGCATGTATGGAGTACCTAGTAAATACACACTACCAGTGTCACAGTGGATACAGGAGAAAATCAGACACAGATCCTCTTCTCAAGTAGCTGACCTTTCATGAGGAAAATAAAATAGAGACACAAAAACACAAGGTGGAACTTGATTAGAGGTAACCAAGACACACAGAAGGAGCTGGCGGTGTTCGATGAGGCAGAGATTACTTTTAACTTGAGGGGAATCTAGGAAGACTTTGTGGGAGAGGTGACAGAATTGAGGAGTACATTTTGGACAGTTAGGCATCGGAGAGAGTAGGATGCAGGGTGGGGACATTCTGCAAGAAAAGAAAAAGCTTACGATGAGCAAAACTTCATGTCTGGTTGTAGGCAGCAGTCGGCAGGCAGAGGGAGTGGGAGGATGTCTGTGCAAAGTGGCAACATAGCCTGGCACTTCTTCCTGGAATGTCAACTTTACTCAAAAAATGTAGATGCTAAACAGAATGAAAAATTTATGTAATAAATGGAATGCAAAATTTGTGCTAATTTTAAAATGTGAAACACGGCTTTGTAGAAACTTGTTAGCCTCTGGTTCCATCCCCAGATCTCCTCCTGCTGGAGGGACATCTATGGAAGAGTTTGAAGGGCTCTGGCATCTAAGATCATTGTCACTTTTACCAACAAAATGGGTGAAGCAAAAATGCAAAGCATCTGTTGGCCGCTTGGTGAGGGCGTTTCCGGCACACCAGCTGGAGAGGGGCTGGGGCTGACCGAATGAGCCCTGTATGCTCTCCAATGCTGGCACCATCCCGCCCTGACTGGGAAGCTGGGAAAGTCCACAGTTTCCTCGCCAGGGCCTCCCGCCCTCTGTCCCTGCCAGTTCCCTGAGCTGCCCCACCTCTCTCCACCAGGCCCCATGTACAGCTTCTCTCTCCTTACCTCACTTTGGCCCTCTTGGGGGATGGTGGCATTCACAACCAGAGCAGGTAGGACAAGACCTTGGACTTCAGTCCCAACCCCCATGAAGAGCTGATTTCATCCGTCTCCGTCTGGCTGTGATTTCACCCTGTGCTCCTCCTTCCTGCGTATCTGCTTCGACTCCAGTTACACGCAGGCCTTGGCCCTGAAGGTTTTGGTCCCAGTCCCAGAAGAAGCAAGGTTCCAGGGCGTGCCTAGAGTGAATCTCTAATGAAACCTTGAGGACACTAAGCTCACTCAATGGGAAGTTAATTCCAGCCTGCCCTGCGGGGACATGCTGCTGAGGTCCCGAAAACAAATCTTTCTACCTTCCTGGACACTTCCTGTGGTAAACCTTGTGCATAGCAGGCACTCAGTAGATGCTTGCTGAAGTGAATGAACTCAGTTGATGAATTTGATGGGCATCTTTCATGAACCAGGCACTGTGCCAGGAATGGAAGGGTACGGTCTCTACCACCACATGCAACGCCTTTGTGCAAGTTAAAGGAATTAGAAAGAATGACACAAAGACACCTCCCCTTAACCAGTAAGAAAAAGGTACTCCTTCCTCCAGGTTGGGATAGGGATTTGTCCAGGGGCTCATGGGCTCAGTTTCAGGCTCCAGCACACACATTACAGGACTACACCCCGGGCCCTGCTGTGAGGAAGGCAGAACGAGAAAAACACAGCCTCTGACCCCAGGTTAATTCACTCCAGTTCAGAAATCAAGATATAAATCCAAAATAGAACCTTCACTGCTATCTGTTGGCTTCAACAAACATATTTCAAGAACCTTCTAAGTTCTGAGTGCTAATTGCTAGAGAGATGGAAACAGCAACTGATGTGATTTTAGAGGAAGAGAAAAGGGCTTCGGGCCACTTTGGAAGAGCGGGGACTCAAGCAGGCCTCAAATACTGAGAGACGCCCAGAGCCTCTAAGGAAAGGGAAGTTAATGAGTAGACCAGGGCCAGGGCATCTAATGCACTGGTAGTCGATGACCATTTAGTAAATATCCATTCTGTAGGAGCTCCCAAGGGGTTTGGGAATAAGGTGTACAGACCAACCCCGGGAGCTCAATATCTAGTTAGAGAGCATTATCTGGAAACAACTACCGTAGACTGTGTCTATGCTGCCAGAGACAGGAGCCTGGGAACAGGGAACAGATGGGACAACTGGCTGACCACTGGCCCTGCAGCACCCTGGAGTGGCTGAGTACATGCCTGAGGTGCCATTTGTCTGCTGTGTGTGCAGACAGCGTCTCTGATCTTTGTTTTTCTGTTGTGAGGATTAACTGCAATAAAGTCTGTGCAAGACTGAAGGACACTTGAATGGATGGTGTCACTGCTGGAGGAGGAAGAGGTGGCTGTGGCACACACAGCAGCTCAGGGAAGAGACCGTGGAGGCCGAAAGACAGCATGGACTGGGCTCCCTTGCCAGGGGATCATAGGCCACAAGTGGACGCCATCCAAGTTGGCCACTAGACATGTTTGATGTGATCCCCAGTGGTTTTGAAATGTTGAACTTGTAGACAACATTGTAAAATCAGGAGACTCCATTTAAAAACAAAACACTTAGATATCTTGCCTCCTTGGAAAAAGAAGTAACTCTGAATGTTAGGCCTATAGTTTGGCACGTGAAGAAGTTAATTAGAGCTGATTAGGCTGCTCCTAGTCACCCCAGTCCCCACCCTGCCCTGGCCACCAGTCGTTTACTGGAGGGCCTTTCCTCCTCACCCCAGAGCTGCTCTTTCAAAGGCTTAGAATGTTCCAAGCTGCGGTCTTTCTTGTTTACTGGTGTGTTTTCTCCAGTTGTCTCCAAAAGAGGAGAGGAAGGTTTCTCTTACTTAGGTTCATTATCCCTTTCATTACCCTGTCACTTTTGAGCTGATGCTGACTTCACCTTCAGTATTTCACTAATTCTCACAGTCACTGTGATAAGAGCAGAGTAAGGAGTGCTTCTGAAACCTATGAGGTGGGTCTGAAGGAGTAGCTAGGTGTGTCTGTGCTCAGAGGAGCAGGCGGATTTGCCCACAGTCACCTATGAATAACTGTCGCTGCCGTGCCGCCCGGGCCCAGCTGCAGAGCCGAGGTTTTCAAGGCACAACTATCTTTGGACCCTGATGTCCTTGGCAATTTGGCTGGAGGAAGGGGTGGTTCGGAGGAGCTTCTGAATCAACTTGGAAGATAAAAGATGACTTTTGGTGGCTTCCCAGCCAGAAAGCAGAGCTGCAAACTGAGACATAAGAGAAGGAGGCTGTGAGGGAAATGAGGCCACAGCCCAGGGCTGGGGGACATGAAGTTTTGTGGGCCCCTCTTGTTCAGGGAGGAGGGGCGGGCCAGGCCACCCAGAGCTGTCCAGCATAAATCACAGAGTGGGGAGCCGGTGAGAACTGCTTTTCTGACTCTTTCCCACAGTGGCCATTGCCTGAGCCGGGAGGAAAGCTCAGCTGAGAACAGCCCTCCTCCCCAACAGTTTTCCCAAGCCCCTAAATCTCTCTCTCCTCCTCGTCCCAACAGCTTTGGGAAGGAGGTGCTGAGTGGCGGCTGGTCAGTGGAACCAAGGGAGCATCCTCTGCCACTGGGCACCAGCCACTTAGGCATTTAAACTTGGACCAGATGCAAGTCTCTAGTGCCTCCCTGTCATGCTTGGGCTCGCTGTGTGTTAAACCCCACTCTACTCAGCGTCAGAAATTGGATTTCCTGGGAAACAGTTTGAGATGGAAAATTGGCATATTAGGAAGTACTTGTGGGGTTCACACCTCTAGAAAAGACAGGGGAAGGATAGAGAAGAGGGAGAAGGTAGATGGAGTGAGGTGTCAAGGAAGACACAACCGAGCCCACGAGGAGGCTCTGAAGCTGGAATGGCCTTTCTCTGTGAACTTTTTTCATCTCCACCAGGTTTGAACTCAGTCCCATGGAGAAGATCCTTTGCTGTCTCTGGTGGATCTATCGCACTGTCCACCATGTACTGAGTTCCTATCACACTGCAGGAAGCAAGCTAAGTGCTGCAGAATCAAAGATGACAAAACTTGTCACTTGCCCCAAAGAGCTTAGAGCTACTACGAAAGACAAGGAAGCAACTATAAGAAAGCAATTGGTGCCGTGGGAGAGGAAAATGCTATGAGAATTCAGAGGAGGGAATGATAACTTCTAGAAGGGAAGCTTCATGGCAGGAGGTGCCTTTTGAACTATTCCTTGAAACACGAAAGGATGGTGGGATTTGGGTGGTAGGAGATACAGGACTTGAGTGCAAATGGCATGTGGTCGAGAAAGTACAAACCTTATAATAGGTTGAAAATATTTCAGCGTGGATGAAGCATGGAGTGGGTAAAAGGGGAAACTCAAAGAGCAGGTTGGGAGTGGACCATGGAAAGCCTTAAATGCCAGTCTAAGATGTTTAAGTTTTATTTTAGAGACATCAGAAGCCACTGGAGGTTGGGGGGCAGGAAAGTGACAAACCTGGGTGTGCTTTGTCAAAATAAGATGCAATGGCATAGGGAGAATCGAAAGGCACAGAGACCCGTCAGGAGACCGCGGCAGGGGTCAGGTGAGAGAGGGATGGGCTGATCTGGGGCAGCAGAGGTGTGATTGAAGGTCATGGACCAGGGGGGAAAAACAGAGAGCAGGTCAGCCAGCAGAACTTGGTGACCAGTTTGCCATGGTGAACTGATGACAGAGGGGAGTCAAAGCAGACTGGGAGTAGGAGGTAAGAGAGGAAGAAAAAGAGCAGAAGTAAAAGGTTTTAAAGGCGTAAAATGGAAAAGCGAGCTCGCCTGGTTAAGGATTTGGGGAGTTGGGAAGGCCTGCCAGACATCCGAGCGTCAGTGTCCGGCAGACTGTTGTGAGCTGTGAGCATCCGCTTAGGGACGGCAGTGGAAGGCACTGGGATGGATGAAGGTGTCAAGGGTGGAACCCCGTTGAGCTTCATGTGGCCAGACTTCCTCGAAGCCACATTTGCCAAGGTCTCCCCTTTGTTTCACTTTCATTTACTCATTTAACAAGTCATTATTGCATGGTTTTTCTGTGGTAATACTAAACTAGAGAGAGATGAAACCACTAAAAATTCTAATATATAATCTTTGCCTCAATAATCAATATTATAACACTAAGAGCACTACCATTCACTCATCATTTACTATCTACAAGACACCCAGTTAAAACAAGGCATATATTAATTCATTTCATCTTTTCAGCAACCTAATGAGTTAGGTATTATTATTATTATTATTATTCCCACTTCATGGAAAACTGAAACTCAGAGAAGTTACCGGTTGACCCAAGATTACATACGTCAAAGCATCAAGGGGCCTGGGTTCTAATACTGGTTATAAGATTCCCAAACCCTGCCACTAACCTTTAGGCTATTTGGTGCGATAAAATCTGCATTATAAAAATGTTAAATAAGAACCCAGATACTATCACCATCTAATGCTTGAGTAGCAGATGTGGGGCTTGGCAAGCAGTGAGCACTTGGTAAATGTCCGTGGGAGGCAGGCAGGCAGGGTGAGCAGGCCTGCTGTGTGGCAGCCATAATAAGTGCTGGGAGGTATCACATTCACTTGCAACGGGCAGGATTTGCACTGCTATGGAGGACGAGCAGGGCCTTCTAGGGAATATGGAAGCTGAGAGGTAATAGATTATTGATGAATTCAGAGTGTGCCTGGCAGGAGTGAGGGGGCCGGTTTGGCTGGAGTAGGCAATTGTGTGCAGATGAATAGCAGGAGATATGTTTCAGAAGGTACGCTGGGTTCAAGTCATTAACCAGGTAAGCATTTTGAACTCTATTTTTAAGGTATTATTTATTTATTTTTAGAGAGGGAAGGGAGGGAGAAAGAGAGAGAGAGAGAGAGACATCAATGTGCGGTTGCTGGGGGCCATGGCCTGCAACCCAGGCATGTGCCCTGACTGGGAACCGAACCTGCGACACTTTGGTTCGCAGCCCACACTCAATCCACTGAGCTATGCCAGCCAGGTGAACTCTATTTTAAGGACAGCTAGAAGACACTAAAGGTCTTTGAGACTGGGCATGGCATAATGAAAGTGGACTTCTGCCCTGGCTGGCATAGCTCAGTGGATTGAACTCGGGCTGTAAACCAGGCATCGCAGGTTCGATTCCCAGTCAGGGCACGTGCCTGGGTTGCAGGCCATGGTCCCCAGCAACCACACATTGATGTTTCTCTCTCTCTTTCTCTCTCCCTTCCCTCTCTAAAAATAAATAGATAAAATTTTAAAAAATATATTTTAAAAAATACTAAATACTTTTAAAAAAGAAAGTAGATTTCTGAGACAATGACTCTGACATTGGTTGGCAGCAGAGATTGGAAGATATATGAGGGTCTGGTTGTGAAGCTGTTGCAATAATGTAACCATTAGCTCAGTAGGATTAAGAGTGGACGACAGGTGGAGGTGAGACAGTCCCTCAGAGGAAGTGGGATGCAGTAGAGTGTCCTGGGACATCCCAGCCTGGGAGGGTGTCACTGTGGCCCTGTTACCATTGTGAGAAACCCCAGAGTTGTAGAGTTAACACCATGAGTAGTAGGATGTAACTCCTTGTCATTCACTGGCCCTCAGCAGAAAGTAAGTGTAAAGGAATGGGAACCAGAGCAAGAAAGCTTCAACCTTCTAGGAGAGACGATAGAGAAATGACCAGAGTGTGGGCCCCGAGGGGCAGCGGGAGGGTACAGGTTCCACCAGAGAGCCGCCAGGAGGAGGTCAGAGGCAGGCTGCCGAGAGGGTGGCGCTAGGGCAGGCAGAACTGTGCCGAGAGCACAGGGGCTTTAACCCCACCCAGTGGGGTGGTAGAGGAGCCCTGAGGCAGGAACCCAAAGCCTGATTCAAGTCCCAACCGGCCAGATACACCAGCAAGGTGACCTTGGCAAGCCTCGCAAGGTTAGATATCTTTCTAAGATAACTGACAAGGAAACATCAAGTCCAGTGCCTGGCACGTGGCTGATTCTTAATCCTGTACAGAATATGAAGGTCTAAGAGCTTCAGTTTGCTCATCCATGAAATGCGGATAATAATCTCAGACCTGCCTACTTGCCAGGGCCAGGAAGGATCAGGTAGCTTGGGGGTTGTGAGCGCTCTCCATAGAGGCAGCAGACCAGTCTAAGGGGGTGGTCATCTTTGTAGGTTTGCACTCTCCAGAGACCCCCTTGCAGAAGCTGAAGAGTGTTTTTAAAGAATCTCTATACCTATTTCTATCAAAAGGCAGCAGAGCCCTTGTGTGTGCTCGCCCCTGGAAAGAGAGAGAAGTGAGCAGATGCCATGGACACTTTGGGTGCTGGACTGTACGCTCTTATAGGGCAAGGATGGGCCTTCATCTGTTCATCCCCAGTGCCCAGCACTGTACCTTCGTGGACTGAACTGGCCCCCACGGTGCCTATGGGCATCATGCCTGGGGCCAACCAGGACATCTGTAGCTCAGCACTGTTCCTGCAGCTGGCCCCAAACCATTTCCAATGAAGGGACAGGTGGCCTCTTAAACTTAACTCATCTAGGGATGGAGGGACCTCATAACAGTGAGCAGGCAGGGGTGGGGTGACCTATAAACAACTTCATTGTCGCCAGGAAGAGCTCTCCTTGGCCTGGCATTCAAGGCTCTTCACAGTTTGATTCTTGATTGACTTTGCATTCTTTTTTTCATGCCTCGCACCCCCTCCCCCCACACACAGCCTCTATCCCCCCATCTCTATGGTGGACCTTAGTTTCCTTTTGCATCAAATGCCTTTCTCCCAGCCACACCGCTAATGAACCAGCTCAGTCTCCACCTGTCCAGTGTCGGGTGTGCATGTCCCCTCATCCTTGGAGCAGCTTTCCCTTCTCTCAGTCTGTCACCCTGTCCTGCTCTGCTTCACTCACACTTTCCTCCCAGAATCATAATTATAAATATACATGTTCCATCTCTCTTTGGCACCTTAGTTCTTTAAGGGCTGGGCTCATGCACACTTATATTTACAGATGAGCAAACTGAAGCTCCTCCCCACCCCCCCCCACCCCCGCAGGATCTGGCACAGTGTCTATGCAAAGTAGGTGCTTCAGCAAGGTGTATTAAAGAACTGAATGAATGAATATCCATCCTCATAATATAATTATTTCTAACATCACCATCAGCTTAATCAGCATCTGTTAACTCACAGTAGGTAAGCCTTGAACTAGCATTATGTCTATTATCTAGGATGCTCTTGGCGAGTTTTTGTGGGGTTTTTTTTTTGCCAAAACACAAGGGTAATCCCAGGACAGACTGAGAGCCCTGCTGGTTTTATGTGACATAGTGGCCCCAGCAGACGCCACAGGGGCGCTGTCCTTTGCACACTGGGTTTATTATACTCAGGCGCAGGCCCGGGAGCAGGGTCTCTACACGCCAGGGTTGCAGCAGGAGCACACACATTCGTTTCTCATTATCTCCTTTGCTCGCGTCCTGCCCTCCATGCCCCCCAGTCTCAAGCTGGGAGTGTCTGCCTGGTTTCTCTGAGGGAGACTGACTAGGTGTGTTTTCCCTCCAGCTGTTTCTGTAGCCCCCACCTCGACCTCTGAATGCAAGACAGGTGTCTTTCTGTCATCTCACCTCAATGGGCTTTCTCACCAGCCTGCCAGAAAGTGGAGGGGTGGGAGAAGGCCTGGCCACCTGCAGCTGAACAAATCCTTCGGCTGCGTCATCCCAGATGTGCAGTTCCACTCCCCAGCAGAGGCAGTGGGCATCCAGGTGTCAGCCTGACGTGCCAGAGCTGTTTAGACTGGCCCTGTCACGGGAGGTGCCATTCGTGACTGACAGCATCCTGCTCTGTTTTTCAGGCCGTGGTGGTGACTGATGGGGAGCGCATCCTGGGCCTGGGAGACCTGGGCTGCTATGGCATGGGCATCCCTGTGGGCAAGCTGGCCCTGTACACCGCGTGCGGAGGGGTCAACCCGCAGCAGTGCCTCCCTGTCCTGCTGGACGTCGGCACCAACAACGAGGTAATGCACGTGCCTGCTCCAGGTGGTGGCTGTGGGGCCAGATGGTGGCATCTGGGATGTGGTGGGGGGCACTTTTGTGGGGCAATTGCATCTACAAAGCATCAGGCCATTGCTTTGCTGGGTCCCCTTCTCCAGGGCACTGTCTCTGCACAGCTGTAGAGTAGAAGCAGTTTCTCCTCCCTGCTTGCCCACCCCACCCCACCCTCCCCACACCTGTCTCTTCCCTCAGCCACTGCTGGGTCTCCTTGCCCCTCTACCTCCTGAGGCTTCCACAGTGATCCCTGCTCCAGCTTTCTCTGCTTCCTTGTTCCAGGACTCCAGGCAGCTTCCCTTTCCCTCGAGGGTTCTCTCCAGCCCACTAGTGCAGAGGGCCACTGATGAAAGTGGCTGCAGGGCTGTTGTTTTTCCCGGCATTTTAGAGACCAGCTGCCTCAGTGAAAGGAGTAACACTCAAAGCCCCAGGGCCAGGGGCTGACAGGTGTGGACGAGGCAACTGAGCGTCCCACAGCCCCAGGGAGAGGAACTGGCCCAAGCTGCAGGAGATCCACCTATAGGATTCCAGGTGGTTTGCGATCTAAACAGCTGCAGCTTCAGCCAGGAGTGTATCTGCTCTGAGGGCCACCTCCCTGGAACACAGGCTCCATGCATGCTGCTGGTCCCAGCTCTGAGGCCCTGCATCAGAGAACATGAAAAACATCCAACAGGGCCTTCTTAATGACATTTATCTCTGAGTTTAAAACAAGTGCATGTTCATGTTTTTAAGATTGAGAAAATCTAAAGAAGTTTTAAAACAAAATATCAATCACACAACCAACACCAATCCCTGTTTACTTTTGGTATATTTCCTTCCAACCATTTCTCCCCAAAGCATTTATGAAAACAAAATTGGGTTTTTATGGCATATACAGTTTTATGTCCTGCTGTTTTCCGATGTGATGTATGTTGTCAGTTTCCTCACAGGGCGTTAGCCATTCTTCCACAACGTCATTTTAACAGCTGCCAGCCACACGGTAACTGACATCAGAAACCCTCCGCTGTAGGACACTTAGGTGGCTCCCAGCACTCCTGCTGGTGCTGTTGCACTCTGACGCCCATTTCTGCAGATCATGATGATTTCCTAATGATAAACTCCGAGAAATGGAAATATTGAGGCAAAGGAAATGATCATTTTTAGATTCTTAATTCATACTGTCAAAAAGTCATATGCATTCTGCAGTGACCTCTCTCCAGAAAACTTGCCACTGCCTCCTCCCTAGACACCACACATCCCTGCTTCCAAATGGAATGAGCACTGCAGCCCCCAGGGAGGAATGATGCCTCCTCGGGCTTCATCCACAGATACGATCAGATGAGAGAGGACAGCAGGGCAGACCCTGCTTCAGAGCTGGGAAATTGTGGAGACGGGAGGTGGAACAGGGGAGGGGGAGAGGCACTGACCAGAAGAAGGGGTGCTGGGCTCAGTACCTAACAGCTAGGTGAGTCCCTGCTCCAGTCTAGACTTGATCCCCTTCCGCTACAATGAGGAACGGGGCCAGAAGTTTCTGCGTGTTCTTCTACCCCTAAAGCTCTTTCCATATGCTTCCCGCCAGCCTGGGAGACAGGAGGCTGGATGGTGGCACAAGACTTCGAGTGGCTTGTCAACAACAGTCTTCAAGGCTGGCGTCACATGGTGATTCCCTCCCCATAGCCACATGCCTGGGTTTAACTAAAATTGTCCCTCCACCACAGAGAAGACGTTTCGAGCCGTCGGTGCATGTAGCAAACTTTGTTTTAGTTATTATTCCCATCTGCAACCTCCTGCTGTGGGTTGGAGTTCAGTGAGACTCCAGCTGGATTTCATTGAGACCTTCATTCTCTTTGTCTCCTAAAAGCTAGCTCTCGGCAAGAAATGGGACGGCTTGAGTTTGATTCTGAGACCACTGCTTCCCCTGGAAGAGTACTGGTTGCCTCTAGCAGGTGCATTAAGTCCTTCCTTTGTCATGGAAGGTCCAACACCCAGCAATGATGTGCTGAAGTTTAGGGCTGGCCCCAACTTGTAACAAACTAACCAGGAAAGATGGCAGGAAACCATGAGTAATCGTGGCCGTGCCCTTTATGCAGATCACCCTGCTGAACCCTGACAATAACCCTGTGGGAACAGCATCCGTTGGTCCCCTCTGTGACAGGTGAGGAGGCTGAGGCCCAGGGGAGACCAGCTAGAAGTGGCAGGGCTGGGACCCTACCCCACACCGCACCATCTGCCCGGGTTCCTGTTGCTTCATAACTAAAGGTCATTTCTCGATTTCTAGAATTTTTGTTACCAAAGTAGCTTTAAAGCATCTTTTTAAATCTTTATTTTAAAAAAGGAAGTGGCATTTCTCCCACGATGCTACATTTGTGTTCTCTTCTAGTATCTGTCTGTGCACACACAGAGACATACTTATTACCTGGTTACGTGCCCATGATTTTATTCTAATTTTTTCAACGAAGATTATTTTGTGAACACTTTCTCTTTATTTATTTAACAAGTTAAACTTATTTATCGACACTGAAACTTATTTATCTATTAAATTTATTGATTGAGTGTTTAGTGGGTATCAGGCACTCTGCTAGGCAGGAGGGAGATGAATGAGAGGCAGGCGTGGGTGGCAGGCTGTCAGTGTTTCAGTGCCGGCACCTAATGGATCATCTTAATGGCTAATGTGTTACATCTACTCAGAGTGTCTGCTTCTCCCCTGCGGCTTCAAGCCTCTGAATCGCCTCTCCACCCTGGTTGTGGAAGGAGGAGGCTTCCACCAGCCTGCTCCCTCCTGTTAGGAAGGGCCAGAGAATCCCCCACTGAGAGTGGGAGCACAGCCTGAGGTGCCTTTACAGCATCGTGAGAGGCAGAGAAAGCAGTTCTCACCTGGGGCCTCTAAGACCCATACCAGCCCCTACAACGTGCCAGGTGCAGTTCTAGGGATTATATAGTTTCATCTCACTTAATTCTCACAAAAGCTATTGGGGGCATTGTTCTCCCCATTCTATAGATGAGAGAACTGAGACTGTAATGTATTAGCTGCTTACTTCAGGTCTCACAGCTCTAAGTGTCAGTGCTGGGATTTAAGCCCAGGTCTCCCTGGCTGCAGAGCTGCCTCGTCCTCCATGGCACATTGCCCTAAGAGGTCCAGGGTTTGTGTTACAGACTAGGTAAAAAAAGACTGAAAGAGTAGGTGTTTCACATCATCGGGATCAAATCCGGATGTACTGATGCTACTTCCATGGTCCCCCCACTTCAAAGAAAGGCGAACCCCCATCAGACCCTCTTCAAGAAACTCAGGACACAAAAATCCAAAGTCACGAAGCGGCTAATGCTGGGAAGACAGTGATTTACCTCTTTTCAAATGGATTCACTGTGTGACCTCGCTCACTATGGTTCTTTTTTAAAAAATTATTTTTCCCCTCGAAGTGTTGGGGCACATCTCCCCCTCAGAGCCTGCCAGAGCAATAGGACAGCCATGCAACCTCCATCTCCCGTGTCGCTGCAGGGAGGGTGCTGTGGTGACGGTTCTTAGTGTCAGAACTGCTAGGCCACCTGTGTGAATGTCTCTGTGAAAACTCTTGGGGCAACAGGAGCTTCGAGCCACAGAAAACATCCCCCAGGCTTCCTGCTGAAAGAAAGCATCTGCGGCCTGAGGCCCTGAAACTCTGAGTCACTTCTACCTGACACACAAAGGAGGTTTGGGAAAACAAATAATGGGAGGCAGTGACCCCATGAAGAGACACTCCACAACTACAGCCCAAAGGGGCAGGGAAGGAGCCCCTTCCAGCTAGGCAGTGCGCCTGCTCTCAGCTCCCCGGCCAGGCGTGGGTGTGTGCATTTTGTTGCATCCACACGGCAGAGCCACACACTGCCCATGTGAGAAGATACCTGACATACTTCTAGTTCAACCCCCTTCACCTCACATGGGAAGCAGGGTCCCAGAGCGGAAACGGCTTCCCCCAGGTCTTAGTCAACACCCAGTGCTCATCCCACTCACTCCATGCTAAGTATTCTGCAGGGCAACTTAGAGGTGTGGCTTTAAAATGGCCCCTGAGCCCTGGAGGGCTTCTCCTGGCAGAAGTCTTGAGCCTTGGGGGATTCACCTCCCGAGATGCTAAGTGAATCTGTGGAATCAACTGATGGGGGGGGTGGGAGCGGGGGGGGGAGTCAGGTCGTGTCAGCCAGCGGGGAGAAAACCCGAGGAGCAGACAATCAGCAGAGCCTGGTGAGCAGTGCTTTGGGTGTTCCGGAATCACTGAGAAAGCAAGGATCGCCATCTCAGCTGGGTGTGGAAGGGTTTCCTCACCTCTTGAGGTTGTCCTTTTGTCGCCAATAAATCATCAGCATTGACCACATGGTGCCAGCAGAAGCAGGTGCACACTCCCGGTACATAGGTGACCAGTGAGGGTGCCCTCCCCAGGATCTGGGTCTCTCACCCTTGGGCTCAACTGAGCTTCCAAAGAAATGTGTGGTTGTCATAACTGCCACCCTGAGGGGCACACTGAACTGTGTCTGCAGTGTGAACCAATGCCACGACCTCCCCAGACCCCCTGAGGCACTCTGAGTGACATCGGGTGCCTGTTGCTGTACACGATAAATATTTTCCCAGACTAGAAGGTTCGTCTCTCTTCTCCCTGAAATCCAGTGCTCAGCGATAGGGCGAGGAAAGAGGAGGAAACCATTTTTTTTTCCTTGACATTTCATCTCCGAGGAGAACCTTAGGAAGTCAGAACAGTGCAGACAGCCTCAGAGGGCATATTCAACTCCCACAGCAGAGGAGTGGGTTCTGACTCACCTGCCTTGGATAAAGGCCTTAACCTGAAGCTACTGTTCTAGACTTATTTAGTTCCAAACCTTGGTAACTGTCTAACAGAGGGGAAGCAACCAGGCTTGGAGGTGAGTAAGCTGGTCCCACTTGGGAAGACCTCTGATCTAGAACCTGTCCTTTCCACCCTGCTGATTCCACCAAATTTGCTTTGTGACCTTGGACAGCTCACTTAACCTTGGGCCTCAGAAACTCATTTGGCGGAAGCTAAACCAAGGGATTTCTAAGACCTTCGTAGTTCTTAATTCAGCATCTCCTTAGCCCAGCTCTAGAATTCATGCAACTCACAGCAGTAAATACTTCCTAAGGGCCTGCTGTGTGCAAACTCACTGGGGAGATGCAGGTGAGCAGAGCACCGGCTCCCAGGAGAGCTGGCATTACACAGCAGAGATCATCATCCCCAACTGACAGAAGAACATTGAGGCAGGGAGAAGTTAAATACCTTGCCCAAAGTCACAGAGCTCATTAAGTGACAGAGCCTAAATTCCAACCCAGGTCCACCTGTTTCAAAGCCAGAGCCCCTTCTGATTCTAAAGCCAGGCCACACTGAGGTTGCTCACGGGGGATGTCCTGAGCAGGGCACCGGGCCCAGCAGCATCCTCTCCTCTTCAGTGTGCTGCCTGCCAGCTCTAAGATTCTTTCTGCCCCTCTTGATAGGGTTACCAGATTTAGCAAAGAGAAATATAGAACAGTGATTAAATTTAAATGTTCGATAACTAGCTAATCATATTTTAGCATAAATACATTCCATGCAATACTTGGGGCATATTTAAACTAAAAAAAAATTGCCCAGCTAAAATTTAAGTCTAACTGGCCATCCTGTATTTCATCTGGCAATACTACCTGCTGAAAACTTCTCTTCTTAACAAGCATCTGAGGAGGCACAGGATAGAGGAGAGTTGCAAGGAGAGGATCCAGGCCTGTTAACAGTTCGGCACCCTGGGGCAGTCTCCTTAGAGACACTGCTCAGTGGGACACGGGCAGAGTGTGGACTTCTTCCATGCCAAGCCAAGACACCCATGGGAGTGCCACCTTTTGCCGCTTTGGAGAAGCTGTTTTCCCTCCTGCCAGAGATCAGCTCTCTGGGGCTGTGCACATGGTCTTTCTCCTTTCTGGCTGTCACTGTTCCCCAGCCTGGTCTGCGGGATGACAGCCTAGACCTTCCCAGCCACTACTGAACTCCTTCTTGGGAGGACCAGGCAGAAGGTGAAGAGCCACGCCAGATTCCCTAGTCACCACAACATCAAATGAGGGACAGAAAGGGCACTGTCATGAGACCCAGACGAAGCAAGTCTAGTTTCAGCTTAGCTGCTTTCTGATTCTGTGAGCTTGGGAAATTTACTTAAACCCTTGATGCCCTGGCTGGTGCGGCTCAGTGAGTTGAGTGCAGGCCTGCAAACTAAAGGGTCTCCCCTTTGATTCCCAGTCAGGGCACATGCCTGGGCTGCGGGCCAGGTCCCCAGGTGTGGGTGTATGAGAGGCAACCAGTCGATGTGTCTCTCACATGTCAATGTTTCTCTCCCTTCCCTTCCCAAATCTCTAAAAATAAATAAATAAAACCTTTTAAAAAAGAAAACCTTGAGCTCCACCCCCCTCATCTGTAAAATGGGAATGAGAATATGTAAGACAAAAGGATCAAATTACTTTTGATTAAGGAGTGAGTCACTTGAAAGTTCTATATAAATACAAGAAGCTATTGTTTAGTATCATTTCCAAACAGAAACTTTCCAATATTTTTGAGTTTAGTGTTGAAGTATTTCAGGCACAAAGACATCTTATAAAAATAAATATAAGGACTTTTTGCCCTGGCTGGCGTAGCTCAGTGGATTGAGCGTGGGCTGGGAACCAAAGTGTCCCAGGTTCGATTCCCAGCCAGGGTACATTCCTGGGTTGCAGGCCATAACCCCCAGCAACCGCACATTGATGTTTCTCTCTCTCTCTCTCTCTCTCTCTCTCTCTCTCTCTCTCTCTCCCCCCTCTTCCCTCACTAAAAATAAATAAATAAAATCTTAAAAAATAAATAAATATAAGGACTTTTTAAAGCTTTGTATAGTCACCTTTATAGTTCAGTGGTACCTCATCATAATTGACCTTGCATCTTAAATGCAGGTATGCTGAAAACTTTTTGAAAAATCCTAAAATTCTTCAGGAGCACTGGAGAATTTCACTCACCCCAGAAACTGCATGTGCAGTACTGATAAATTCACTCTTTACTGCCTGATCCACCACCAGTCACGTCTGTGACTTGGCAGTGTTTCAACTTACAGGTTAACACAGACCGTTTCATCTCTATAAGAACTAAAGAGTGAATGTTTTCTACAAATGCCAAGCATTATACTATTTTCATCATTCCTGTGCATGCTTTTCCAGGCTGTTGTGTATGCATGTTTTGGACAATTGAAATTTAGGATATCTTCCTAAGAACACTGAAACACCAATACAAAAGAACCTTTGCACCCCGATGTTCATAGCAGCACAATTTACAATAGCTAGGTGCTGGAAGCAACCTAGATGCCCATGAGTAAATGAATAGATCAAAAAACTATGGTACATTTACACAATGGAATTCTATGCAGCAGAAAGAAAGAAGGAGCTCCTATCCTTTGCAACAGCATGGATGGAACTGGAAAGCATTATGCTAAGCAAAACAAGCCAGGCAGTGAAAGACAAATACCACATGATATCACCTTTAACAGGAATCTAAACAACAAAACAAAAAAAACTAGCAAAATATAACCAAAGACACTGAAATAGGGGATAGTCTGACAGTGACCAGAGGGGAGAGAAGAGGGAATTTCAGGGGGGAATGGGTAGGGTTTACAGGAACAAATTTGGAGGACACATGGACAAAAACTAGGGGTGGGGGGTAATGGGGGGGAAGGGGGAGGGTTCGGTGGGTGGGCTGGAATGGGAGTAGGGGGAGAAAACTGTACTTGAACAATGATCAAAATAAAAAAAAGAAAGAAAGAAAGAAATTTAGGATATCTGTGCAACTTTGCACACTGCTTTTTTCACTTTAAATAATCTCATGAACGTCTGTCTATATGACTGCAGAGTCTTAAAATCCAGCAATTTTAATGACTGTCTAGCTGTCCATCGAGTCGTATACCACCATTTACTTTATTGTTTGCTCTTGGCTGAATGTTTGCTGCCTTTAAGTGGCTTTTAGATGGTTATTTTGAAAGTGACAGGGAATGGTAGGCACCATATATGTCCCACTCTCATTCTTTAGTCCCAGACACACAGACACACACATGTGCACACCTGCCAGAGCAGACCATAAACAATCTCAAGGATGTGTAATGTAGGCAGTGAGGAGGTTAAGAAGGGAAGATAAGGACTCACCACCTTTCTAATGTGTCCTGTGGTGCCTTGGAGAAAGCATTAAACTGACCTCAGATTATGTTGGACCCAGAATTGGGGGTGAGGGGCTAGGAAGGCAGATATTCCTATTTTTTTTTCTGTCCCCTGCACCTTTGCCTAACCACAGCCTATAGCACCATCAAGACAGCATGGATCTAGAGCAGCGTCTTTAAGAAAAAATAAGTCAATATGGGTTGGTGTGCAATAGAGCCACCTAAGCAGCTTGGAGGTTAAGCTGATGAACTCTGGAACCAGGCAGCCTGGGTTTGAATCCTTGCTCTTTCACTTATAGCCTAAGGTCCAGGCAGATTATTTAGTTTCTCTGTGTCTTGTTGTTTCATTGTTATAAAATGGGGAAAATAACCACAACTATCTCTGTGTCCACTCACATCCTCCAGGAAACAGGTGTGAAAGGTGTATAGAAAGAAACACCTGTGAAGAATAAAGGGTGGGAGCAGAAGTAGTTGGTGGGTGGGTGGGGCCTTCAGACAATGACACTGATGTGACATCTGTAAAAGGAGAGAAGGCAGGAGGGAGACAGTAAGAAGAGCTATCTGCAACCCAGTCCTGGGAAAGTCTCAAGCCAATGGGAGTCCCTGAGTAAAGATGGTCTGAGAGGAGCCTCAGCACCCTAGCACCTAGGACTGGCCCGCCCTAGCACCCACTGTGCCCAGTCATGAGCTGGGAGCGAGACGGAGAGAATATGGTTGCTGAAAGCCGTCTACCAGCTACCCTTCCTCAGCAGGTTCTCTTAAGGGAGTTCTGAGCTGCACATCTCCGTTGCCACACCTTGTAGGGGAGGTTCAAGACTTAGGGTGTTTCCCAGTATGCGGCACATGGGAAGCACTGTGAAACTAAAGCTACTGCTATTACTTTTTAGTGGGTTATAGTTCCCAAAGCTCTTTCACATATATGACTTCATTTACTCATCACAATCACTCTTTGCTATTGGTAGTTTATCCCCATGTGACAGGTGAGAAGAAGGCTCGAGAGGTCTTATGATTTGCCTGAGGTCACACAGCTAGTCAGTGGTGGAGGTGAGACTTGACTCTTAGCCCTTGGTGGGCTCAGCCCAAGGCACCCTCATCTCTGAGTCCTGCAGCAGCAGTTCAGATGGAGATGACGATTACAGAAACCTGGTCCTCAAGGAGCTGGCACTTTTGTGAGATGGAACTTTTGTGAGATGGACACAAAATTAGATAACTCCTGGAGACCAACACATGGAACTACTTTCTATTTCCTAAACACATAGGATACTTTTCCTCCTCCTACTCCAGCCCCCAATCTTTCTTTGTGCTGACTTCTCAGCCTGGAGGGCCCAGCACACCCATCAAAATTTGCCTATCTTTTAATGCCTAGCCATTTTCTCTGTGACAGAACCCAACCATCCCCAGTGGGAAGTACTCCACTCCTTCTCTGTGCTGCCACATGCCACACTTTGCTCCAAAGCACTGTTACTCTGCCCTGTAGTAGAGTTGATAGTTTGCTCATCAGCCAGCCACCTGCAACAGACTGAGCAGCCTGAAGCCAGCAACCATGTATCACCCATCTACAAATCCCCGTGAGGCCCAGTGTCAGTGACAGGCGATCAGTAAATGTGTCGTGCACAAATGAATCCACTAACTCTGTGGAGGGCTGTGGGGGTATAGAGGAGGGGAGAAGTCAGCCAGTGGGCGTGGTCATCACACCAATGCAGGCACAGAAGATACCCAAATACTGTGTGAATAGCCTGGCAAAGACCTACAAGAGGTGGAATGGGGGTTGCCTAACACAGGCTAGCACTAAGGTGGGCCTCTTTCTTAAACTGAAATTTCTGGTTGTATCATTCTCTCCTTGTATTAGACAACCAGGCACATGGTATATATTTGGTAAGATTTTGTGGAAGGGAGGGAATGGGGGAGGAAGGAAGGAAGGAAGGGTTTTTTAAATTTAAGTACAGGTCAGTAGCTTTGGATGACACCCAATACTTCAATCCAGGTGCTGCCTATGACAATTTTGCCCCCAAGATGACATTTGGCAACGTCTACAGACATTTTTTATTGTCACATCTGGGAGTGCTACTGACTTATAATGGCCAGAGATCAGAGACCAGTGCTAAATATCCTCCAATACGCAGGTCAGCCTTCACGTCACAGAATCATGTAAGCAAAGTGTCAGTAGCACCACTGCTACCAAACAAAGCTGTTCGGCTGCCTGCCACCATACACACGTGTAACACAATAATTGGCCAGGACGGAGAAAGGTTTTTATTAAAACACTGCCCAATTTGGGGGAGTGGAAACTCCCTGGCTTCAAGCCATTTTCAAGCAAAACATAGAAAGAAGCCAGACACCCCCAGGACCAGAATCAGCGTCCAGATATCCTGCTCCATCCCTTTCTGTCCTCCTGGGGCCCAGGGCCCTTACGTGAACCATCTCCATCTCTCCGTCTCCAGGCCCTCTCCCTCTCAGGAGTGCGCACCTGTGGGGCTGCCATCTCCATTGCCTCACTGCAGCTCCCTCCCTCTCCCAGGGCCAGGGCACACTGCACGGTCACTGCAGTTGCTTGTGTGAGGGGCTCCATCTGTGGGGCCCTGGTGTCCAAGGCTGCTTTTCACCCCTGGGGCCAGGGAGCACTCCTGACCCGTGTGTCTGTGTGCTGCTTCAGAGCAAGAGAATGGCAGTGGTCCAGGACCTGTTCTATGCAGTATGCAGCTACAGTGTCCCACAGGCTACTGCTGGCAAGGCACACATCCCATGCAAACCTGCTCCTCACCAGGCAAGCAAGGGCAAGGCAAGAGCTACAAGTGGGGCCCAGTTCCACCAGGTACAGAAAATGCTCTGCCCACCCCCATCCAGGCAGTTGAGGAGAATGTAAAAAGCACTGATACTCTGTGTTTTCCATTTAAATATTCTACCACCCCCAAATCCTGCATGCTGTGGCAGCGTCTGCTTGCCAGGCGGTTTAGGTTAACGTCCATCTCGTGTGTCAGCCTGCACAGCATCTCTGCCCCACCTCCTCCTCCCACCATGACCCGGAAGTGGGTAGGAGGGTTTCTAGCCTCCTGTGCATAGGGCACAGTGTCTCTGCCCAGGGCAGGGCATTGCTGTTTCACCTGCATAATACATGTGTGTTGTGACCTTTTCAGCCCATGCAAGCTCTGTGCAAGCTGTGTCATGAGCTGCACTTGCTGTTTACCCCCCCTGGGGGTATGGAAATCTGTCACACAGTTCTGGTTGTGATTTCAGTCCTGCCACCTTCAGCACTTCCTGACCCCTCCTGGGGGTCTCTCCCCTTTGCCCAGCAATCTGGCCAGATCTCCCCTGTTACATCACTGCTGAGAAACCCTGAAATAAATCCACAGCCACAGTCAGAGGCTGGAAGACTGTGTCTGGGAGAGGCTTGCCTGTTCAAGTATCCTTGGTTTCTAAAGTGGGGACCACCTGGGAGCCCACTCCCAGTCAGGGGCTTGCCTTCAGATCCTTCTAAAGATGATACCTGGGGATCTTTCTCCCCCACTTCCCCCCTCTCACCCTCTGGTCCTTCCTGCTAAACCAGGACACTTGAGGACACGAATGCTATCTGTTCCAGGAGCTGCTCAAAGACCCTCTGTACATCGGCCTGAAACACCAGCGTGTGCGTGGGAAGGAATACGATGACTTGCTGGATGAGTTCATGCAGGCTGTGACAGACAAGTAAGTGGGTCAGTCTCTCCCTTTCAAAAAAGGACTATTAAGAGGTAGTATGACTGAAATCAACACAGGTTTTGGCAGATACACAAACAAGAGACAGTAGATGCGTGCTTTTCCAGGTGGTCTGAAAATTCCTACTAGACCCCATGTACTTGAAAGCCTCAAAGCCAAATGGGCTTGTTGTTTGGGAGAATGTTTGGGAGCAGAGAGGGGAGGGGCAAAGGCTGATGGCTGAAGGTCTGTGTTCTGGACATAGTTAAGTGTCCGATATTTCAGGAAGAAAACATCCTTAGCCTAAGCTGCTCTACGTTCTCGGCATAAATAGGAACATTGTGAGTGGTGGAGGAAAGAAATGTGCCCTTCTAACAAAATGGCTTTGGAAGGCAGCCTGCCAGGTTATTTGTCACTTTCCACCTCTACATGAGGACCAGGCGGCATTAATAAAGTATCGTGGGCTGAGCCTGTGAGGTTTATGAGGTGTTATCTCGGCACTGGGGTTCATGATTTGGTGCTTCTGCCCACTCTTTCCTGCCTCATCTGTCTGCCATCACAGCCCCCTGCTCACCCTGCCATAGCTGGCCTGCTGCTGGCCCGGAGCTCTGGAAACAGCCTCTCCATCCACCCACATTCAGTCTGACAAGCAAGTCAGTCAATTCAGAGTTTCAGCAGCCCAGCAGCAGGTCCCAGCAGACCCAGAAGGTCCCGTTCTCACTTGAAAACCTGCAGCCAGCCTTTTTTGCTGGCCCTGGAGTGACCAGGTATGGCAGAGCTGGCCTGGACATCTCTTGAACCTGGACAGCCGCTCGAACCAAACAGTGGCCGGAGAGAGCTGCTCCAGCCTCTGCAGCCCGTGAAGTCTCATTTGGGTGGACCTTTGCAGTAGGAAAACTGATCCTCCCCCTCCTTCTAGGTGTGTGACCTTGGGCCAGTTACTGAACTTTTAGTTCTCTTTATCTGAGGATAAGAAGAAAGCACTTTGTTGTTTTTGTGGCTTTTGATTTTGTTTCTTAAGATGAGAAAAATGATATTGAAGTTATATAGGATGGGAATGATCTTGTAGAAAAAATGGAAATTAGGCCCTGGCCAGATGGCTCAGTTGGTTGGAGCATTGTCCCATACTCCAAAAAAAGTTGCAGGTTCAATCCCCAGTCAGGGCATGTACAGAAGGCAATCAATCAATTTTTCTCTCACATTGATGTTTTCCCTCTCTCTCTCTCTGCCCCTCTCTCTTCCTGTCTCTCCCTTCCCTCTCTCTAAAATCAATGCACATATTCTCCAGTGAGGATTTTTTTAAAAGAAGAAAATTAGTAATGGAGTGTGGGGTGTGGGGACAAAAGTTCCTTAAGAAGTAAGAGGGCAAGGTTCTAGAGTCTGGTCTTAGCTGGGAGCACAGAAGCCCACCTGCAGGGACAGAGGGAGGGCAGAGGTGGGCAGATGTGGTGGGGGGGGGTGTGGGGTCCCCTCTGGATGAAGGCAAGGTCATCTGCTGAGAGTGAAATGGGGATGGAGGTGATGAAGGTTTAAGGATGGAGGCAGTATGACCTGGAATGTCCAAACTGGGGGACTAGAGGATGACTACTGGGCAGCTCCATGGGCCCCCTTGAGGTTACTCTTCATGAAGTCAACTTAGGACAATTATCTTATTTCTGTGATTTTTGCTAGCCAGTTTCAACTGTCTGGGTGATGTGTAGGAAGAGACAGAGAGTAGGATTTAATCAGCATTGGGATTTTACCAGGCAAGAGAGAAAAAGAGAGAGAGAGGAGTTGGGAATAGATTCAAGGGCATGATTATGATGTTGTGTCATGAGATCTAGGCTGGGTCAGAAGGCACAGGAGGACACGGTGGAGGAGAGTGGTAAGGGGCAATACTATGATCAGTGTGGATGGTGAGTCCTGGTGATGCCTAAGAGTTATTGAGCTGGGTGCTAGGTAGAATGAGCTGGACAGAAAGGACTTGGTAATTGGAACATTAGGTGTTTAAAGTTCAGATTATGGATGAAGTGCTGCCATCAAGATGTGACCACCAAAGCAGCTAAAGCAAGGGTCAGCCACGTCAATAGGGGCATATCAGCTAGAACAAGGGAGGTGAACATGATGAACATCCCAGTTCACTCTCCTCCTTTCAGACCATCCTGAATTCCACACTTGGTTCTGGACAGGATGCTTTGAGGGTCATAGATTCCCAAAAGTGCCTTTGGAGAACAATAATCATGATGATGGGGTAGCTAAAGGCTTAGCCTCGTGGGAGAAGACTTAGGCGCTCCTTTGTACATCAAGGGCACAGGACTCCCTCCAGATATCTGAAAGATATTCTTCCAGAAGGGGATTAAACTTGTTTCTGTATACTCAAATGGGAAAAAAATGGTAAAATTCCAGAAAACGCAGTTTACAGCTCAAAATAAATCTGAGCTATCTCACAGTGCTCTGGACCTTCTGTGAGAATGAGTTCCCTGTCACAGGAAGAATTCAAGAATAGGTTGCATGGCTTATTGTTGCTGCTCTTATAGAAGGAAATTTAAGTTTTAGGTAGTCTGTGAGATGCCTTTCCACCTCAGCATTCCATAGGACCTCTCAAGATCCCTGGCTGGCAGGATAGATATTATTATTCCCATTTTATAGAAGAGGAAACTGAGGCCTTAAGAGGCCAAGGAGCCTGTCTCAGGTCACACAGTGTCTGGCAGGACTGAAAGTTGAACCTGGGCCTGCTGACTCTGAGGCCAGAGTGCTTTCTACCATGCTGAGCTGCCTGGGGGTGGCTAGAGAAGGGGGTGAAATGGGCTTTGAGAGCCTGGTTTTTGCTTCCTGTTTCCAGGACTCCATGCTTATCCAATGAGTCAGTTGTTCTGTGATTTCCCACAGGGAAGTCTTGCTATTCGTGTGAGAAGGTTACATAAATGAAGATGTAAGAGGCTCTTCAAATTATCATTAAACTCAATTCATAGTCTAACAGGCATACAAGCAGACCAGGGGGAAACCCTTGGGGAGAGCTGTGCGTCAGCCAAGAGGAATGTGTCATGTGTCACGTGTCCTGAAGGGGAAAAGATGTTGGGTTGTTTTGAGACTCTAATAACCTAACGCAGATGTTTGTGGATACTCTAGGTAGGAAGGAACTGGTCTCCCCAGGCACTCTGGGGAATATAGTTGCCCCAGGATGGAATGTCCAGCCTGGGAGTGAGTCAGCAGCCCTAAAGCCAAACACAATATATTTTAAGAAAGAATCTTGGGAAACACCGACTCCTGGAAAAAAAATTCTTGTCTCTTTCCAAACATCCTACTAATGAAAATCTCCATCTTATTGCCCCTACCCACTCATCGGGATGTATCATAAGATTTTGGGGGCCTGAAAAAGAGGCATCATGGCCCAGTTACTCTCCTGGAGTTTGACCACAGAGGAGGACCCATCGGGACAGAAGACATCTCCGTGTAAAGCTGTGAGCCACAGCAATAGGTAACTGGGAGTGTCCCACTCAAGACCAAGACAATGCTTGCTGTTTCCGTGGCAAAGACTAGTCATTCTGTTCTTCCTGCTCTTTCCCTGCAATACGGTGGGACCTGGAACGTTGCAACCAAGAGGCCAGTTTTCCCCCTGGGTTCCCACTTACATCGTGCATTTCTGTTTCTTACAGTAGGACAGGTGGGAATGGTCTGTTTTAAGTTTGCACCTGGAGCCCAGGCTCTGTCTGATATTTGGCCTGCGTTGGACAGAAGTTTGATGTCAGCAGCAGCGGCAACCTTTAGGCAGACCAGGAAAGGAAACCACCCCCTTTCTCCCTAGCTCCCCAAACCCTAAAGATAGAGATTGCTAAGCTGCTGAGGTAAAAGTGATAAAGAAGAAGGGAAATGATAGTTTTTTGTTTGTTTGTTTGTTTTTAAACTGACTTTTTTTTAGTCAATCTGCATTTTAACTCCAGGAAAAAGTCTTCTTTTTGAGTTTCTTCTTTCTATCTCTGGCTGAATTATCTCTCCTGTGCCCTGATCAGATGGACAGGGAGCATGGCTATCAGTACTTGTCAGGACTTCGTACAAAGCAGAGCTCCAAAGCTCAAAGCTGGAAACCAGGAGGTGAGTTTCCAAGACTGCCCACTGGCCCCAGGTCTGTCGTGTCAAAGCGCACCCCCTGCTTCAGTTATCTACTGCTGTCTAGCAAGCCAGTTGTGACTTAACACACTTATTTGCTCTTGATTCTTGCAAGCTGAGCTGGCTTAGCTGGGGGCAGTTCTGCTGGTTTTGCCAGTGGGGCTGCTTTCAGCTGGCAGATTAGCTGGCAGCTGGGCTCCTCTCTCCACCGAGTTTCAGGGTCTCTCCCTCTTCACGTGATCTCTCCATATGGTCTCTTCTCTCAACAAGGTAGCTGAACTTGAATCTTGACAGTCTAGGGCTTCCAAGACACAAAAAATGAAATTTTCCAGCCTTCTTAAGGCTGAGGCTTGAAACAGGCACAGTGTAACGTCCACCACATTCTCCTGGCTAGAGCAAATCGCAGGTCCATACTGGATTCCAAGGGAGAAGATAACGCAAGGATATAAATACCGAGGGGAACGATTCATTGGAGAGTCACCACTGGAAAGACTGCCACACCCCATCCAGCCTGGGAAGCACAAGGAATGGTGCAGCCAGTGTTACGGGAGGTTGTGCTCTGCAAATGCAAGGAAAGCAAGAGAGGAATAACACAGATACTCATAAAGCAGGGAAATGTATCATAAAAAAAATCGATATGAGGGGCACCACGGCAGTGATAGTGGGGCTCTTGGCTGTGGCTGGAGGAAGTGAATGGTTTTACCCAGAGGGCCCTGCGCCACCTTTCTCGGCTGGCCAGGGTGTTCATGCTCTCGGCCTTCTGCTACACGCTGGTGCTGCTGCTCACCGCTCGTCTTCTTCACCATCTGGCACAGTATAGTACAGATGAGCTAAAGACTGATTACAAGAATCCTATAGACCAGTGTAATACCTTGAGTCCTCTTGTACTTCCATCCACCCTTTCTTCTGGGTCATGTTTCTTTGTGCAGCAGAGTGGCTTCCACTGCTCTCATTGTGCGCCTCTTAGCATATCATATTTGGAGGTATGTGAGTTGACCAGTGATGAGTGGACTTGGACTCCGTGGCGCTGCAGCCATCATGAATGCAGACATTCTAGCATATTGTCAGACTGAAAGACATTTAGCAAATTAGCTCTTTATCTTCCAGACTTTGTTTTACTACCTATACTGCATTATGTTTTGGTCAGCTCTTAGAACAATGCACAACCCTGTCTGGTATGGCTCAGTTGCCTGGAATGTCTTCATGTTGACAGAAAGGTTGCAGGTTTGATTCTTGGTCATAGCACGTACCTAGATTGTGGGCTTCATCACCAATCTGGAGGCATAGAATCCCTGGTTCAGGCACATACGGGAGACAACTAGTCAATGTTTCTCTTTTAAATTGATATCTATCTATCTATCTCTCTCCCCCCCTCCCTCCCCCTTCCCTTACTTCTCTTTCTCTAAAACAATAAAAAAATGTCATCAGGTGAGGATTTTTTTTTTTGAAAAAGAAACAGCCCTGGCTGGTGTGACTCAGTGGATTGAGCTCTGGCTTGCAAATTGAAAGTTTGCTGGTTTGATTCCCGGTCAGGACACACGCCTGGGTTGCGGGGCAGATTCCTAGCTGAGGACATGTGAGAGGCAACCAATTAATGAATCTCTCACACATCAGTGTTTCTCTCCCTCTCTTCCCTTCTCTCTAAAAATAAATAGAAATAAAATCTTTTTAAAAAGGAACAGCACACAGAAAAATTGGTCCAGTTAAGTGTGTGAAAAAGGAAACCAAATGAAGGGGTTCTATCCATCAAGATCTTGTTTCCCAGAGTAGCCTATGGAATCTGACCAGTTACTTTAAAATATGACTCATGCCCAACACTCTATTAGGCACCATAATGAGATTGAAAAGAAATAAAAGACATGGCCTGTGTCCTCAAGAATCTTATAGACCTTCCAAAAGGACAAAAAAAAGTGAAGTGGAGGTAATTAAAGAAGAGTTAAGGCCTCAACTGTTTGGTGTTGACCATCAGCTCAATGGGAATTTAGAAAAGGAGCAATCAGAGATGATTGGGAAGAGATGGAAACTATACAAATTCAGGTTCAAGTATGAATAAGCAACGGGAAAAAGAACACATTTCATATAGATGATACATCGAGAGAAAAGCAAGAACACAGGAAAGGCAAGGAGTACGCAGAAGACTCGAGAAGATTCGCCCAGCTAGAGATGAATGCACACTGGTTTAAAATAAGGGTAAGTCAGAATGGAGCAGGCTACGATAGGCTTTAAATCCCAGGCAGAGGGTCACAATTATCAGAGTGCAAAAACACAAAGGGTTTCAGCCACCTGAACCAGTGGTTTTTAAGCCAAGCTTCCCTGAGCCCCAGGCATTTGCAGAGGTGCATCAGGTGAGCTAGAAATAGAATGCTTCCCAGCTACCACATAAGATTCAAAACCCAGGAAATGTGCCCTGACCAGCCTGGCTTGGGAATTCTTTCCTGGTTTGCAATCATAGAGTAACTTACTGATTGTATAATTCATTTGTTAATAAATGATGCTCTTCATTGTGACATCTCTTCTATAATTGTCTAGAGCTTTTCTTTAAAGTTTTTTTGGCCTTTCATTTGTCACAGAGCAGAGATTAGGCAGAGATGTGCCTGGACTGTTGCAGAGAGGTCCAAGTATCACGCAATCAAAGTATGGACTTTGAGAATCATTTTTCCTCAGGTCCTATGATTCTGTAACGTCTCTACCTGACTGGTACTTCCTGGGGGTGGGTGGTGCAGGGAGCATGACTTATTCATGGTGGGCCTGTGGTTAGGTGAGGGTGGGAGCTGGGTGGGTGGTTGATTGGCTGGTTGAAGGATTAAAAGCCTTCACCAGGCTAGCTATCATTTAGAATGGACTGAAGGTTATGAATGTGACCACATCTGAGGAAGCTCAAAAGGAATTTTGGGATTCATTCTAAATTCTCTGACCTCTGAAGAAGGAGGACATTTTTCCAGTCTCAGCTTCACGTGGTTAATTGTTAACAGTCCAGTTCCTACTCATTCCCATCAGAATAGGAGCCGGATGTATCACGATTATAAGACTCTCCTGCCTGCAAGGAGTCTGTCTGGGGTCCCAAAAGGGACTGGAGGGCTGTAGCAAAATGCAAAACAGCACTCAGCTCCTTAGAACCTGTTCATTTCCTCCATGGCCAAGCAGCCTGAACAACAGAGAGAGTGTGCAGTTCATTAGTCAAGGTTCAGCCTCAGGGCGGAGGCCAGAATGTGCCTCGGGAAGTTCACTGACTGGGGAGATGGAGTCAGTGATGCCGGATGGCTGCTTCCTTTTCATTTCCCCTCAACAGCCCGATTTTATCTCCTGCCATCAAGAACAGGAACAAAATCATGCCCAGACCTGAAAGTTTCAGATTATAGCAGGGAAGGTGAAAGAATAGAAGGGTTTTTTTCTCCTGATTTCCCTCAGTGGATTAATAATGATAATAACTGTATTTTACTTAATTTGTTACTATGTATAGACTTTGATATAAGCACTTGATACACTATTCATTTAATTCTCATAGCAATGCTGAGGGTAGGTACTGTTATTAACACCATTTTAAAGGATAAGGAAACTGAAGTGTAAGTACCTCACCTAAGAAAGGGGACCCTATTAAGACCCCACCCATTAACAACAGTGGTAAAAAGGACAAACTCTTGGGCTGGACTGTCTCCAACCTCTCACCTGCCACTTACTAACAGGCTACCGATATTTCATTTAAGTATGCCCAGAGTTCCTCATTCTTAGAATGTTTTTTTTAAACTTAACTTGTAGAGTTGCTTATGTTGGATAACTAAGACGATCCATGTAAAATGCTAAATATTATACCTGGATAATAGTAAACACTTAAATAGTGTTTGCTATTATTATTATTAATTTAGGCAATTTTCAAAGCTACTCTCCTTCTGGCAGTGCTTCAGTGGGCCCACTGCATTCGTGCTGGAGCTCAGTTATCCCCTAATACATCCATCACCTCCTTCCCTAGTCCCCACTCGTCCATCCCCCTGATGCCAATGCTACTTTCCTGCTCTTCTCCGATTCTTCTTCCCCAGTGCTGACCCTAAGTGGGGGTGAGGGACAAAAACTAAACAGCCCTGGAAACACTGGGTGTCACTGATCTCCATTTCAGGTCCCCAGGAAGTGCAGTTAGTAAACACCTGGTCTTGGGGTGGTGAGCACACAATACAATGTACAGATGATATATTGTAGAATTGTACACATTGAACCTATATAATTTTGTTAGCCCATGTCACAATAAATTCAATTAAAAAAACACTTGGTCTTCAACCCCTAAACCTAATCAGTTTAACTTTGCTCACACCCTTCCACCAGGTGGAGATATCTGTGTGTACCTGTCCAAGTGAAATCTCATGTTTTCTGCAGTTGTTTCAGTTGAATGTTGTTTGGACCTTATGGCCCCGCCATTCTGAGAGTACTGTCTCCTTGCATAACCAAACAGCTTTTTATGCAACACAGTAATGAAAAGCAGAAACTTTCCCAAGGACAGAAAAGTATCAAATCGCTGCACGATCAACCGGCTGATATTGACAATAATTATTAAGAGGTTACACATACAGACCCTCACACTTCGCTCCTGGAGCTGGAAGGAGAGTTGGATGACTTCACCCTCCCACCCTCTCCTCAATGCCTGTGCGCAAGCCACACAGCCTTCTAGCTGCTCCTTCAACTCGTCATTTTCGTCAGAGCTGCAGAGCCTTCCTACCCCAGCCTTGAAGGTTCTTTCACTTTCGTGGACGTTTCCTTCTCATCATCCAGGCTTGGAAATGGGTCTACAGCCAGGCAGGGTCTAGTGCTGAGGCTTCTACAAGGCAGGAATTGAGAGCTGCAGAAAACGGGGAGCTCCAATGGCTGCCCCCGCCGTGAAGAAGAAAAAGGCTCTGCTCCCCAACATCACTAGGGAAATGACAAGGAACTTGGAGTGGGAGGAATGTTTCTTGGAGGAAAAACCAAAACACCAAATCTTCACCACATGCAAATCTAGAGACATTTACAATATACACACAGTGCAAAAATTCCCAAGAAATGAGTGTGTCCCCTCCCAGTGATATGGCTGGAGAGCCCAGCAGATGGAAAAGTAAAACTTCCCTGTAGAGACACTCCCACACTCATGCTGTGGGAAATTCCTTGAGGGAAAAATCAGTGCTCCAATGAAAATAAATTCATGAGTCATAATAACCCACACGGAAACAATTCACACGTGGGAAAATCAGATATGCAACTAGTAGAACAATTAGAACCCCAAGAAAAATGAGTAATCTGAGAAAGATTATAAAGCAGCTCTACTTAAAGGTATAAAAGAATTAAGTAATAAGGAAAGTACCCACGCTGACTAGTGTGGCTTAGTGGATTGAGTGCCGGCCTGTGAACCAAGGGGTCACTGGTTCAATTCCCAGTCAGGGCACATGCCTGGGTTGTGGGCCAGGTCCCAGTTGGGGTCACATGAGAGGCAACCACACATTGATGTTTCTCTCCCTCTCTTTCTCTCACTCTTCCCCTCTCTCTTAAAATAAACAAATAAAATCTTTTTTTAAAAAAAGGAAAGTACCCAACACTGAAAAAAAAATGTCAGGCAGATTTCTAAAAGAACCAAATAAAACTGCTGAATTGAAAAAGCAGTCATGGAAACCCAGCAGCACGCACTAGTGGTAGGGCAAGGCACTGTCAGAAAACCCTAATCCTCAGAAACCACTGCCCCCCATCCCCATTCCTGACTGTCCAGGAGGGAACTGGGACACCAAGATGTTTTTTCCAGAAAGATCCTCCTAAACTGCTGTTGATGAAAGAGAGCACTGTATGAGGGAAGAAGAGGATGAGTAGGACTGGGATCCCCAAGCCCCAGCTTTGTGGTCCAGGCTGGGCATTGAGGGTGTGGCATGTTCGCCCTCCTTCTCTCTCAACCCTCCATGTGGTCTGCTCATTGAAACTCACACATACACGGTCTCATCTTTTTCTGCATTCACTTTATTAGGCTTAACCAGACTGTTTTTTTAATAGTCCTCACCAAATAAATTTTTTCATTACTTTTAAAGAGAGAGGAAGGGGGAAGGACAGAGAGAGAGAAACATTGATGTGAGAGAGAAACATCAGTCAGTTGCCTTTTCATACGTCTTCCGATGTGGGGTCAAACCCAAAATCTGAGTATATGCCCTGACCAGGAGCTGAACCTGCAGCCTTTCTGTCTATGTGTCCATGCTGCAACCAACCAAGCCACACTGGAACAGGGCTTTTTTTTTTTTTAAAATCCTCACCTGAGGACATTTTCCCATTGCTTTTAGAGAAAGAGAAAGAAACATCAATGTGAGAGAGAAACATCCTTTAGTTGTGTCCCACACATGCCTGGACTGGGGATGGTAAGCACCCAGACCAGGAATTGAACTCACAACCTAGGTGTGTGCCCTGACCAGAATTGAACCTGCAACCCTTTGGTGATGGGACGACACTCCAACCAACTAAGCCACACTAGCCAGGGCCAGGTTGTTTTTCAATAAAGTTGGATAACTGGGTGGAAAAGTCCTAAAACCAAATGATTCCATCAAGATGAGTTATAAGAGAAGTACCTGGATGCATATACACCAAACTGTTAGCTGTGGTCACAGTTGGGGCATGAGATTTTCAGGGATGTTTGCTTGCTGAGCCATTCATTTCTATCCTGTTACATTGTTTGTGAGCAGGCATTTTCTTTGGTAATTAGAAAAAATATTGGATTTTTAATGAGTTAAGCAGCAATTCTTTCCTAAAGACAGTGCCCTGCATTAAAAAATAAGAGTAAAGAAATAAATAAGCAAGCATCCCACCCTTTACTCTCTGGTGAATTGAGTGCTGTGCTAGCCTCAGCTCCTATGAACAACAAAGCAGCTCACCATACCGACTCATTTAACACAACAGTCCTATTAAGTAAGTACGATAACTGTCCTATCCCACCAAATTAGAAGTTCTGGGGAGGGATCTCTGTCTCTGTTGCTCACTGCTGCTTCATCTCAAGCACTCAGAGCAGTGCCTACAGTGTGGATTCTCAACAAACACTTGCTGAAGGAATGCACACTTTACAGATGAAGAAACTGTGCCTCTCTGAGGCACAGAGAGGTTAGGGAACTTGTCCAAGGTCACACCTTTAGTAAATGGTGGAGCCAAGTTGTGGGCCCAGGTGCTCCAACTCCAGAACCCACCCTCCAACTTGGATTCACTCTCTTCCATTCTTTTCACATGAAAGGAACTCCAGACACCTGCTTGACAAATGGGAAGGTCTTACGGAAACTCTCCTACTTGGCATACTCATATCTCCACCCTCCAGTTTGTTCTAGGGCAGGGTTAGTGCCCCACCCTGCCTCACCATAAGGGCTGGGGGGTTCTGGAGGGAACAGCCATCAACCCCCATTTTCAAAACTCTAGCTATTGACAGCAAGGAAAGCATCCTCTTTTTTTATTCTTTATTCTTTATTTTTATTACAATGTAATTGACATTCAACATTGTGTAAGTTTCAGGTATACACATATTGATTTGATACATTAATATGTTGCAGTATGAGTACCATCATAGTGTTAGCTGACACCTCTACCATGTCATATAATTATTATTTCTTATTTGTGGTGGAAAAATTCACCAGCATCTAGGTCAGTTTTCTGGCACTTCCCGGTTCCTTCTTCTTAACCACCCAAAGCCAGTGGTCCCTTGACGTTCCATTCACCAGAGCTAGGCACCCCTTGCTAGTCTCTCTACAAACGACAACTCCCCAATCCCCCCACCCCCACCCTGTACAACCTGCTCCCAGGAGGGGGTGAGGGAAGAAGCCGAGAGGCTCTTTGGCTTCAAGCTTCTTCTGGTACATTTAAAATTATATAAACAAAGGAAAACCCCCAAGCTTATGGCATCCAGACTACAAAGAAAGTTTCAAGATTTTACTTTAAGTTTAGAAGATAGTAAGAAGCATAGCTGTCAGCTCTAAGTCCTGATTACAGCGTTTCAAGGGAGCGTTCACATTCTGAGTTCTTCCCAGCAGAAGCGGTCACTGGTCAGTGTTTCATGTGCACCGAATATCTTCTGTAGCTCAATCTGCATCTCACCTCGAGCTCCACCTGGTCCTCCCCAGGCAGGTTTTTGCATAGTCTTAAAACACCTGAGCAAGAAACACCTGCCCGTTTGATCCAATCCTCTCACTTTAGAGGTAAAGAAACCTAGACAGAGAGAAAATTATCTCCCCACAGTCAGATAATAATAAAAGCATCAGGAAATGAGGGGGGACCTATCCAGTCATTTGCTCTAATTCATGAAACCTTTTCCAAGTTTCCATTCGGCACACATTTACCATGTGCTTTCCCTGTGCAGCCATCGTGTGTCCGGTGCAAAAGAAGAGACCTGGCCTAAAGAACTCGGTTCTTCCTGTGATTGTAATACAAGCACATAAAATCATCATAAAGCAGTTTAAGGTATCCTTGAGTTATTTATTGAACATAGCGATAAGTCAGAAATAAACTTTGTTCTCAAGGAGCTTATAGTCAACTGGAGCAAACATGAGATACACTCTAAGACGTACGCTGGCCTTGCGTGGATTGAACATGGGCCTAGCTAACGGCCCTGCCTGCAGTGTCTGTCAGTCATGGCTGAGAGCCAGAATCCATAGAGGGCCTGGGACGTTGGGTTGGGTTTAAAAGTGATGGCCTTCTGCCTGGGAAAGAGCTAGCAGCTGACTTTTACAGAGCACCTACTCTGTGTCGGACACTTTACATTTTATCATCACAGCAACCCTTAGAGATCAAGAACTGAGGCTCAGAAAGGTTAAGTAACTTGTCCAAAATCACCCAGCTAGAAATTGAAAAGAGTTCAAACTCACCAGAAACCCATCTGACTTCAAAACCTGAGGCTTGTTTTTACCACACACCCCCTGCTGCCTGCTCTTCCCGCCTGGCTAGGAAGGCCCCCCACCTCAGCCCCCTCCATGGTAACTTGAATCCTAAAGGAAGCGGCCTGGGCTGTTGTGATAGAAAAAGGTGCTTTGCCGCTGTGGCCTCTACCAAAGGAGAGGGAGGCTCCGAGGGGAGCTGGTGATGCCATGTGGGATATGTGCCACCGGCCACACCTCAGGTGGGACTCTTCTCTGCCACATGATTCCATTTGTTCAGCGATATTCACAGAGCCAGGCACACAGCAGCATGCCTGCTTGGTCTTTAACACAGCGGTCTGAAGCTGATTTGTCCCCAGGGCAGGAAAGGGGGTCAGTTAAAGCTCCTTCGTCAGGTGTCCTGCCCTACAGTGGTGAGTGAGACATCTGCCCCCCACCCCAGGATGCTGCCTGCTTTGATCTAGTCTGTCACCTAACCTGACCTAGTCCTCCCTTTTCTTCCCCTCCCAGACCTTGGCTCACTTTGGTCCCCAAAGCCCACAAACACAGACTGGGTTTTCCAACTTTATTGTCTTCCACCCCTAGCTGACTATCACAATTCAAGCTAGAATTTGGCCAGTTATATGAGCAAGGGGCAGTCTAGACTCTGAGGAGGTTGACACATGATTGTATGACAGACTGTGTGGTCCAGGGACTATGGTAGTTCACCTGAGTGAAGACATCAAAATGGGCCAAACTAACCAGAGAAGCTTCCTGAAGGACACCAGTGGCCTTGTGACAACTCAAATGCTGATGCTCCCCAACCAGCTAGTGGGTCGGTAGCTGGGAAAGGTGCACAGGCTTTCTGAGCAGAAAGTTGAGGAGTGAGTTTCTGTGCTCTACAGGAAAAACTGAGTGCTGGCCTGTGACCTTGGAGAGGTCAAGAGGTCGGCACATAGCCACCATCACCTTCCCGGCACTGGGGTTTCTGGCGCCATTTGCGTGCTTGCCCAGGAACTCAGACAAACAGGGAAATTGAGGAGGAAATCCACACTGTTCCTGAAGTGTTTTCTGGCCTGGGACTGCCGTCAGAACAGTGACTGAGCGGCCACATTATTCTGGGGTTTTTTCTTAGAAGTCACTGCTTCCTGTGACTGTCTCGTTACTTGACGGGAGTTTCCCCCTCTGGGCCAGAATGCCAGCCACAGGAGCCCGCCAGTCTGGCTGCAGGGCCGGGCTCACCGGGGCAATCTCCCAGTGAGGGACCTGAGAAGGGAAGGGCCTCAGGGGTCCACCCTCACCCCCTCCCCTGCGCTGCCTGCTGGAATCCCTCCCTCAGCTTCTTTGCCAAGTGGAGCTCCAGCAACCACAGAATCACTTCCAGGAACTGGCAGCCTCTTACCACCCAGTGTTTGAAATCTCTGCCTTCAATGGCTCTGAAATTTGTGTCCTTCTGACTTACACCTGTTGGCTCTGTTTTTTCCAAGGCCACATAAACAGAACAGTCCTTCATCTTTTTAAAGATAATCATTATGCTTCATTCCACTTGGCTCCCTCCTTTTCAGGCTCAGTATTCCCGCTTTCTCCAATCCATGGTTTCCCGTGTTCCCACCTACAGAGCAGTTCTCCCACCACCCTTGTGGCTCATTTCCGGCCCCTGCCCCCGACAGAGTGACCACTCCACACACAAAGCCGTGGAGCTGTGGTGTGAGGGCTCCACATCCGTCCCCTCCCCGAGGCTGTGCAGTCCCAGAGAGAGGGACCATGTCTTCTTCACATGCCACCCGGCCTCTGGCTCCCACCACCTTGCATCTCCTCAGGATCTCCCCCTCATTACTCCTCTTGTCTCTCTCCATACTGGCTCCTTTATCTCACGTGCATACTTTCACCTCAAAAATGAATCTATCCTTCTGTCCCACAGTGGCTGTCACCCTCCCTCTACTTCATAGTCATGCTTCTTGACATTCATAATCAATGACATTTCCTCCCCTTCCATTTACCTTCTAACACCCTGCAGAATGGCTCCCTCCCCACCACTGCACTTCTAAGGGCCAACTCCCACAGACACTTTGAGATCCCTGTTTCTTAGGACACCTCAGCAGCAACTGACACTTCTGCTCTGCCGGCCCCCCTCCCACCTGCCTGGCTCCCCTGCTCATTTTTCTTTGCTGGACTCCTCCTCTGCCCCTCTGCTCTTTGGACAGAGGTGTCCTTAACTCAGCTCCCTGCTCACTGCACACGGTCCCCCTGAAGACCTCATCCCGTCCCATGACCTGGACTGTTCACGATGCCCTGCACTCCACGTTCCTCTCTGCTGAGCCCCATGTTGAGTCTGCTGCTCAGGGACACGTCCCCTCGGGTATCTCAGCTCCTCAGACTCAGCCAAGCCTGCCCTTGATGACCACCACCTCCGTGGGCCCTTGCCACATGGTGTTGCAGCTGCTGCTGTATTTCCTCGTGTCCCCATCAGACAGTGAGTCTCATGTTCTCCTCTGTAATCTGGCAGGAAAGGCAGTACCTGCTTCACAGGGGACACTCAGAAGTGTTTGCTGAATTGAAGTTTTATATCGTGCCTAAGATAGTTCCTGACACAAAGAGGATCCCCTGCAGTATATATCTCTTACACGTTTCTTTAATAAGTAAAACAGAAATATCAATAAATAATTGCAATGCAGGACGATATATGTGACGATAGAGATGTGTCCAAAACACCACAACCACCCAGGGGCAAGAACTGCTGCTGCCCTGACGGCAGAGACAGCGGTGGGTCAGAGAAAACTGGAAGAGATGACGTGTCAGCTGGCACTCGCCGTCTGAGAGGGAGTTTAGGCACTGGACTGAACTCCTGGAGCTGTGCGACAAGGGCCCACATGGGTGGGGAAGCAGCAGCAGCTGCCAAGGACGTGGGGAGCATTCAGGCTGCAGCCAAAGTGAACACCACCTAAGGAGTCTGAGCATATGCCGGAGGAAGTGGGAGCCCTGTTAGGACAGTCAGAATACAAGTGGCATGCACAGGTCTGTGTTTAGAAAGACAGGGAAGCTGGATGAGGGAGGGGGGTAAACCTGAAGGAGGTGAGATCTGCTACTATAACATCCTGGCCAGAAGGGCCATTGCAGCCTTTCCCGGGAGGGCCTTACCCTGCATCCACCCGGCCCACCTGGTCAAGTTCTTCTGCAGAGGGTTGGTTGTGTCTCTCAAGGTGTGCTGCACCGCAGGCGGGAGAGCGGGCAATGCAGCAGGGAAGGTCTCTGTCAAATCAGTTGAGAAACCACTGGGTTAAACAGGTTTCTCAATGCAGAACTTCTTGGAACTTCCATACTGTACATTGCCTGTATTGTATGTGACATTCAGAGTTTCCCAAATGGGGCTAGCCACGGAAACTCTTCCTGAGAACCTCTGAAGGGGCTCGAGTTTAATGGAATATGGACAACAGAAACAAAGACCCAGAGCTTCCATGAGTTCTGTCAGCTCTTGTTCCTGGAAGGAAAGCATAAATAAAGGAAATAACTTTGCATCAGGTGACAACTGATAGTGTCACTGAGCACTCTGCTGTGGGAGACTTGTTGTGAGTGTTTCGTTGTGGGAACAGAGTGGGGTCCCGGGGAAATAGGAGTGGTGGTTTTTAGTCATTCTGTTTGGAGAGAGGCTGAGCAAATTCACCTGCTCCTCCCAGGTCCCTCGTCTTTGTTCAGGCCGGAAAGAGGTCGGAGCCAGGTGTTTGAAAGAATGGCAGGTCCTGACCTATGGAAAGAGAAGCCAGGCCGGCAGCTGCTGGAATATTTTGCTCTTGCCCACGTCCCACACGCAGCATTCAGTTGGCTTGCTGGGAACACAGGGTGGAACAGCCACCTCAGAATCTCCTTACCCTTGGGAAGCTGCATTCCAGGTGGCAGGTATCCAGCACAAATGGTCCTGGCCTGGGTCTTGTCACATTGTCACACACAGCCCACTAGGGTTCCCAGGCACAGGTCGCCATTTGCAGGCTTCCTCTTGCCTCAGTGCTAGGGGAAAACAAGGTAAACATCCAGTCCCCCGCCCCCCTCCTCCCATCAGCCCTTTGTCTTTAAGTGAGCCCTAGCCTTGAAATGCCTTCTCTGGCTGCTCCAAGGCCATTTCCCAGCTGAGTCCCCAAACTGGAGAAATCTGGGCAGCTCTATGGTGGTTTAGGGAGGTGCTGCTCTCTCCATCACAGGAATTCTCCCCTGGAGAAACCTCAGATGTTCCTCAGCCCCTGCCAGGGCTTCAGGGTGAAGAGTTCAAAAGTGCAGAAGGGGACAGATAAGCAGCCGCCTCCCCGGTGAGCAGTGAATGGTTTCTGGCAGGCAGGAATGTCAGCAATATACTGCCAGTGCTAAAATCGGGAACTTGCCCCAGCTCTGAGGAGGGGGCCTGGGCAGGGACCGCCCTCCCCCTCCAGGGGCTCCTGCTGCTGCTCCGCTGTTCCATCGGAGGGGGCTGCCTCGGTCCTACACACTCAGCTGCTCTGTGTTTCCGCCCAGAAAGGACCTCAACCACTGACTCCCGAGTTGTTCCTGCCCCGAGTTGCTCTTGCTCAGGATCGTCGGACCTCCCTGCTTCGGACGTGTTGAAATATCTGAGTGAAGCTCCTAGTGTACCTACTCCAACCCTACGTTAGGTAGCCCGCACCAGTCCTCCGACATGCTCAGAGCAGGAAACGGGCCCAGAGAGAGGGGACTCGGAGCTCATGTCAGAGGCAGAGAGAGAACACGGCTGTCCTGTCTCCCAGGGCAGCGTTTTCTCCACCACACAGCACTTCCTTTCTCCTTGGACAAAGAAACCCAACTTTACCGTCTACTTAGTTTTCTTTTACAAATTCCTATCGCCGTGAAATCTAAACTAAGGGAAGTTCTGCCGTCAGGCTCCAGCCCCGCCGCTCTCCACCTGCAGCGGAATAAGCAGCAGCTGGGCCAGGAACCCCTGCAGCGCAGGGCTCCTCCGGCAGCCAGTGGGACGACTGGAGGGAATAGGTGGAGAGCTCAGGGAGATGCCCAGCAGATAGGAAACACTCAACAAAGTTCAGCTGTTTTTGTTACTGCTGTTATTAGTAGTAGCTTGTTAATGAAGACATGTAAGGCAATTATAATTAACATTTAAATTGGCATCATGCTGAAAGCTCATTACCTGTATTTGGATATCCATGGAGGAATTGAGAACATTTTTTTTCACCTAAGCCATTTAAATTTCCACTTTGAAATCTTTGTTCTTGGTTGACTTTCAATTAGTTTCACAAGGTGGCAGGCAAACTCACAACACTAAATTTTCACCAGCTCCCTTATACAGGCCTTTTCCTAAAGCATCAATACATGCTTTTGGGTGGGTGGATAGATAGATGGGTGGACCGACGGATGGACTGGTGGGTGGATGGATGATGCTAAGAGAGCAATTGAAGTAACCACCCTTGCTTCAGCCTGGCTAGTGGTCTGAGTTCATAAAAAGCCTTAAAGGAGGGGCCAAGGAACTGGGAGAAAATGGTGATGGAGCCGAAGGTCTCGGTCTCGGTGGGGACAAAGACCAGGTGTAGTGGAGGTGAGGGAGGTGGAAGGGGAGGCTAAGGTCAGAGACGGAAATGAGCGGTGGGAGATTCCAGGGGAGGGCTGGTTTCTGGTGAGCAAAGGTCCAGGAAGCATCCATGGGGGCGGGGGGGGGGGGGGGTGTCTCCAGTGGATGTGGTTCTGGAGGTCCTTAAGTCCGAGGAAGTCTAGGAATGCTGAGTCTAGGTTAGTGGAAAGGCGATTCACAAAGCCTTTTATTCAAACCCAAGCAACCTGAATTAATGGGTTTCTCAGCATATTGCTCCCTGGGGAGGTTCTCTTATTATAAAACTGAATAAAATATGAAACAGTAATACCGCACTGAACAAAAGTGCTTATTTATAACTCTTGCCTTATTTTTGCCTCAGAGTGGTGTGGTTTAAAGGTCACGTGTGTGTGTATAAGAGAGAGAGAGACTCAGAAAGAAAAAGGAGACCGTGTATCACATTCTTTTGCTGTCTGACCTTTTTGGCATTTTCACTCCAGGCCAGCTGTGCGGCCACACTGGGAGTCTTGTGAGCATTATATGTAGCAAAATGTCACCAGCTACCAAAGACGTTCTGTTCCCCCTCCCAACCCAAATACTTGAAATTCACACCCTCAACAAAAATTCACAGTAAATTTTGTCTTGGTGAGCTTAGTATTATATGTGTACACAGGAAGTTTTATATATCGTTTCTTTTCATTATACAAGGAGAAGGGGGCTGGGTGGTGGGTCAGAAGACACAGTGAGCACCTCCCCTAACCCCATCAGCTCCGTGACTGTGAATAAGAATTGTGGCCAGGATGACATGTGTGTTCAGCACTTTACAATTTAAAAGCCACCCTCAGCATTTAGTCCTCATCCTCAAAACTGCCCACAGAAGTTGGCCAGGCAGATATTATTGTGCCCACTGACAGATGGGGAAACCGAGGCAGAACAAGGACGTGAAATGACTTGTGCAAGATCACTCAATTATATGTGGCAGAGCCAGGCCAAGTCCACAAGCCTGCAGACCTTAGCCCGGAACTCTTAGCCCTGGCATTTGATAAGTTACTGCCTTTCCATTTCTGCCCCTATAACATGAACCCACCTCCAGGTCCCCCACCAACGGCCCTACTCACCAGAGTTCTAGAAAGACCAGAGTAGAAGCATTTATTTGCCTTCCTCCTGGCATTTCTACCGTACAGGGTAAGTCATGCACAAAATTATGAGGTTGGATGAAAATGCTTTCTGGGCCATTTCAGTGCTCCTCACCCTCACACAGCTGCCAGCCTCATCAGAGACAGATGCCCCCCAGAGCACAGGGAGCCCACACAGAAGTGTGCACCCCACCTACCTTTTCAGCAAGGTCATAAATCCTTCCCACAGCTGGTCCCAAGCCTCTAGGTCACACCTGGTTGGGAATGGCAGACAGAGCATACCTCTTACCACACGCCCCTGACACTCCATGATCAGTCAGGGCATTTTCTTCTCAACGAACGTGACCTCAGGTACCATCAGTCAGAAATTGACTCATGAGATGAAAGCTTTTTTTGTCCATGGATTAAGTGATTTTTAACAATTCATATCACTCTTACTTCCGGAAACACAATACAACAAAACTGTCAAACTGGGATCAAAGAGCAAGAATGGAGGGAGCGAGGGGAAGTTGTGTGCAGCAGGGCCAGGCAGAGGGAGCCTCCAGCCGGAGAGCAGACTCCTAGTTCTCACCTTTCTCACAGACAATGTTAACAGCAAAAGCAGGTTATAAATTTTGTCATTTTTCAAGAACTATGAACTCTATCCTGACCTGGAAATCTAGGAGGTGGCTCTAGCATACGAGATTGTAAATAAGGCACCTCAGGCCGCTTCCTGAGCATGTCCTCACCCCCAAAAGCAGCGTTCACAGAGCTTCTCTAGGCTGTCAGACCCGCCTCTCCGCCCGGTGCTTGCTGAAAACGCAAGTTCCAGTGTAGTGTGGGGACCATGGCTAATGGTCAGTACTGTATCGGATACTTGGTGCTTGCTAGGAGAGATTTTAAATGTCCCCCCCCAAACAAAAGGGTAACTATGTGAGGTGATGGACATGTCAGTTAGTTCGATTGAGGTGGTCATTTCACGAGGGATAGGTACCGTAGTTTGCTGTGTATAGCGCGCACCCACGGTGTTGCGCACATGATTCACGGGATTATTATACCCATTATTATACCCATGGTACATAATCATTATATCCATGTATAATTCCCATCCTTATTTTTCCCTCAGAAATTTGGACAAAACACTGTTCACTATACGTGACAAAATATGGGTATCTTAAAACATTACATTGTACACCTGAAGTATATGCTATTTCTATTTGTCAATTATACCTCAGTAAAGCTGGAGGGGGGAATGCAGTTTTCTGAGTGCCACCCCAGCTCACTGAGGGAGGTGGGCCCGTGCTCTGCCTTTTAGACTGATTCTCTGTGCCTACAAGAGGGAGAACACCTCCCTAAGGTGCAAGTACATGACAGTAGCTAAAAGTAGTGAGTGGCCTTTCCCAGCCTTCTTTGTATCTTCTCAAGAAACAATGCCTGACCCCAGAAGACTCCCTAGTGGAGGAACTTGAGGCCTCAAGATCCACCCACGGAGACACAGGGAGGCTGCAGAGGCTCCCCAGGCCTCAGTGCTGGAGAAGCGGGGCTCTCTGCATGCACTTGGGTTTAGAGTGGGATTTCTGCTGGGATGTCAGATGGCCACAGGCCACAGGCCACAGAGAGAGTAGGCCCCATCTCAGCCCTGCCACAGCTCACATTAGAAAACGTGGTGGGGGCTCTACTGACCACCAAGCCCAGTGCCCCTACTCTCTCCCTTCCCCATCCTCATCCATAATGAGACAGGTGGAGCCAGGAGTCCAGGAGCCAGCTGGGTGGTAAGAACCCCAGTGACTGAGCCATGCCACGCCTCCTGGCCTGCTGACCTGAGCTTCCCTATGCCCAGAGCAGGCTGGGGTCTGCTGGGGATCAGCCTCAGGAGGTAATCACCCGTTCTTTTCTCTCCCTCCCCACAGGTTTGGAATAAGCTGCCTCATCCAGTTTGAAGATTTTGCCAATGCCAATGCCTTCCGCCTGCTCAACAAATACCGAAATAAGTACTGCATGTTCAACGATGACATCCAAGGTAGGTTTCCACCCCACCCAACAATACCATCAAGGACTGATGCCTTTTAGAGCATCCTTGGACACAAGGCCCACATGGGTGCCCAGGAGGAGGCCTCTCCTAACTGGTTTGCTACCAACAACTATTGAAGAAAGAGCATTAAACTTGTATTCAACTCCCATGTGGCTAAATCTTAGCTCTCGAACAAGTCTCTCAACTTTGTTAAGCCTCAGTTTCCTCATCATAAAATAGAGATCATTACTAGTTCAGAAGAAAGTAAAAATTATATGAGTTAATATATGAAATAAATAGTAAGCAACACTGTCATTTTCTAGCTAGTTGAACTTGGACAGATGAAGTCTCTGAACCACAGTTTCACTGTATATTCAGTGGGGGTAATAACTGCCTTGGAAGATTATTGTGAAAACTTAAAGAGCTAATATATGGAAAATACTAGCATATAAGACTCTTAGACCAAAGCATCTGTTGTCATAAAAATGGCCTTCCCCAGCCACAATAACTTGCTTTTGGATTTTCGAAACATAAGCTGTATCCCTGTCAGGGAATGAGAACAATCCCTTCTCTTAACGTGGCTGGAATGTATACTACTCAGAAGGATACTCCTGAAAGACATTGGCAAAAGGCCCCCAGAATGCTCCAAAAGCCAACGGAGGCATCTTCTAGTTCAGGGTCAACTTGGTTACCTGTTCTATGGACCCAAAATAGCTGAAGGCCCTTGCTTCTCGCTGCAGAGATGCCAGCATGTGAAGCTGGAGTGGAAGACACGGTCCCTTATGGGGACTGTCTCTCCTGCCCCAAGCACTGTCAGCGAGGGGCTTCGTGAGCTCTTCCTAGTTCTTTATGAAGTCTAATGACATGTGGGTTATTATTTAACAAATGAAGTTTGGCAGGCAAAATCCTTTAAAACCAAGGAAGCATGTGAGGCAAAAAGACCAAGTTAATGGGGCCAGGTGTTGACCTTTGGCAGTACAAGATTGGCCAGGCCCCCATTTTGCAGATGAGTCCAAAGAGGTCACAACTTTTCATCACATGAGCTAAGAGGATTCAACCCCAGGTAATAATAACTGAGGTTTAGAGTTGCATATTTATTATCCATCAGGCACCGTTGTAATTCTCACATGAGGATTAAAAGCACGCTACACATGTACTCCTATAAGAAGTTATCATTTCTGTATTATAAATGAAGAAAGCGAGGTTTAGAGAGAGTAACTTACATAGCCAGTAAGCAGAAAGTTGCATTTGGACTTAAAATTCCAAGTTCATTATCACTTGCCATACTGTTCCCAGTTCTGATGCTCCTACTGCAATACCAAATGCCTCTTTCTTTCCAGTGGTCCACATTAAGGGCTAAAGAAATGTGATAAGTAGTTTGTTTGTCTTGTATTGGTTGTAAATTTTCAAGAGAATGAATAGCACAGGTAAGCAAATTTTAGATAATCGAGATAAAAATGTATGACTTCATCCATTCAGCCCTGACCATGGCCCGCTGGTTGGAGTTTCATCCCATAACCAAAGGCTGCTGTGCGGGTTCAATCCTGGTCCAGGAGTGTAGGACCCACAGTCCAGACATGTACGGAGGCAACCAATCACTGCTTCTCTCTCACATCAGTGTTTCTCTGTCTCCTCCCTCGATCTCTGAAAGCAATAATCACACACACAAGAAAATGTCCTCAGGTGAGGATTAAAAAAAAAAAAAGAAAATACACAATTTCAGTACCTGAAGAGTGGGTGCCCAGAGAGGGAGACCTGGGGAGGAAAAGCTGACACATGGCAACGTCCAAGCCTGTCACCATTCTGTTCCCTCAGCCCTGATGCAGGGGCCTGGGGCTGGCATCAGAGTCCAGGGGCACTGGCTGGGGGAGGAGGCATTCGCTCACTGCACCCTGGAGGAAACACCTGCCAGCTAGCCCCTGACCGGCTGCTCCATCATGACACTCGCCCATGAGTCAGCAGCAGGACAGCCACCCCCCTGAGCCCACTGGGCTGCCAAGGCCGGAGGGCGGAGGTGGAAAACAAGGCCCTGTGGGCAGCACACCTGGTGCACAGACTCCAGATGTGCAGACACAGGCATGAGTTTATACTCATAAACACAGGCAGGGGACGCATCCAGGTCCTGCAGTCCATCTGCCCCCACACCGCTGCCAAACACACCATGAAGACGGAGCTGTGGATGTCGACCCCCTCTTTGTGAGAAAGTTCTCACTCCCATGCTGGATGTATGAGGCCTGCTCGTGCCCCGCTCCACCCCCACTAATTCTCTCTCAGTCCTCTGGCCCCCAGCCCGGTCAGTTCTCTCTGCAGGTGAAAGTTCTGCTCCTCAGCTTGAGACACGTTCCGCATCACCTTTGCCCAAGAAACTAACTCCTACTCACCCTCAAAGACCCAGCTCAAAGGTTTCCCATCCCAGGGAAGGCCTCACCTCAGCCCCCACTTCCCCAGTCTGGTTTGGATGCCCACCAGATGCTGCAGCCCCCTGTGCTCCCATCAGTTTTCTTACCTCATTGTCCCCCAAATTCCTCATTGGGTTGTTGGTCTCCCCAAGAGATGATAAGCTTTCAGAGGCAGGAGCCATGTCTCATTCTCATTCTCCCAGCTCCCAGCACAGTGCCCAGTGCATTGTAGATGCCTCATAAATGTCTGAAGAATGAATGAATGAGGTCTACACATGCAAACTGACATTCTCATAAGCACCCCACCCTTTCGTGTGTGTCAATCCCACAGGCACTTCATGATAAGATCCTGAACACGCCGCATGTCTCAGAATCTCCTTCCCAGGGAACCAAGTGGAGTGGTACCAAATGAGAACATTTTGTACACATGTAGAACTCCAGGTTTGAAAAGTGTTTTCATTCACCTGGTCTCATAACTTCCTTGTAAAACCCACTCCCCCTTGTGGGAGGACAGATATTGCTGTCTTGTGTCACTGATGAGGAAACTGAGGTTCAAGGTTAAGTTTTGCTCCAGGTCACATAGCCAGACAGGCACAAAGCTGGGACTAGCTACTTCTGGTTAATAATAACTGGGACCTAGTTATTTCTGACTGTGAACTCTCCATGACATCAGGTTGCCTCTTCTCCTTTGTGGATGGGGTGGTATGGTGAGTCTTCTTACTGAGGGTTAAACTGCAGACCCCATGTGAGTTGGGGGGGGCGGTCCCTGCCCTCCAGTATCCTACTGCTTCCTACCTTTCTCACTGCCTTCTCTAACTCCCAGAATTACAGACCCAAAGATAAAGCCTAGGGCAGGAAGGGTCTCACCACGTCACCAGCTGGTTAGCGATGGCTCCAGGACCAGAAGCCAGCGATGGGCATTCTCATTGCTAAGTGGGCAATTAGAAGACTGGTGAGGAGTTCCAGGGCTAAGGGGCAACATGGAAGATTAAGCTCATGCTAGAATTACCTCCCAATACAAAGTACACAGAAATGAAATGTAAGATTACACAGCCTTGCTCAGAAATGGAAAAGGCAGGCCTGTGCGCACAGCACTGGAGAGGGTTGGGGGGAAGGGAGAGAGCATTCACAGTGGTGAGCAGAAACAAAAACCACACCACATGTGGCAGCTGGGGACACCCCAGCAGGACCAGTGGTCAGAATCCCACAAAGGTGGGGGGCTGGAATCAGGCTGCCCAACTGAAAATGAGACTGGGCTGTACTGCCTGCCCTGAACATCAGCCCCCTTCATGTCCTCAGTCAAACAAGGAAAGACATGACTAAAGGCCTCAGGACCCCACCAGACTGAGCCCCATGAGAGCAGGCCATGCCTGGGCCAAACGGGAGCTCGGGCACACAATTTGAAGTGTCCCTCAGCCGGTCCGTCTATAACACACACACACTCCTGGGGATCACCGATCCCACAGGGCCTGCCAAGGGCAGGGCCTCTGGAACCCCAGCCAGAAGGGTGACCACGTGCCCCTTGAGGCTGCCCACGGTCTCCTGCCCCCCCAGCTCACACTCATGGAGAGCTTCTGCACCCCAGACTGGTTCTCGGCGAACTGGCGGGCTACACTGACTCATCGCTGGCAGCCTCTGCAGGAATTTTGGAAAAGGCAGAGGCTCAGGTGACTTTGTTGTTTCAGCTGGGACCACAGAAGCCTCCCTGCTCTTAGGGGAGGGGAGAGACCTGGAGGGGGAAGGGCAATGGCAATGGCCATGCTGGAGGCCGGGTCTGCCATGTCCTTCCAGAGGAGCAGGTCCAGGACACTGCTGGCCTATTAACCATGGGTCCCCGGCCTCCCCTCATAGCTGCCCTCAAGGGAGCAGCTGGAAGACCAGCTGGCTTGTCCACTCCAGAGCTTCCTCCTACCCTGCCAACCTTCCCCAGACCTGCATTGCCAGGAGTCCTACCACATCTCTAGGGGCAGATGGCCCCTCAGAGTGCCTGTGCGGTATGTCAGGCCATTGTCACGCCCTCACACTCTTAGGTTTTCAAGTTTTCATTTGTGAGTCATAGAGCTTAACAGCCAGACATTAGATTGAGATATGCCTAGGTCTGAATTCCCATTTTTCTGCTTGTGGCTTTAGCCAAATGGCTTAAATCCTCACAGCCTTCCTCCCTTTATCTGTAAAGTGGATATGGGAATGGCAGCTACAACTGCTCATCAGCCGGCACTGCCGGCACGACCAGGATGCTTTTATGAAGACATTCTCTGTGCTGGTTGCTGTGGCCTGTGCCACTTCATGGTTAAGTGTTCCTGTTGTATCATTGCCCTTGTTTGTGGCATCCAGGTTGTTGTAAGGACTGTAGTGATGTGTAGGCAGGGACAGGCACAGAATGGGACTCAGCACTGGTACCGAACACTAGGACCTCTCGTGCATAGTGGATTCCTGACAATAGGCCTGGAAAGGAGGAAGGGAGGAGAGCTAAGACAGAGAGGTTGTGGGGGAGGTTTGGACGGGGCCCAGTGTGAGCACAGGACCGGGGCAGCCTGAGGAGGAAGGAGTCTGGGCTCTACCTCTGCTCTTTCCAATTCCAACATACACCCTTGCAGCCCAGGGAATTACTCACATTACTGTGAATTCTTGGCCAGTGCTGTGATTTTAGATGTGCTGGTCCATCTGCCTAGAACTCTTTTCTGCTCTTGGCTAATTTCTCTTTGTCATTAAAGACTCAAGCCTCACCTCCTCCCATGTTCTGCACCTAGGGCCAAGGCTGTCCCCACCTTTCCCCAAGGCCCCAAAAAAAGTGACACTGGGCCATGGTCACCCACTTTGCAGAATACTTCAAAGCACCCCGGGGCTCAGATGCCCCAGTAGGAAGGGGGCAGAAGGGGAGAATGGCCCATATCTGAAGACTTTGTTCATCAGTTTGTCCTGTTTGTGAGAGGTTGGGGTTATTTCTGGCTGTTGGGGGTCTGCTGCCCCCTTTCCCACCCCCCACCACACAAGCTGAGCAGCAGTTCCTGGACATTCCATTCTCTCTTCCCCACACCAAAACTACTGCTGGTGTCTTCACCCTGATCTCTCTCCACTCCCCCAAATCTTCCTTTTCCCCAAGTCCTGTGTTCTGAGGCTGCCCCAGCCCCGAGGGTCTCGTGGGCTTGTGCATCTGATCCTGGCTCCTCTGCGACAAAAGCCCCTTCACCCATGAAGCCTGCTGATTCCATTAATCCCCTAAGCAAAGAAGGTGGTAATTCCCTCTGGTTCCTTCCAAACTGTGGCAAAATAGGCCTAACCCCACCTTTGCCATGGCCAGAAATGCATTCTAGAGGGTCCAAGGGCTCTAGAAAATTCCCTTCAAGACGCAGAAATAGGGTTGAAGCAGTCAAAGAAGGCCTTTGCATTATATCCAATCAGGAGAACCTGAGTTTTCTGAACACTTATGCTGTGAACTCCCTGTGAACAAAACCGATTCCTTCATCTTTATGTTATGCGCACAGGCCTAGCGGGCAAGGCCCCAGAACCGGCACTCACTTGCTAATGAACAAACGAATGGTGCTAATTCTGTGGCTTGTGGGAGTGCATCTGGCCTTGCAGGAGAGGACGCCCAGCTCCCCATGGTCCCAGGCCTCCAAAGCCACCTCAGCCAGACACCCCCATGAAGCCTAACTCCCTATCCTTCTCACAGCCTGGCCTCACCTGATAAATGGCTCCTTCTTTCCCTTTTCTCCAGTAATCTGTTTAGCATGGAAACTCCTTTAACTTTGTCAGGTGTGACTACTAAAAGCAGGAGAGAAACCACATTTTCAGCTTGTCCTTTTGTGCATTTCCCAAGCCTACAACCTGCACAGGATATGTAATTATGGAAAGCTCTCTCTGAAAAGGAAAATTTGTTTTTCTTTTGTCATGAATAAGGAAGAACCAGTCATGCTCTCTGCTGCCTGTAGCCTTTATGGGCACAGCCCTGTTCTAACATCCTTGGACCCCTGGGCTATTCTGGGGGCGGTGGGGGCAAGGGGTAGTTTCCTCCAAAAAATGAAGCAGCTTCCTTCCTCTCCATTTTTAAATTCCTAACATGTTACCCAAGAGTCCCCCAGAATGAAACTTAGTGATGGACATAACTTTTTGGCCATACTTTATTATATGGGGTTTAAGAACTGCTGTGTATCCCCTTGAGTTCTGGTCAGTATTAGAACAACCTGACTTCAGAGGAAGATCCAGAAAGTTGATCATGAAGAAGTAGCCAGTGAGTGTGGGGTTCCAGAAGCCAAATGCCAAGAGTTTCCCAAATGAAAAGTGAGCAAGAGTATCAAATGCCGCTGAGAGGTCAAGGACGAGGAGGGCTGAGGCCTGACCACTAAATTTGGCAAGGTGGAGGTGCCGGTGACTTGACAAGAGGTGGTGACAGTCACTTGATTGGATTAGAGTTCAGGAAGCCCAAGAGGAAAGGAAACAGAGGCAATGAATAGATTCAGCTCTTTAAAAGAGTTTGGCTCTAAAGGGAAGTGGGAAATAGGGTGGGAACTACATAGCCTCAAGAGAAGGCTTTTTTAGGATAGGAGTTTTGGGACACATTTGTATGCTGATGGCAGTGATCCAGCAGAGAGGGAGGAGTTGAGGATGCAGAAAAAAAGGGGAGAGAACTGCAAGACAAATCCCTTGAGTGGGCAGAAATGACAGGGCCCAGCCTTACACACCTGAGGGCAGCTTAGCCAGGGGCAGGGACGGTGCCCCAGCTGTGAGAGGGGGAAAAGCAAGGGTGCGCATGTGGACTGGGGGCAGAGGGCGCACAGACTCGGTGGTGAGAGGGCTCACAAGTGCTCTCCTGGTCATTTCCTTCTTCTTTGAACCTCACTTTCCACTTCAAAAGGGGGAACACAGGGAGACAATAGCATCTGCTTCACAATTGCTGTGAATGTTCAGTGAACACACGCAGGTGAGCACACACAGCCCAGAGCCACGGCCACAGTGAGAATGACCATTGAATGGCAGTTGCCCTATATCCTTACTGAAATTTTCAACTCTTTTCTATCAGAGTTCCCATTGGTTTGTGTTCTCCATTTCTTCCAGAGGCACCACTGAAAATGTACAACTACTGCCTAAATCCACTTCCCTCTGCCTCCACTACCACCTGCCCCTCCATTCTCCCCTGGGAAATCCCATAAATGCCGCTCCTGCCACCTTCATCTTTAGAGTCGGAAAAGGCCATCTGAGCTGCATAGGCAGTGGAATGCTAGAAGCAGCACCTGGGGTTCCCTGCTTCGCTTCCAACTGGGTGATGGACAGGGGCAAGCCACTGCTCCCTCTGACCCCAGTTTCCTTTTCTGTGCAATCGTTGGGTGTCATGCTCTCCAATCCCTTCCAGCACTGAATTTCAGCACCAAATTATTAACCTTCCCTTAATAGACCATTCCTGTATTTCACAGGTAAGCCATTATTCAACCTGCAGGTTCTAACCACGAAGATATTTCACACCCAAACCAGAAAAGAAACATCGAGTACAATGCCTTTGGTAGCTACACTGATGAAATATCTTTGGCGCCATCTGATGGCAGATGCTTTGTACAGCTCCTCCTCTCAGGAGGGAGAAAGCGGTCCTAAAATAGAATCCGATGAACAGAAAACTCCCTCTCTTGTCCAATGGAAGGAATCTAATACTTCACCTAGAGAAGCCATCTCCTTCAGTAGGTCTCAAACTTAAATGGGCATATAATTCATCTGGAGATCTTTTGGATGGCATACGCTGACTTGGTAGAACATGTGAAAATGGGTTTTTAGATGCAAAGAGATGGGTGAGGTTGTTTTGGGGGAGATGGAAAAATGGGGAATAGCCACCACAATAAGTGGACTTTGAGAAAATGATGGACAAAAAGGGTATTTGGGGGTTTGGGAGGAGGGCCACACCATACAAATCTCACCACCTCTGTTGTTAATTTAAGTGACTATTTAAACTGCTTTTTGATGCTTTCTTGGTTGTCAGGTTGGTGTTCCTTTTTTTTTTAATCCTCACCCAAGGATGTGTTTATTGATTTTTAAAGAGGGAGGAAGGGAGAGAGGAAGATAGAGGAAAACATCAATGGTAGAGGGAAGCATTGATCAGTCGCCTTCCATATCTGCCCCGACCGGGAATTGAACCTACACACTTTTGGTGTACAGGACAGTGCTGCAATCAGTTAAGCCAACCAGCCAGGGCAAGTTGGTGTTACATTTAAATGCAGTACAGAGATGAGCCTGGCCATGACGGAGCCTGGCTTTATTCAGGTTAGACAAAAAGTAGATTCAGGAAGAAAGAGTGCCTGGGGAAAGTAGAGAATGCATGGCAGAGGAGATCATTTGGGCTGAATCATGAGGAATAAATAATGGACCGTTGAAGGTCCTATGGATGGTGGGAACGGCCGGGGCAAAATACAGATGTGGAAAATAAAAGTGGCCTCCTGGGGAACGGTGACAACTGATGCACAGAGTACACGCAGAGTAACGAAGCTGCAAAGGCAGGTTGACACTGACAGTAAACTTTTCTACGTGTAAACTAACAAAAAGAGCATCATGAACAACTTCTTTATGACAGTCATCACACACCCGTAATCATTTCATAGCTTCTTTCTTTCCGAAGCAGGAATGAACCCATTTTGTTACCAATGATATCCTCAGTACCCCAGAGGCTGCTGCATAACCGATCCTAAGTAAATAAATGAATGAATGCAATGGTTTTGAAAAAATGACCTCTAGCTAATGATTATGCTATTGTAATTTGTGCCCCAGCCTTGGCAAACTGGAGTTTTCTGAGTACAGGGACCGTGTTTGATTCACCCCTGTTGTCTGCAGTGCCCAGCATGGTGCTTTTACCCGTAGGCCCTCAGCGAGTGCATACTGGGCCCCTTAGGGACCCTCAGGCAATCCTAGGAAGCCTCAGTGGTCCTCAGCCCCGGCCCTGGGACCCTGCTGACATTTCAGCAGTCCCTCCAGGTCACAGCTGTGCGAAGGCTGGAGAGCCTGCACCTCATCTTCTGAGGAGTATGTTCCTGCATTCTGATGGCCACAGCCTCAGAAGGTATATTTACTAGGCTCTAACCATTTGCTGAGCTGCCTATCTCAGCCTACCACATAGCCTCTAAGTTAGGAGCAAATCCCACCCATGTTCTGGGAAAAGGTCTCACCGCAGAGCTATCAAAAAACAATCCCCCTGGAAAACAGAAAATTCACTCACATTTACACCCTGCAACCCTTAGTATTTTGTAGTTCCTTCCAGATTTTCTGTGTGTATCCTTTTTATAATTAGAATCATGATGTGTAATCTATCCTCCTTCCTACTAACCCAGTGAAGCATAGTTCAGGGATTAAGAGCACAAGCCCTAAAGCACAGGTGGCAAACACAAGACCCACGGGACGAATCCGGCCCCCCACCTTGTTTTATCCATCCCAGCACCTTGTTGCTACTGGGCAGCAGTGCTGAGCTCTCACTTAACTGTTAAGGAGTAGTTACATGTATACAGTCCTAAAGTTACATTCGTGAGGCAACCGTGAGACTGATGTGGCCCCTGGTGAATATGAGTTTGACACCCCTGCCCTAGAGCCTGCTGCCCTAGGTTCAATGCCTCATTCTGCGTGTGATCCTGGACAATTCAGCAAACTGTTCTGTATCTCATTTTCCCAGTCTGTAAAAGGGGACAATAATAGGATTAGCTAAATGTCTGTACATTAAGATTTATAAAGGGGGCTCACGGTCAGGAGCCAAGAAGACAGATGTGGCAAGCATATCCTTGAGGAGCCCGCTCCCGGCCTCAGCCTTGGTGGCACCTGCCCGCAGGCCTGCCCAGGGGCCCCCAACAGCTTCAGCCGCAGCTCTTGGACTCAAGAAATTTGCCATATACCTTTGGGACCCAGACAAGACTGGAGATAAACTTCATGAGCAAACTTATGAAATTGATTTGAATAAAAACGGTCCTATGGTGTTGGATGCTTTCATCAAGAGTAAGAATGAAACTGATTCTGCCCTGACCTTCGAAAGGCCATGCAGAGAAGGCGTCTGTGGCTCCTGTGCAATGACATCAGCGGAGGCAACACTCTGGCTTGCACCGAAGGACAGACACCAACTTCAACAAAGTCTCAAAAACCTACCCTCCTCCACATATGCATGCGATAAATGATCTTGTTCCTGATTTAAGCAACGTCTATGCTCAGTCCAAATCCATTAAGCTTTATTTGAAGAAGATGCATGCCAGGAAGGCAAACAGCAGTGTCTGCAGTCCATAGAAGATCGGGAGAAACTGGATGGGCTGAGCAAGTGTGTCCTCTGTGCCCCCTGCAGCACCAGCGGCCCCAGCTGCTGGTGGGATGGAGGCAAATATTTGGGGCCTGCGGTACTTACGCAGGCCTGTCACTGGATGATTGACTCCAGAGCCCACTTCACGGAGGAGCTCCTGGCCGAGCCACAAGACCCCTGCTCTCTGTATCGCTGCCACACCAACATGAACTGCACAAGGACCTGACTCAAGAGGGCTGAATCCAGGGAAAGCTATTGCCAAAATCAAGAAAATGATGGCAACCTATTAATACAAGGGAAAGACAACTTCAGCTTAATTGTTCTCATGCTAAACATGACTTGTAACCAGCTCAGCTGAACATGATTTACTTCTAATTTGAGTTCCTCCCAAGGTCTTCATTTTCCATAAATATAGCATGTATAATAAAAATTTTAAGAAATAAAAAAGACATAAAACAGAACAATATACTAACTTCAAAGCATTTTCTAAGTAGCTGCACCATCTTTATAATGATCATTTTTAGTGGCTGCAGTATGGTCTACTGAGTGTCTACTCTAGCTCATTTACTTAACCATTACTCCTTTTTTACATATTTATTTCCAGGCACTCTGTGTTATAAATAACAATGTTATAAATATCCTAAGACATACATTTTGGATTTTTTCCATACATAGATTCCCAGAAGTAGAAGCATGAGGTCAAAGGGCAGAAACATTTTGTGCCTTTGGTCTCTATTGGGAAGAAATAGTTTTCCAAAAAGGGTTGTAGCTCTTTAAAATGCAACGTATCCTGGAACATTTTACTTTTCTCTGCTTCTTCACCAGCCTTAGAGAACACAATTTCTTTGATTCATGCAAGTTTAATGAACCACATACAGTCTCACTTTAATTCCCTTTTCTTGGACCATCATAGAGGCCTGTCACTGCCAGTTTCAATTACTTTACTGTGAACCGCATCGGGCAAGGTCTACACCAGTTGCTTCAACAGAGAAAATTTAATATAAAGAATTGTGAATGACACATTAAAGAATTGAAATGCCAAAAAGAAACCATGAGGATCTGCTACCACCCCTGAGGCTGGGGGAGCAAAGGGAAGATGAGGAGGCTGCTGACTAGTGTTCATGCCTCTGAGGGGCACCTGTGGGGCCAGTTCTACAAGCGATGGCCAAACGGCAAACTGGACTCAGCTGCTGCTTCTGGAACAAACTGCTGCCATAGAGGGGAAAAACCAAGGCTGTGGGGTTGCCAGATTTAGCAAAAACAACACTGCAGATACCTAGTTTAATTTGAATTTCAGATAATGAATCATTTTTTAGAATATTTGTTCCATCATATGCGACATACACTAAAAAATTTTTTGTTCTTTATATAAAATTTAAATTTAACTTAATGTCATACTTTTAACCCAGCAATCTGACAAGGCAAAGATGATGCTGAAAAAAAATATTCCTTTCCCCTATCCAGCCTGTCAGTCGCCTTCTGGCGCCCCCTTTTGGCAGGTTCAAGCATAGAGTTGGCCGAGCTGGAGTGATGTGTAGACAAAGCAGAGCAAGGAAAGGTGGGTTTGAAGCTGGGAAACAATTCCTCAGTAATTGGCACACTCCATCCTTTCAGCTATTCAGCATCCATACACATTGTTCTGTAAACTGGTACTTTCAGACAACAACAAAACAACTCCTACAAAATGCCTAGTGAAAGCAACTATTCTTCCAACAAATGAAGACATTTTCACCTTCTCCCTGAAATGGGGAGAGGCAGTCTCAAAAGTCATTTTCTTCATCTCTGGAAGATAGTCACGCTACCCATCTCTGGGCAGGATTAAGTACTCTTACAACTCAGTCACAATCACGTTTGAAAATTCTGTTACACAAAGACTAAATTATAGAATTAACCACCAACAAAACTCATAAAAATAATAAGAGGAAGGAGAAGGGGGAATAAATTAACTAATATATACCATTATGTATAATCATATAACAATAAAAGAAAAAACATGCATGACTGCTATGCCCATCATTTCTGTAACCAGTCATGAAGCCATAGTTGACGTTTATAAATTTCTTCAAGTTCCCATTCCATGTTTTCTTGTCCTCAGATGAGACCTCAGCTTGCCAGGGTTCTTTACCTAGCAGGTGACCCAAACCTTCATTTCTGGAGGATCTCAGTCCTGGTGGTTCTGCATCTCTTTAGTTGTGGTAGTATATTAACATTTACTATTGGGCATAGAAGTACTAAGAAACACCCCAGAGAATCTCCTGGGCTCAGATATGGTCCTCCCCACCCCCAGTTGCCCTCAGTCATCAGGCTGAATCACCACAGCAGCAAAGTAACCCTCTTTTTTGCCCACCGGTTTTCTGGTAAAAAGAGCACCAAATGGCCAGGTGGAGTCTCAACTCCCAGTTCAATAGAACCATGTTGTGAACTCTGATGGAAGCATTCATCTCCTGGGAACCTTGGGAACCAAGACCGTCAGTCTCGAGAGCACAGAATTGAAGAGATAGGAAGCAATAATTCTGCAAGCAAGTTATTACATGAAATTGTGAGAGGAGCCACTCCCACTTCAACCCCTTGGTTTCCAGAACCAAGCATTCTGGCTGTAAGAGAAGATGCATAATATATTGTTTGCTAAGTCAAATCATATATTGCATTCTATAATATAGAACCTCACCATCTCCATAGAGTCTTAAGTCTTCAGTAACCCATTCTACTGATGCATTAGACAAGCTGCTCTGTGGTGATAGAGCACATGTGAAGACCACTGAGTCTGTGGACATGAGACCATTGCTGTGCTTCTATTACTTTGAAATGAACTCCTTGATTAGAAGCCTTATTGTCTAGAATATATCAGGATGATGAATAGGCAACCCAAACATCCAGATGATGGCACTGACAGAGCATTACAGACAAGGAAGGAAAATCCATATCCAAAATATAGGTTTGTTCCACTGAGGACAAATCTCTTTCCTGTCCATAAGGGAAGAGGTCCAACACAATCACCCTGATGCCAGCTGGATGGTCCTCCCAGGGAATGGTGCCATATCAGGAGCTCAGTGCTGCTCTCTGCCACTGACAGGCTAATCATTTGGTGCTAACAGTAGCAGCCTTGCTGAGAGAAGTCCATGCATAGCTTCCATCCTTGTCTCCATGGCTGATTCATACATAAACTCATTGAACAAACTCTTAGTGACTGGGGAAAGATGCTGACTGACATACATAGGGCATGCCATGCTGTCCTCCTGATTATTAAGAACTTATTTTCATTATGCCTTACAGTGAACTTTCGTATGGGGCACAAATATCTTTATACACTGTACCTGTTCCAAGAGGTCCCTCCATACACCCTTCACCAGACTTCCTCATCATTGATCTTACTATTTTTTTAAGTCCATGACCATCCAGCGAAGTCATTAGCAACTGCCCATGAACCAGTGAAGATCTAGCAATCCCTTGGACCAAAGTGGACAACCAAATTTGCAATCTGAACTCATGACCATTGGAAAAATTTCCTTCACTGCCATCGTTAGGGCTACCTTTATACTTGGGCTGGCAAGCTACGAACATGCACTTCTAGTTGAGGGCAGCATATCATGAAGAATAATCTATAAACCAAGTCCAAGTTTTCTCCTTGGTCAGCTGGTCATGAGGAGTTCCCATTGAGGCCTTAGGTATGGATTGAGGGAGAGGAAGTAGCAGCAGGAGTAGGTGTCAAACCAACCTGAGTCACCTGCTCATGTAACTTGTACCTCCCAGACTTTCAATGATGGTATGCTTCTGGGCACAGCCAACCTTATCACTTGGTGGATAAGGTAGGCATCTCAAATTACATGGTTAGTCTATGGCCCAATTTTAATATTTTGTATTCACTTATCCCTTAAACAAAGAATTTCTATGAGGAGTACACTTTGTTTTGGATTCCGTTATATTTATAAATGATGGTGGTAGCAGCACCGGACTCTCTGATCCTCTCTCCCAGGGTTGAGTAACAATCCAGGAGCTATTTCTCAAAATAACAGTTATCTGCAAAAAAGGGTATGGATTTGCTCTAAAAACCTTCATGCCTTGAGGCTTGACTTCCATAAGGGCTAAGGAAAGTGGCTTGTTCCACCACAGGTTCTAGGCAGAGCTCTGCCAAGGGTCTTCTCTTGGGGGTTGGGACCCAGTGGCCCGAGGCTGATCTCAGTCCACTCTGTTGCAGGCACAGCCTCCGTTGCTGTGGCAGGGATCCTGGCTGCTCTGAGAATCACCAAGAACAAGCTCTCCAATCATGTGTTTGTTTTCCAAGGTGCAGGTGAGGTAGGTGCCATCAGGGGCTCTCTACAGTTGTTCCAGTAGGAGAATAAGAATGGGTGGAGGGGTGTCAAGGCGGGGAGGTGTTCTGGGGTTCTGAGAGGAGTAAGAAGCATGGGTGCATTGTGATCATCACAGCAGCCTGAGTCCCAACATTGGGTAACTCAAGGCAAGGATTTAACTGGGTCTCCTGGAAGTAGGGAGAAAGGAGAGAGGATCTTGGTGAAGCATCTGATTGTCCTGTGTCTGAACATTTGCCACATGTTACCTCCCAGGCAGCCATGGGCATCGCCCACCTCCTTGTCATGGCCCTACAGAAAGAAGGCGTACCCAAGGCAGAGGCCACGAGGAAGATCTGGATGGTGGATTCCAAGGGACTCATTGTCAAGGTACTGTCAGTGTGGAGACCCGGAGGTTTCCTGACACCTTCAGTTATTGGAAGTGGACAGGATGAGGTCTCCAAGGGGTTGAACTATTCAAACAGAACAGAGGGAAAAAGGCAGGCAATGCCCTAACCACCAAAGCAAAAGATCCATCACAGAGTAGCCTTAATTGCTTTTGACCAATGCTTTGAATGTGTATGCAGGCATGTGTATCCCTTCCAGCCTTATCTCCTACCATTTCCTGCCTTGTACTAACCTCCAGCCATAACAAATCATAGTTGTCCAAAAGTAATATACACCCTGTCCTCCACATTTCTGTGCATTTTGTTCCTCTGCCTAAAATGCCCTTTTCTCACACACCCATGATCACTCCCACATGCCCCATCTATTTCCTCCTTAATCTTCTGATTCAGCTCAAATGTTACTTCCTCCAAAAGCTTTCTCTGAACATCTAAGTCTCAATTTACTACATCTATGTTCAGGTAGCCTGCGCCCCATAAATTGCACTTACCACATTGTAGGGCATTACCCCTTTACTAGTTTAGACCCCCACTATGCTATATGTATTCTTGATGTCATATGGTAGGTGCATAACTAATGTTTGAGGTATGAGTGGAAGCATGAATGAGAGTGAAACAGCCCAGCTTCTGTCTGGAAGGTGGCTCGGGGCACAACTGGATGAACTCCTCCCTTAGGACTTCACTCAGAGCTCGGTTTTGATTCCCAGAATTTCACTAACATAAAATGTCAGGGGGGAGATTTAAAAAAAGAAAAGACATAAGAGACAGGAACAGGGTGAGTATGTGGGACCACCAACAAAGAGTAGCAGAGACCCCTCCACATGAACTGACCTGCCTGTTGTTCCATGGAGAGCCAGATTTCTGCCGGCAGCGACTGAGGCCTGGAGACTCCTCCTTCCACCCCAGGTCACTCCAGAGCAAAATCCAGACACAGGCAGAGGCTGCTGCCCTTACCCCTTGCCCATCTTTCCATATCATTCTGTTAATCCCATTGAGCCCACTCCCACTAAAAGATCTCTCAAAGCTGATGTCTTCCCTCTGGTTCTCATGAGGACAGCTCATCTAAAGGAGTCATCAGGAACCTTTGTACCCATCTACCAGATTGTTGTCTTCCGACTCCTGTTTGATGAAACGGAAGGAATCTGGTACAGCACAGCCAGCCCCTATAAGCCTGTTCTGGAGCTCAGCCTGGTATTGTTCACAGGGAGGTTAATGGCTCTTATGAAATGCATTCAGATTAGCTCCCTGACCCTAGGTGGCTCAGGCCCCATCCCTCAACTGGACTTGGGTGCTGGATGCCTTGGGACCAGGGGTCTTGGTCAGACTCAGGCATTTCCTGAGGGCCTCCCTGTTCTGGTCCAGGAACCATGACCCCAACAGCTCAAAGAAAGGCTTTGTAGATTCTCCATATATGGTTTGGGTTCAATAAACACATCACACATGCACGCACACTAAAAATCCTTAGGTTCTACCAGGAAATCTGATCAAGAGGACAAGTCTCAAGGCTTCTGAGAGCTCAGACCAAAGCATGGGGCTCAGCAGGAGATGCTCTCAGAGTCTCCAAATGGACCCAGGCCCCTGCCTCACGGTTCTCACCACTACAGCTGCTCTGTGTTCTTCCTTTTGCTTCAGGGGAGAAGCAACCTGAACCATGAAAAGGAAATATTTGCACAGGACCATCCTGAAGTGAACTCGCTGGAGGAGGTGGTGAGGCTGGTGAAGCCCACAGCCATCATAGGTAGGAGGCAGGAGGCAGCCCACTGCCCAGCCCAGCTAATCCTCTTGACTTGCAGGTGAAGACTGAGGCTCAGCAAGGAGGCATAAGTAGCCCATGGAAACACAGCTCTTTCCCCTAACCCCTGTCCAATTTAATGCCAAAAACTTTAATTGCATGACTATTATATAAAAACCATAGAACTAAGGCACCAAGTTGGGGCTTAATGATGCAGACTTATACAGTGCAGTGGAAGAATGCAGGGCTGGTCTCTCTAACCAGGAAGAAATGAGTGTTCCTCCCCCGAAGCAGGGACCCTGACATCCCTCCCTGTACTGGCAGAATAGCCCACAATGAAGGACAATGCCCAGAATGCCTTCATAGGTGCAGCTTAACTGGGCATGAACTTGAAGTGGACCCCTGGTCCCTTAGAGATCAACAGGAGGTCTCCACCAGCTCATACAGAAAGGCCCTTCTTTACTGCTCCCTCTGTCCCTGTGCCAGATGCCATCCCTAAGACCCCTGAGTCTCTCATGTTGCACCTAGTTCCCCCACCACCACCACCAGAAGGATGGACTGTTCATAAAGAGTAGGCATCCCCACTACCCACCTTTTCCCTGTAGGTGTTGCTGCCATCGCAGGAGCCTTCACGGAGCAGATTCTGAGGGACATGGCCTCCTTCCACGAGCGCCCTATCATCTTTGCCCTGAGCAACCCCACCAGCAAGGCCGAGTGCACGGCTGAGAAGTGCTACCAGGTCACCGAGGTCAGCGAGGAGTCCTTCCTTCCCCAGGCTGAGAGGACATAGTACCAGTGACTATGAGTAACCCTATGAGAGTGAAAAAACATCCTCACTTTGCTGATGAGCAGGCTGAGGTTCAGAAAGGTGAAGTAACTTGCCCAAGGGCACAGAGCTAGCAAGGAGTGGAGCTGGCCTTCAAATCCAGGTCTGACTCCAAAGCCCAAGTTCTTACCATTGTTCATACTGCTCAAGGTTCTTCTAATAACATGGAGCTTTGACCAGAACTCAAGGCCCTCGCAGATTCCAGGCCACATACAGACCTGTCATGTCTTGGATTGACCCTCCCAGGAGGTGACAGGTAAAAAAAGGCATACTTTCACCTTCTGGCAGTTTCTTGGCTACCGAGTGACTCACTGGGCTAAGCTTTCTGGTCAAACGAACAAGCACAGTGTGCTCGGCACAAAGCTGAGTATGTGGGAGAGGGTGAAGAAGGGTCCAACATTTGGGACATAAAAGTAGGCCACTGCCGCTGCCTGAAACCCATCTCCAAGCTTCATCTCTGATTTTCTTCCTGCCTCCAGGGCCGAGGGATCTTTGCCAGTGGGAGTCCTTTTAAGAGCGTGACTCTGGAAGATGGCAGGACCTTCATTCCGGGGCAGGGAAACAACGCCTACGTGTTCCCTGGAGTGGCTCTGGGTGTCATTGCCGGCGGGATCCGGCACATCCCCGAGGAGATCTTCCTCCTGACGGCAGAGGTATTGCTGTCCCTGCTCCCTCACAAACCCCCAACAGGGCCTGTGATCCCCCGCAGATCCTACACTGGTCCCCCAGAGATGCCTTCTCTTGTCTCCTCTACCCACCTGCCCCCAACCCTGGCAATGGATCCCCAAAGTACTTGAACTTCAAGCTTCTCTCAAAGTCACTTTGAGGCTTGGACTTCTCTCAGAACACACACAAGGTGTTTAAGGAAGCACAGGAAACAGCGGGAGGGGTGTTCACGGGGCACCCTGCTCCCCGCCTCCCAGCAGTGCATCCAGATGCCTGGAACCGGGGAGAGGCCACCAGACACTTTTGAAACTCTGGACCTGTGAACACGACAGGCCATGGATCCCTCTGGCCATGGGCCTTGGCCACATGACTGGGGTCACTGCCGGCAGAATAAGCCCACTAGAGCATCTTTTCTGTAAGGAAGGGGATGGGTTGCACTGTCTGGTTTGCCAGCTCTGAGTACCTGGATCTTGAACACAGATATGGAGGTGTGGGATGCCCCTGTTCCCGGCATCTCACGAGAGAAGCTCCCAAAAAGGATCTTTATTAGACACAATGAAAATGATGAAAGAATCATTAAGAATGACAGCCCTGTTCATAATAACAGTGAATAATAACAGTTACAGTTATTATTACAGTTGCAGCTGATGTTTATCAAGTGCCTGCTAACTGTCAGGCATGTTGCACGTAGTCAACTTCACTCTGAGGCATAGAAATGTCTTTGTCGGGAGGTTAAACTAATCGAAGCTGTGTACAAACACTAAGTATACATATCCCCAAAGAACTCCAAAGGCTCTGCTGTGATCTCCAACATCCATTTGCATGTCCCCCTCACTGTGGAACAGGTGAGTGCCCAGAACAAACAAGACACGAGAATGGCTTCCACGCAGCCCTGTTCAGCCCCACGTAGATGAGTCCCATGAAGGACCACCAGGCTTTTTCTTACTATAGCTTGGTCTTTGAGTGCCAGCTCTGCACAGCCATGCGAGTCTCCCGGACATTTCCCAGCCTCCCCCATACTATGTGCACACTAGCTATGGCTTTGTGCTGTGGTTCTCTGTCCCTGTTGTCTAAGTATTCTGTGTTTGTATTTGTTCTCATTGCTGTGGTCAGTGGTGGTGGTGGCTGCCCTGTGGCTGTGGGCAGAGCTGTTTGAAACTCCCTTTGGCTAGGAAGAGTCACTTCCTGCTTGTAGTCACCTGAAAGCAGATTCCCCCCATTGGGCAGGAACACGGTTGCTAGAGCCTTTCTGTGTCATTCCCAAAGATAGCTGCACCCTCTTGCCCCACCCCACCTCCATGCTCTGGGACAGTGCAGCTCCATAGTTTCATGAACAGTGCCCATCGGTCACACAGGAACATCTCCTCAATCTACTCGGTAATCACCTGCTGTCAGCAGGACAAGGCCCCTCCCCTCTAGGAGCTGCTGACAGTCTGGTCTTCAAAGGTCTGACAAGTTATATTTCTGAAAAGGGTGCTTTTAATTAAGACAATTTAAGTTGAATCTGTTTTTCCTATGAAAAAGTAATGTCTTAGGAGACTTCCATGCACTAACGCATTTCGCCCTGACAACTCTGTAACATAAGTACAGTGATTATCCCTCTTATAGACAAGGAAAGGGAGGCACACAGACTTTAAGTAACTTACTCAAGGTCACTGGGCATGTGAGTGACTACGTGGGGATGACCCCAGGCAATGTGACTCCAAGCAGCAGCACAGCATTCCCAGGACCCAGCATCTCAGGAGCGACCACACATATGTGACATAGCTCTTCACTCTGCAATGTAACCTTCCCGGACGCAGATCCAGCCTCAGAGACCCTGCTCTCTCATCAGTCCATCTTCTTTTCCTCCACAAGGAGAATCCTTCCAAACCTAAAGCAGGCCGCGTCTCTGTCCTCTCCTCGGACCTCTGTGTGGCTCCTCGGTGCTCACAGGATAAAGTCCACATTCCTTCACACAGCTCCTTGTAGGGCACTTTGTCACCAGGCCTTCCTTTCCTTTTCAGCCTCACTCTTAGCCTCGTTTTACCATCTACCGGTCCAGGTACCATCTACCTACCTCACCCTCTTGCTCTCTCTTGCTCCTTCTTCTCTCCCACCTCTAAGAATTTGCATGTGCTGGTCCCTTCATATTTGGTCCTTGGTCTTAACTTCTGTCACTACTTCTGGGAAGCCTCTCCGATACATGGAAAACTGGGCCCAGCCTCCTCTATGTATATATGTCCCTCTCCTTGTCTTCACCTCATTACAATTGTTATAACTTTATTAATTGCCCACTGACACCAGTCTCCAGTAGGCAAAAGACTCTATGGCTTCTGCACCATGGAGCCTCAGCCCCGAGCACAGAGCCTGGCACATCGTAGAGCTCTGTGAGCTTTTGACTGAATGGAAAGGAGAGATAGGAATGTGAGAATGAGGGAGTGTCTGCCACACTCTGAGGTGAGGCCAAATCTTCTGCCTTGCCCATTCTGGGACACGCAGTTTTCAGAAGGCACCATGGCTTTTCTACATTTAATCTGACACAAGATCTTGTGGGAGTAGAATCAGAGCCACCACATTACAGCGGCTCTTCGGCAAAGCTGGCTGGGCACCAGTGTCCCAGGCTGGAGGATGAGCCTCCAGGGGGAGAACTGGCCCTCAGATACAGCTCTGAATGAAAGACAAAGTATGGAAGCTGTGGGCGGTGCTGTTTCCAGGATGATGTGCTTAGGGCATTTATTCAGATAAAGCATAAGGCCCACTTGTGGTGTCACTCACTGGGGAGGAAGCCGTTCCCCAGTCTCAGACCAGGGCAGGAAAGGAGAGCTCAAGGAGCCCTGAATAAAGAGAAGCAAGATGGCCTAGTCAGATGGGCACCCAGGATGTTACTAAGCACATGGGAGAGGCTGGAACTCAGGAAATGAGGGACTCAGGGATCCCTAGGCAACAGGCTCAACCAGCCAAGGGGAGATCCCAGAGTCTGTTTTGCAAGCCATTAGTTTATTCATCTTAGCCTTAGTGGTTTTCCTTTCGAATTCAGAGAGCCTTGGGTTGTTTTAAGCCCCAGCCAGTCTCACAGCACAGAAAGGATGTGGCCTTGCCTGAGGCCAAGCATTAAGCTCCTACTGGGGCCATGTGGTGGCAGGGACAACAGTGGGAGACAACACAGAGACCAGCCACCTAGGAGGGGTGAGGGAAGTCTTCGGAGTAATGGGTTTGACTTGTTCTGGGACAGCAGAAACTGAGCTTATTCCTCTTGGTTCTCTCCCCCTAGAAAATTGCCCAGGAGGTCTCTGAGCAGCACCTGTCCCAGGGGAGGCTGTATCCACCACTCAGCACCATCCGAGACGTATCTCTGAGAATCGCGATTGAAGTAAGGAAAATCCTACCCCCTGAAATATGGGTAGTGAGGCTCACCAACTCACTCTGTAACTTTAGGAGGGCTAAGGGGGTGGCAACTGTGACGACATCCTGAGCAACTCGAGCTGTACTGCATGCAACCCAGGGGCTCAGTGACAAACTGCTACGGGTAGCTCAAGCCCTACCCCCAACACCCACACAGGCCAGTTCTGGGAATGATCCTGACTTTCCCTTCAAACACCAGGCACAAAGGTCATCAAAGTCCACAGTTTTGTGGACCGGAATGTGGGTGGAATTTTTCTGAAATGAATCATAAGTGCCCATTTATACAGAAAGGTCAGCTTATATAGCATCGTGGAAAAAGAGCTCAAGTGTGGGGTCCCAGCTCTGCCACTCAGCGGCTGAGTCACCTGGGGCCAGTCAGTTCACTTCCCCGAGTCTCAGTTTCCTCCTGTCCCAAAGGGGCCAGTAATTCCTCTCTCCCAGAGTTCTGGACAAGTTGAAAAGAGAACAGTGAGAAAGCTCCACACTCAGTGCCCTTCTGACCAGAGTAAATGCTCATTCCTCTGCTTTCTCTCAGAAGGACTGGGAGATGGGCTAAACAGGTTCGTGGAACTTTCCAAGGAAAAATCCCACCCTAGAAACCATGCAGAGATGATAGGTTTTCAAAGAATCAGAACATGGTACAATCAAGACTGGGTCAACATTGAAAATTGTTGCATCTGGATGATGAATATATGAGGACTATTATACTATTACTTCTCTTAGTATATATTTTACATTTTCTATAATCAGCTTTTAAAATAATTTTAGAAAATGCACTGCACAACAGCACTCACTTCACATGAGTTGTCCATTGAAGGATCCAGAATCAACCCTCAGGACCAATACTCCAGTTCAGAGTCTAGCTCCCCCTTGTCCAGTACCTTCTTTGGGGGGATATTTGGATTAACAACGCTCCTCTAAAGCCAAATCTAATACCGAGACAACAACGTCCAGGCTGTTCTTCCAATTCAGTGCATTTGGAGCTGGGAGTATTAAGCACTGAATACTTTTCCTGTTACCTAACTCTATCTTCATACCACTCTAGAGAAAGGTCTCATTGCCCCCACTTTACAGAAGAGACTGAGGCTCCACAAGAATAATGTCAGTACCGAGGACCCACAGGCAGCTACAAGCAGAGGCAGACTTTAGTCTGAGACCTCTTGCCCCTGGCCCAGTGTTTATGCCACTATGTCACAGCTTCCTATCTGGGCAGAAGGCTCAACATCCTTCCTATCCATCCTTGATGGGCCACAGCTCCAGAGAGGCACACAGCTGGTTCTTCAGGGTATATTCCCTTCCATAGGCTACCAAATGAGGGTCCTTAGGCAGGGTTCTCCTTAGATCCAGTTCCTCAGCCAAACATGTTTTTCCCTAGGTTCTTGACTTCGCGTACAAAAACAACCTGGCCTCCTACTACCCAGAGCCCAAGGACAAAGAGGCTTTTGTAAGATCCCTGGTCTACACTCCAGACTATGACTCCTTTACACTGGACAGCTACACTTGGCCCGAGGAAGCCATGAGTGTTCAGACGGTCTGATGCAGTCCCAGAGGCTGGTGTGGGGCTAGATAAAGCCCAGAGTAAAGTCACACTGACAATATAAATGGATTCCAACATGGCCATCCTTGTCACTGTGTTTTTCCTTTGAACCTTCGTGGTGTGAGGGGAGATGCCCAGGCATACAGTGAAAGCCTTGTCCCTGAATGCCCTCATTCACTTTTCTGTAACCCTGCTCTGACTTCCTTCTGAAGAATTTCCTTATCTATTAATTGTCATTATTGGCTAATCCTCATGAGAAATCTAGAATTTTGGCTAGAGCTCTGCCTTTCAGAGCTCAGGGTCTAGTGGAAGAGATGATATATGGACACAATTCATTTTGCCACAAATCAGAAAGTGGTATGTCCGTGACACAAGTGTAAATAAAGGTCAAGGGTACTCAAAAAAGGGAGAGGGTACTTCCTAGGGAGACATTAAGAAAAGGCTTTGGGGGGAGCAGTGTTTGCACTGAGTCCCAAGAGTGAAGGAGAGGTAGGAGTCACTGGTAAATGAAGAATGTGAGGGCAGCCACTGGCCAGAAAGTGTGGTCCACCCACCAGAGAGTTGAATCTCTGTAGGAGGAACACATGCCCTTCAAGTCTCAGATGGGTGCGGGAACTGACTGGCTGGGGGCAGCTCACTAACCAGTCAGAAATGGCCACTGCCCTGTGGGTTGCTATTAGACATTCCTTTTTGGTTATTACGAAGAGGAAAATGAGAGTGTGGGTGGGAAGGGTCAGCAAGCCAGGAAGGAGCAAGAGGAAGAAGAGAGGTACTGAGGGGAAGAGCACCACGGGGAGTTCTGGGAAAGACTTGATTTCATTTTCTTGGCCTTGGAACACTCTTCCACCCTTCACTCTCTTAAATAATTCAGCAAACCAAGTAGTATTCTTATAGAATGGTGTCAGTCTGTCCTATGTGCTTCCTAGATCAAATTCAACCATAGCCTTCACCTTCCTCATGTGCATCAGGATTTACCATGGGCTGGCCAGGGCCGGGGGGTGCCAAATGAGCCCATAGCCCCTGTAATCAAAGACTGCTAAATTGCTAAAACCTATTGGGATGGAACTTTCAACCCCCAGCTTCACTGTAGAACTAAGGAAACAATAAATCACGCTTAGAGATCCACCGCTGCCTACCCCTGCTGGCAGCTCAGCCTCAAGATCCCCACTGCCCACAGTGAATATATTGTTCCTATATAGCCACCTTGCAGTGACAGGCTAGGTAGACTTAGATTCCTAGAAGACTAACTAGCAGAGACACCAGTCACCGGTTGCCCGGGCCTTATCCTTCTGACATCCGATTCCTTGGTGCTAGTGCCCAGCTAAGAGGATCCTCAGAAAACACTCCTATTCTATAATCTCTGGGCTCATACAGAATGAGAAAATTCAGAGGAGGGTTGCAAGAGTGGAGTTGAAATTTGAATACCAGAGAACTTTTTATACTCCCTTCTACATCTCAATGTATAAAGGAAAGAAAAGAAAAGTAGTAGAGAAAATTGATGAAGCAAAACAGGTTCTTTGAAAAAAATTAACAAACTTTAGCTATGCAAACGAAAATAAAAAGAAGATTCAAATTATATTTCCCTTGTTCCAACCCCACTGAACATCTTTCTGGGATTAAACACAGGTACTCAGGCTTGCACCCTTATACATGCTTGGTCTCCACCTGGAAACTCCTTCCCTCTGCTTCCCTGCCCCTTATCAATTACATTTCAGTTCACCCCAGCTTTCCATCTGGAGACATCATTCATCTTTGGAGTTCAAATGCAATTGACTCCATAAAGTCTTCTTGGACAGAATTCATTAAATTAGAAGTCAACAACATGAAAAATGAGGTATGTCCAACTATTTCGTAATTAAAGATTACATTTTAAATAACCCATGGTTCAAAGAAGAATTCACAAAGTTAATTACATATATTGAATTGAATGAAAAATATCTGAATTAATGAGTTGTAACTGAAGTAGTGCTTATAGGGAAATTTTATAGTGCCTATATCAGGAAAAAAAAAGGAAGGTCTCAAAGCAATAACGCAAACTTTCTCAAAAACTTTTTTAAAAGAGAAAAGCAAACAAAATCCAAAGGAGGCAAAGCTATAGCAGAAATCAGCAGGCCCATAAAAGGTAAAGAAACTGAATTAGTAATTAAAAATCCTCCCACCAAGAAAAGCTCAAGCTCAGATTGGTGAATTTTATTAAATATTTAAAGTAGAAATAATACCAACCCTTCATAAGCTCTTTTATAAAATAGAAGAGGAAACTGTTCCCAAATTGTTCTATGATACTGGTTTTACCTGATCAGAACCGGATAAAGACAACATGAGAAAACGGCAGACCAATATCCTTCATGAATATAGAGGCAAAATCTTAAGCAAAGTATTAGCAAACCAAATCCATGGACATAAAATAGTCACACACAATGAACAAGTGGGATCGACCCCAGGAATGCAGTTGTTTTAATGTCCAAAAATTGATCAGTGCTGTACATGATATTAATAGAGTGGACAAAAACCACAAGATCGTGTCAATGGATGTAGAAAAAGCATTTGAAAAAATACAACACCTGTTTATGATAAAACTTTTAACAAACTAGGAGTAGAGGAGAAATTCTCACCTGATGAAGAACCAGAGTCTAATATCACACTTAATAGTGAAAGAATAGACACTTTCTCCCTAAGAACTGTAACAAGGCAAGCATGTTGTTTTTACCAGTTCTGGTCAACATGGAGAATCTACCCAGTTTAATAAACAAAAAAAATGAAAGGCATCCAGATTAGAAAGGAAGAGTAAAACTGCTTTTATTCACAGATGACATAGTCCTGTACATAGAAAATGCCAAAGAATAGAACAGTACCTGCCTCCCTCTCCCAATCTCTCTCCCTCCTTTTTCCTCCCCCTCCAATAAATGAGTTTAGAAAGGTCATGGGATGCAAGGTCAATATATAAAAATCAACTGAATTTCCATATGCTGGCAGCAAATAATCTAGAAATAAAATTAAGAAAACAATTCTAAGGCCCTGGCTGGCGTAGCTCAGTGGACTGAGCGCAGGCTGCAAACCAAAGTGTCATAGGTTCAATTCCTAGTCAGGGCACATGCCTGGGTTGCAGGCCATGACCCCCAGCAACCACACATTGATGTTTCTCTCTCTCTCTCTTTCTCTCTTTCTCTTTCTCCCTACCTTCCCTCTCTAAAAAATAAATAAATAAAATTTTTAAAAAATTTAAAAAAAGAAAACAATTCTATTCACAATAGTGTCCCAAAAATACTTAGATATTTAAGAAGTGCAAGCCTTATACACTGAAAACTATAAAACATTGCTGATAGAACTTAAAGAAGATCTAAATAAATGGGGAATGTTCCATACTCGAGGATTTGAAGACTCAACATTGTCAAGGCTGCAATTCTCTACCCACTTATCTATAAATTCAACACTACAACTACCAAACTCCTGCAGACTCTTTTTGTAGAAATTGATAGGCTGATACTAAAATTTATATAGACAATGAAAAGGACCTAGAATTGCCAATTTTAAAAAAAGAATAAAGCACATTACCCAATTTCAAAACCTACTATAAAATCTACAATGATCAATACAGTTGTGGTCATGCATAGATATATGGAACAAAATTGAGAATTCACAAATAAGTCCTTTCATTCACAGTAAATTGATTTTTCAACAAAGATAACAAAATAAATCAATGAGGTAAAGGGTGGTCTTTTGAACAAATGAAGCTGAGACAATTGGATATCTCCATGTTAAAAAAAAAAAAAAAGCCCATTCATTGTGGCTCAGTGAATTGAATGCCCACCTGTGAACTGCAAGGTCTCCAGTTTGATTCCTGCTCAAGGCACATGCCTGGGTTATGGGCCAGGTCCCCAGATAGGGGGTTGCAAGAGGCAACTGGTCAATGTGTTACTCCTACATCAATATTTCTTTCCCCCTTTCTCCCTCCCTTCCTTCTGATTAAAATTAAGTAAATAGGAGGACTTCTAAAAATGACGGCAAAGGTAAATTCACCTCACTTCCTCGCACAACCACATCAAAATTACAACTAAAATATAGAACAACCAGCACTCAAAACCATCAGAAATTGAGTTAAATGCAAATCTGACAACTGGAATTAAAAAAAAAACATCCATCCATACTGGTAGGATAGGTGGAGACACCGAACAGGCTGACTCCACATCCATGCGTGGAGGATAAAAATTCAGGATGGATATCTTGGGAGCAAGGAGTCCCAGTCCCACACCAGGCTCCTAGCCCAGGGCTCCCATGCCAGAGAAATAAACTCCCAAAAGTTCTGGCTGCAAAAACTAGTGGAAATTGAGTAAGTGGAAGAAACTGCTGGAGTTCCAAGCAGTTTCCCTTAACGAATCCACACATGGATTTACTCAGATTCACTTCCTCTGAGCTCTAGCACTGGGGTAGCAGCTTAAAAGGCATCAGTGGCACACAGGGAGGACCCGAACTGTGTGGCATCAAGGAGGGAGCTGGAGGACAGTTTTGTCTCAGACAGAAAGGCTGGCAGAGGCCATTGTCCCTATTCTGAACCTTCCCCCAACAGAGCCACAGAGCTGGCAGACAGGTAGCATATCTGAGACTGCATCAACCTGGCTAATACTGTTTGCCCTGCCTTGGAGATCCCCTGACACTCCGTCCCACCCAACTTATGGGCCCACCCAAACTGTTAACTAACTTTTCCATATGAATGACTGGTCTTGGCTCATGATTCACAACTTCTTAAATCCCATCAAACAAGCAAGCAACAGCTGGCCTCAGAAAGCCCCTAGCGCCCACAGTTCTTGCTAAGTGGCCCTAGGCCCTGCACTAGGAGCACCCAGCTTAGATTCACACCTTGTCTTCACCAGGGAATTCCAAACCCATAATTAGTAGCAGCCAACTCAGACTGCTTTATAGCTCATGCAGGGTGGCCATGGGCAGAACACAGGTGAGGCTGAGCTTGGCCTATACCACCCAGAAAACTCCAGAGCCTGTGCACCTGGTGGACAGCTACAGACCGCATTGGAGCACCACCACCCTGCCCCACATAGCTGATCCTCCACAGAGGGCAGAGGTTAGTGGTCAACAGCCAGTCCTTGCAGCTGACTGGCTTAGGTACCTCTCTCCTATTGACTACCAAGAGCAATCAAGACTCAACTACAAGAGAAGGGTGTACTCAGCCCACACAAAGGGCACATCTCAAGTACTCAGCTTGGGTGATAGGAGAGGCTGTGCCACTGGAGTGTACAGGACACCTACTACATTAGGCCATACCACCAAAACAGGGAGTCATAGCAGCTCTACCTAATACATAGAAGCAAACACAGGGAGCTGCCAAAATGATGAGACAAAGATACATGGCCAAGATGAAAGAATAGATCAAAACTCCAGAAAAAGAACAAATAGAGGTAAGCAATCTAGCAGATGCAGAGTTCAAAACACTGGTTGTAAGTATGCTCAAGGAAATTAGTTAGGACTTCAACAGCATAAAAAATATCCAGTCAGAAATGAAGGATACACTAATTGAAATAAAGAACAATTTACAGGGAATCAACAGTAGACTGGATGAAGTCAAGGATCAGATCAATGATTGGGAACATAAGCAAGTAAAAAACAACCAAGCAGAACAACAAGAACAAAAAAGAATAAAAAAAAAATGAGCATAGTGTAAGCAGCCTCTGGGCCAACTTCAAACATACCAACATTCACATCATAGGGGTGCCAGAAGGAGAAGAGAAAGAGCAAGAAATTGGAAATCTATTTGAAAAAATAATGAAAGAAAACACCTGTTATTTGGTGAAGGAAATAGACATGTAAGACATGCTCAGGAAGCACAGAGAGCCCCAAAAAGTATGGATGCAAAGAGACCCAGTTCAAGACACATTGTAATTAAAATCCCAAAGGTTAAGGATAAAGAGAGAACCTTAAATACTTCAAGAAAAAGCAGTTAACTACCTACAGGGGAATTCCCATAAGACTCTCAGCCAATTTCTAAAAAGAAATTTTGCAAGCTAGAAGGGGTTGGCAAGAAATATTCAGAGTCATGAAAGGCAGAATCCTACAGCCAAGATTGCTCTACCCAGCAAAGATATCTTTTACAATAGAAGATCAGAGAAAGAGTTTCCCAAAGAAGAAAAAACTAAGGAGTTCATTATCACCAAACCATTATTATATGAAATGTTAAAGGGACTTATCTCATAAAAAGAAGATCAAGACTATGAACAATAAAATGGCAATAAATATTACCTGTCAAAAAATAAATCTAAAAAGCAAAAATAAAATAAAACTAATCAAGCAAGAACAACAAAGACAGAATCATGGATACAGAGATGTTTTGATGGATACCAGATGGAAGGGGGCTATGGGGGAATGGAGGTACAAATTGGTAGTTACAGCATAGCCATGGGATTATAAAGCAGAATTTAAGAAACAGGATAGCCAAATAACTTATACGCATGAGCCATGGACATAAATAATGATGTGGGGATTGGCTGAGGGAGTTGAGGGTGCTGGGTAGAGAGGGACTAGGGGAAAAATCAGGGCAAGTGTAAAAGCATAATCAATTAAATTAAATAAGTAAATAAATAAATAAATAAAATATTTAAAGACAAAGAATTTAGATATTTACCTTACACCATACACAAAAATTAACTCAAAATGGATCACTGGCCTAAATGTAAGAGCTAAAACCATAAAATTTCAAAAGAAAATACAGCAGAAAAATCTTTGTGACTGATTGAGGAACAGTCTTAAATACAATTTATATACATGATTCATGAAAGAAAAAACTATTTTTATTCCACAAATTTAATTTTTTTTTACTTTGAAACACACCATTAAGAGGGAGAAAAGACAAGCAATAGACTGGGAGAAAATATTTGCAAATTATATATCTGAAAATCCAACTAAAATATTGGGGAAAATATTTGAATTGACATGTTAATAAAAAAGATGTGTGAATGGCTAAAAGGCACTGGAGAATATGCTTAACATCATTAATCATATGAAAATTAAAACCACAATGAAATCTCACTTCATATTCACAAGAATAGCTATAATATTTTTAAAGATAGAAAATAAGTTGGTAATGATTGAAACCTTTATATCTAGCAGGACTTTGTCTCCTAAGCACAAAGAGATTAAGGGGGATTTCCATTTGTTTTTTAAGCCCTCAGTCTAACTCCCCAGCCTCTCACATAGCCCCAGAACTCAGCAAGTGACATTTAGAATAGTGGATGCTGTGGCTGCACCACTCAGGTCCTTCTTCAGGTCTGAAACACTCATTACACCAGCTTCCAGCATTAGCAGTTGAAGGCTCACAGGTGCATCCTCCCTCCCTGGTAATTGCACTTGACTAAAGGAAGATGATTCATCCAAGCTTACACCCCCATCCCCAGGGGTAGCCTGCATGCAATGACTAGTTGATTTGAGTCCAAAGAACCAATCCCCTTACCTCAAGTGGGGGCATCTCTAAAAAGCCATCCCAGTTTCAGAGCCCCCTGCAAGGTTGGCTGAGGACACAGTTGCAACTATATGTGTCACCACTCAACTTCTGGTTGTCACCACATCCTGGTTCTATTGCTCCCACACATGTGGTGTTGAGATGACTCCCCAGTAAACCTCCAAATGCAAATCTCAGATTCAGTATCTGTTTTCTGGGGAACTCAACTTACAACATATTGAGGAAACTGGACAAACTTCTCAATTTTCCAATCTGTTGCACCACCCCCACATGACCACCAAAAGCCTTGCTGGGTTTCTCTTTCCCTCAGTAAGACCCTCTCCACTGACCAAGCCCGATCCTTAGTCCAAGTCCAGAATCAATAAATGCTGCCTGCGAACAAAATGGCCACTTACCTCAAGAGAGCTCCAACCTCTCTGGAGTTCCTATTCACCTAGCCCTTGTGGTTTTCACAGCTCTCACAGGTCTTTACACATATGACTTTTAAAATATATCTGTATTTTTCTGTTGTAGCCGCGTGGGAGTTGGGTTTCCTTGACCTACTACATCCTATCTAGAAATGGAATTCTCTAAATTTTAAAAATTCCAAATGTATGGATATTAACTTTCTTCCTAACTTAATTGTAGTCAGAAAAGTTCACTATATTATCCAAATAGTTTAAAATTTTCTGAAATTTTTATGGTTATCTATATAGTCAAATTCAATAAAATATTTCATGTACTCTTGAAAAGAACATGGACCCTCACTATCGAGTGCAATACCCCTTATGTGTTCATGGGATCAAGGTTGTTGTTTTGTCAAATTTATATTCTTACTGATTTCTGAAAGAAGATTAAAATTTCCCACTACTATGGTAAACTTGCCAATTTTCCTTGTAGCCTCTCCATATTTGCTTTATGTATTTTGAACTAATGTTGTTTGATGCATAAAGTTTAGAATTATTGTAACTTTCTGGTGAATTAAAACTTTAATGATTATTTTATCTTTAGTAATGCTTTTGCTTCTACTTTTATTAATATCAATACTTCTATACCATCTTACTTAGATTAAGTCTCTCTCCTGCATTTCATTATTTATTTAGATGGTTAATGCTTTCGTACCAGCTGGTGAATGATGAACACTGACAAATTCATTCTCCTGCAGAACTGTATTCCCAGGCAGAATGAATATATGGTTAAACTAACATTAAATATGTTACCACTTTATCAGTTATATAATAAAACAAAGTAGTGATTACCCAAATATTACATTACACAGTTCAAAATGCCTGTAAAATATCTGACCGATTTACTGATAGTTTCCTACCAGTTGGAAAATGAGAAAAAATATCACATTTAAAAAAAAATGATAGTTAATAAACAACTTCTAATAGGAATGGCAAAAAATTACAAGATTTTAAAAAACGTTATCATTAAAATTATTTTAACTGCAAAGCATCTCTACTTTAAAAAACATTCACTAAATAAAAGGACTTATTTTATACATCCTGCCCAAGACCAAAGCAACATTTTACTAGAAATATTTCACAGCCACCCCATCGTGTCTTCAGACCTTCCCCTCCGAGTTGCATGCCAGTTATAAACATTGAGGCTTTCTTGTCCTCACACACATGTGCCACTGCACAGTGTGCATTTTACATGAACTTTCAACCAGAAATTTGTGATTTTTTCCAAAATGGAGGTTTCCACAGGAGCACAAAATGAGATTTACAGTAAGACATTAAATAATCACTGTAAGCCTTGGTAAGAATTCAACAAAACCAGTCTGATGCACACTGGTACACATGTGGGGTGGTAAACATGAAGGAGCAGGCATATAATTATATAGGCACTACTTACAATGTTTGAAGCGAATGAAGGAATAAACCACATACGGTTTACAGCGCTGTCCATAATTCTAAGAATTTTAATTCTGAATGATACTAAAAATATACAAGTATTGTGCTGGGTACTTTGGCACCTAATCCCTCCATTTCTTATGTATTGTTTCTGGCATGGGAATAGTAGCAATTGGTAAGTTGCAATTCTGTCAAACTTGTGGCTTTTCGATATTCCAATGGAAGTTTCACTAGAATTGTCATTGTTTAAGCCAACATGTTGGCTAACATGTGCAATAAATTAAGGACTGTCTCATGTTCTACTTCCAAGGCAACAGCATCAGGCAGCCACAGTTTACTGAATGCAGCAATTATTTCTCGGACCTCTGGGGTCTTTGAAGCACAGTCGCATTTTAGAATGGTATTTCTCCAAATATGAAAGTTGCTTGCTGTTAAAAGCTCCACGCCTCTTTTGCCTAATAAACTGCACTGCATCTTCATTTTTCATTCCACTTTCAATTAATGCTAGGGCAACAAGCACTGGAGTTCTCCCCAGACCTGCAACGCAGTGAACAGCAATACAACAACCAGGTTCTTCACGAAATTGAATGTTTACAAGACTTAACCAGTCATCAACGATCTGGTTAGATGGTGAGGAACCATCATCAAAAGGCCAGTCTAGGACCTGGATGCCTTCTTTCTTCACAAGAGCAGTGTCGTAAGTCGCTTCACATACTCTTACCATTGTGGTAACGCCATGTTCCTTAAGTTCCTCCACAAATTTGTTTAATGTTGCACTGGTTGGGTTGTGTGTAATAAGAAATCTCATGTTCCTGTATGTGACTTCCACTGGAGCTGGGAAGTTCATTGAAGCCATGTTAATTAACACTCAATATGGTTATGAAAAAAATTATAAAGTTTTTTAATACAGAAATGATGAAAGAACTGAAGTCTATTCCAATATATACTCCACTCAAAATTCCCAACGCTCTGAAATTCAGAGTAACAGGAAATGAAATGAACCTCCTAACAAGAAGCAATCCTTCACTTCAATAATGCTAAGTCAATGGAAAGGGAGTGCACAGAGGTTTACCCATCCAGGTCAGAATCTTGTAAAAAGCTCTGATGATTTCAATTCTACACGTTTGTGTCCAGGATAACCGCTCTTACCGGTGCTTCTCCGTGGAGCAGCAATAAATTTCTTCAGTTCATCTGCCTTCATAAAAGTTGTGCTGCGCCTGGCAGTAATCTCTGGGGCCTTTCAGAAACTCCATAAATGGGTGATCAAGAGCACGACAGAAAGGAATTTGTTTACTCATCAAAGATTCTGGCCTAATCATACAGGCCAGCCGGCAGTGGTGGCAGCTGCTGAGCAACTGGTCTTCGTGGAGATGCGCAGATGCCCCAGCGGCACCAACACTCGACTGTACCGTGCACCAGCTTCAAAGGAGCCAATGTGCATGTGCTGAGGCTTTCTTGCGTCACAAGCCCTCCCTTTCATAAATGGTGATGTCTGGGCCTCCCCACCAATCGCAGAGGGGTGGACCAAGAACCTGAGAGTAAAGGCATGAGACCCCCCCCCCCCCCCAATAGATGTAACCACGGCCAAATCTGGTGTAAACCGGTTGGTGAAGGGAGAAGCTCTGGGAACCTGATCATTCCGGCCTGCCTTAGAGAAAAGGGGCGCAGAGGGACACAGGAGTGCGGTGGTGAGGGGCAAGACCCTGAAGAGAGACGTGGGGGTGGACTAAGGCAAGGAGGGGAAAGGCAGGTAGTGGAAGAAGACGCCTACCCATTGACTCTGACATCTTTTTCCATAAGCTTCAAGTTTTAGCTATATCTTTTGAGAAATGTATTGTTAGGCTTTATTTCAATCCAGTCTGACAAACTTTGGCTTTTAACAGAAGAACTTAGACCATTTACATTATTTTATTACATTATATTACTTTATTCTTTTATATCACGTTGTGTTAATTTATTGCTATATTTGTATCTGTTTATGCTCTTATGTGATATTTGACATATTTCTGGGGTTTTTTTCCTATCCTTTCTTGATTTCTTTTGGATTAAGTTTTGTCCTCCTGTAAATTCTTGTTTTCCCCCTACTGTTTTGGAAGTTTGTGGGTAAAGCTTCTTAGCAGTTATTACAGTTTAGATACTGTTTTAAATCTAATGGTTTTACATAAATTCATCTGATACAGCCCTATGAATTAGATACTGACATTATTTCTATTGTTCTGATGGAAAAAAAAAAAAAAACAGGGCACGGAAAGGTCATTGGCCAAGGTCACACAGCTAGTAAATAGCAGGGCTCAGATTTCAGTTCTGAAATCCTGGCTCTCAAGTCTACCTCTCCAACATATATGTCCTATTATAAACCTTATGTCTATTCTTGTAGTACTTAAGTAGCAGAGAAAAAGTCAAACATTCAAAAAATGTTCCCATCTCTTGAAGGAACTCAACAAGCTTTAACTATTAATGTTGTCAAGCATATTTTAACCCACAAATCACATTGCTTATAAAAATATGCCATCAATTTATTTGCTCACTATTCTTTCTTATTCAGTATTCTTTCATCTGCATCTTCTGGAAGTTTCTTTAGTTCCTAGTATATGATAAACTTTCACAAATTTTACAACCTCAAAACTATGCATTCTCTCATTGTTGAAAAATGCATATCTTATTATTGGCAGACTCCTCCCCCCCCTTGGGTTTTTTAATGAGCTTTTTTTTCTAAAAAATATTTTATTTTGCTTTCACTCTTAATATCTTTGCTAGGTATACAATTCTACATTTACATTTATTTTCTCAGTCCTTTGACGATATTCCTTGTCTTTAGGTTTCTTCTTTAATAGCTATAGAATATTCTAAAATGTGTAGAGTTCGTTTCTTCTTCTGTGTGTCTTCCTTCCTTCCACTTCCTTCCTTCATTTTTCCTTCCTTCTTTAATAACTCAGCCCACTAGATGAGGCAGAGGAAGGTAATTATCTGTGCAGTAGGATCATATGCAGAAGATACCAGAATTTGGAGCTGAGGAGTGGAGTTAAGGGCACTCAAGTAGAGAGGACAGCAGTCCTGATCAGAGATTACATAAGGGTTTATCCAATAATACATTGAGGATAATGGAAATTAAGTTCCTCACTGCCAGGAGTTACAAAAGAAAAGGGAGAAAAGTAGAATTAACTCTAGGATTTTAGATTGGAATTGGTTGTATTAGTGTGAACTCAATTTTCAATTATTATATAGAAATAGTATAGCTACATAAAGGTGTGTGTTTGTATGAATTCCCTAGTTTCATCTGCAGAGAGCAGAGAATGCCTTAAGCAAGGACATTCCAATAGCAATGAGAACAACTGGCCCTCAGATCATGGTTTCTTAACACTGTTCTCCATTAAAAGGAACCAAGTCTCTTTGAAGATATGGGTGATTCCAGAGCTGGGGCAATAAAAGTACAAGAGTAGCCTGCAACATCTTGTTATGACAGAAAGTAAGGAAGAGTTCAAAGAATGATAGTAGTAGACAAAGGCACATGGAACACAAACCAAAGGAGACTAAAGAGGCCTGACATCTAAGTATAACTTGGTATCCTGGATAGGATCTTAGAACAGACAAAGGACAATAGACTTCTGGCCAAGATGGAGGTGTAGGTAGACACACTTTGACTCCATGCAAAACCATATGAAGGATCACAGCTAACCTTAAAACAAAAAGCAAGAATTGCCAGAAAACTGAATTGCATGGAAGTCTGACAACCAAGGGTTTAAAGAAGAAATGTTCATCCAGACCAGTAAGAGACACAGAGATGGGGAGCTGAGAAAGAGAGAATGTGGTGTGGTGGCACTGAGGCAGGGGCAGTGGCTCGTGGAACAGGTAGTTCCATGTTGACATGTGGCAATAAAAACTGGGAGGGACACCTGGGGAGTGAGTGATCCCAGCCCCAGGCCAGACCATGCAGCCCACAGTTTCAGCACCAGAAATAAAGCCTCATAACTTCTGGTTGTAAAAAACAGTTGAGGGAGGTGGGGAAGAAACTGCTATTCTCTTGAGAGAGTCCATTAAAGGACCCACACAGTCCTAGAATGCGTGCAAACCTGCCCACTGAGATTCGGCAGCTAGAGGGCACCAGTCACACAGGGAAGTGGCTGGAAACGGGGTAAGAGGCAAGCAAGTGGTATTGTCCCCTCTCCAATCCCTCCCCCACAAAGCAGTGAAGTGGGCTGCCCCACCCTAGTGAATACCTAAGGCTCTGCCCCTTACAACAAAATAGGTGCACCAAAACAGGGAGCCAAAGCAACTCTACCTAATACATAGAAACAAACACAGGGAGGCTGCCAAATTGAGCAAAGAAATATGGCCCAAATGAAAGAACAGATCAAAACTCCAGAAAAAGAACTAAGTGAAACGGAAATAGCCAACTTGCCAGTTGGAGAATTCACAACACTGGTGATAAGGATGATTGGAGAACTCAGCAAGTACTGCAAACACATAAGGGAATAAATGAAGGCTACACCGACTGAAATAAAGCAAAACTAACACTGAAGGGAAGGAAGCTGGGGTTCACATCAACTATTTGGAACATTAGGTAGAAATATATAGTCAACCAGTATAGAATGAAGAAACAAGAATTCAAAATATTGAGGAGAGAATATAAAGACTCTGGGACATCTCCAAATATGCCAATATCCAAATCATAGGGGTGCCAGATGAAGAGGAAGAGCAGGAAATTGAAAACTTACTTGAAAAATAATGGAGAACCCCTAATTTGGTGAACAAAATAGACATACAAGTCCAGGAATTACAGAGAGTCCCAAACAAGTTGGACTCAAAGAGGGCCACACTAAGACACATCGTAATTAAAATGCCAAAGGTTAAAGGTAGAGAATCTTAAAAGGAACAAGAAAAAAAGTTACCTACAAAGGCATTCCCATAAGACCATCAGCTGATTTCTCAAAAGAAACTCTGCAGGCAAGAAGGGACTGGCAAAATGTATTCAAAGTGATGAAAAGCAAGAACCTACAATGAAGATTACTCTATCCAGCAAAGCTATCATTTATAAGGGAAGGGCAGATAAAGTACTTCCCAGACAAGATAAAGCTAAAGGAGTTTATCTGCACCAAGCTCTTATTACATGAAATGTTAAAGGGACTTATCTAAGAAAAAGAAGACCAAAACTATGAACATTAAAATAACAACAAACTCACAAGTATCAACAACTAAATCTAAAAAAAAAAAAGTAAACAAAAGACTAGAACAGGAACAGAATCATAGAAATGGAGATCACATGGAGGGTAATCAATGGGGAGGGGGAAGGGGGAGAATGGGGGAAAAGGTACAGGGATTAAGAAGCATAATTGGTAGGTACAAAATAGGGATGGTAAGGATAATATAAGAAATGGAGAAGCCAAAGAACTTACATGCATGACCCAGGGACATGAACTAAGGGGGTGGGATTGCTGGAGGGAAGAGGTGCAGAAGCAAGCAAAGGTGAAAAAAATTGGAACAACTGTAATAGCATAATCAATAAAATATACTTTTAAAAAGACAATAGGGAAAAGCTAGTGAAATCTGAATAAAGTGTGAAGTTTAGTTAATGGTAAAGTACCAATGTTAGTTTCTTAGTTGTGGCAAATGTATCGTGAAAATGTAAGATATTAACAATGGGGGAAACTGGGTAAAGCATGTACAGAGAACTCTCTAAAACCATTCTAAGATTCTTTTTTATTAGTGATAGCAAAATAACTAACAGATACCAGATTGAAGGACTCCCACTGGCCATGAATTTTATATCAATGATAGGAATGGATTATAATTTATTGAATAAAATATAATCCTTAAATATATACTAATAAAATTAATATATAGGGGGGATCAAGTACTTTACCTTATAGTAGAATGCCAGCCAACAAATAAATGTAGCAGGAATGGTGGAATTAGAAAAACTGTATTGAGCAATCATCACAATTATTCATCTAGCAAAGAAACATCAATAGATGCTAAAACTATTGGGTAAAAGTTGATGAGGAATGGGATATATATTTAGTTTCAAAAGTACCTACCACAAAAAAATCACAATTACACAAAATAAAAAAAACAGTAACTTTATATTGGTAAACCTGCAGGCATCACTCAATTAAATGACTAAAGTTTACATTACCAGTTATGGAACAAACTGAATTGAGTACCAGCTGATAGGATGGAACACAAGAAATGTAGTATTGAATCTGTGATATTTCTACCAAAAAATACATTACTAGAATTTTATCATGAAAGAAAAAGCAGGCAAATCTGAACGGAAGGATGGAAATCTTCAAAAGGATCATCCATGAGAGACAAGTAAAGGCTGAGGACTCTTCCAGGTTGAAGGAGTTGGAGAAGCATTAGGAAATAATGGCAACTAAATGTAGCATGCTCGTCACCTGGATCCCTTTGCTAAGAGAACATTGTTGGGACAAGCGGCAAAATTTGAATTGAGACTTTTGATTATATGATCATGAATCAATGGATAGTTTATATTTTGATGATTATTTTGTGGCTTTATGTGATAATACCCTTATCTTAAGGCATTATAGTCTAAGTATTCAGAAGAGATAGGAGATATGTCAGTAACTTGCTCTGAGTTCCTGGGAGGATTGGGGGATGAGGTAGGGAGAGGAGGTATTTTTTACTACCCTTGAATCTCCCTAAGTTTTAAATTATTTCAAAATAAATTGTTTTTAGCATTAATGTAAAAGGCCTAGATCATAAGTAATTAGCTGATTCTTGCTTCTCTGGATTCTGTCTCTCGTTTTGTGTTGCCTCGGGAGACTTCTCTTGAGGCTTTACATTTTTAAAAGGTTTTTTAAGTGTTTTAGCCAGCATTATGAGGTATTTTGTAGCTCCTCCTTTCAAAATTTTAGGATATGGCAGTTGATTGTCCACTATGATCCATGTCTCCCATGTTTAATACTAGAAGTCCCTGAGTATTTCACTAGACACATGGCCATTGAGCTAGAAACCACCTCCCAAGCTCCCATGCAGCATGGAATGGCCATGGGATTAAATTCTGGCCAGTGGGACATAGGCAAAAATAATGGTGCCACTATCAGCATTACACTAAAAAAAAGCAGAGTTGCTCTCCTGCCCTTTTCTTCCTATTTGTTCATTGAGAAATGATGAGAACTGGAGTGGTTGCCTTGCCCCAGTGGTAGAAACCACAGAGCAAGCTAGTAGAACTACCCTACCATCTTGGACCTTTAGACAGCTTCTTGAGAGAAAAATGTAATTCTGTCTTGGTTAAGCCACTGTTACTTGGTCTCTGTTAAAGCCCTACCCTAACTAATAAAACTCAAATGAATGGACTAAAGTCCCCCCTGATTTGGGTGAAAAATGAAAGAAAGAAGAATAAAGACTTAAAACCACAATAATAGACTTCTGGTGTTGGTCAAGATGGAGAAAAGCCCACAAGAGCATTTCTCTCTAACTGACCAGGAAATAAAAAGCTAATACCTGAGGATTCTGAAGAGTAAGCAGTAGCAAGAAATCTGTGTAAGGAAGTCAAACTTAAAGAACGACCAGCATAGCAATGAATTTACTGGTGAATTTACTCCTCTTCTGGTTTTGACCTGAAGACAATGTGAGATCCAGAACAACTCAGCATAAATTTGAGAGAAATCCACTCTCTAGTGGGAGAACCAGGAGAAGAGCCTCCCTGGTGTGCCCCGAGACCAGCCACAGTCCTGAACCCACGCAGCAGAGCAGCAGGGTGGTGGTGGCATTGTAAGCACCGCAGACACTGAGAGATCCTCTCTTCCTGGCCAGAGGAACATGAAAAAGGGACCCCTGTGGTCAGAGAGTGTGGGAGGAGTCCCTTTTATTTTGTTTCTGTCTTGTCTCTCATTGCTTTGCCCTGAGGTCAGCGCATCATGTAGAACTGTAAGAGAGTGAAGGGAGCCAAAACTGAGACAAATCCTGGCTTTACAGCCAGAGAGGCTTGGGAATGGGAGACTGGAGAGTACAGGAAAAATTCCAGAGAGGAGAGAGCTAAAGAAAGAAATCCTCTAATTCTGTGTATGAATGAAGTCTCATGTTTACTCCCATGCTGCACATGAAAAACAGACCCAAAGAAGCAGAGGCCTAGAGAGTTGAACTGACATCATAACTACAACCCACAGAATAGGAGATAGAATTTATATTCTAAACTTCAAGACTTTGCTTGTTAACAAAAATAAACATTCGCTAGAGGGTTTTAGCAGGCCCCTGAGTTTTACAACATAGTAGTTAAAATGTCTAAGACACAATACAAAATTAATCAACATAAGATTATGTAAATTATTATCAATGGAAAAGATGCCAAATACCCAAGATGACCTTGATATTAGAATTCTCAGATGAAGACCTTAAAGCAAATATTATAACTATATCCCATAGGATAAAAGTAAACACTATGAAATGAATGAAAAGATAGACATACTCAGGAGAGAAATAGAAACTATTTTTTTAAAAGGAAGCAAGTTGAAATTTTCCCTGGTTGGTGTAGTTCAGGGGATTGAGCACCAGCCTGTGAACCAAAGGGTCACCAGTTTGATTCCCAGTCAGGGCACATGCCTGGGTTGCAAGCCAGGTCCTCATTTGGGGACAAACAAGAGGCAACTGATCAATGTATTTCTCTCCCTCTCTTTCTCCCTTCCCATCTCTCTAAAAATAAATAAAATCTTTAAATTTAAGATATTCCTGTGTTAACTTGGTTTTAAAAACTGAGTTCTAAGACAATTTAATGCTGAAAGTTAAGGGAGGTCATGAAATGACATTATGGCACAAAAATAATAGCAATCTGCCTTTAGTACTTTATATCTCAAAGAACTTCTGTTATCAAATATTTTATGTTCCTAACAATTTATTTTGGGAGAAAAATGTTTTTCCTTCAAAGTATCCTCTTTTATCTCTATCTCTGTCTCTATCTCAACTATGTTCACTAGAGACAACCACACATTAATGTTTCTCTCCCGCTCTTTCTCCTTCCCTTCCCCTCTCTCTAAAAATAAATAAATAAAATCTTTTTTTAAAAAAGGAAGCAAATTGAAATTTTAGAACAAGAAATATATAATGCAAACTTCACTGGATGGGTTCATAACAAAAACATAGATGATGGAGGAAAGAACCAGTAAATTTGAAAATAGATTAATAAAAAATATCCTATCTGAAAAATGGAGGAAAAAGTATGAATACAATAATGAATAAAGCCTCAGAGACCCATGGGACTATATCAAAGGTTTAACATGCATTTCACTGAAGTCCCAAAAGGAGAAGAGAGAGCTACTGGTGCAGACCAAATATTTGAATAGTGCCCCCAACCTTCCCATATTTGGTGAAAGATACAAATTTAAAGATTCAAGAAATTCAGTAAGCCCTAAAAATAATAAATCAAAAACAGTCCCCATTAAAGATACATCATAATCAAATTGCTGAAAGCCAAAAATAAAAAAGAAAATCTTGAAAGCAGCCAAATAAAAATGACACATTACATATGGGGACACAATGATTCAAATGACTGAATTTTTCATCAGCAACCATGGAACCAAAAAAATAAAATGAAAACCAAATAGAAACCATGGAACAAACAACAATGGAATAATACCTTTATAGTACTGAAGGAAAAGAACTGTCCATTCAGAATGCTATTTCCAGTAAAAATGCCCTTCAGGAATAAAGGCAAAATAAAAGCATTCTCAGATGAATACTAAAAATGACCCTGTTGCCTTTGTTATGGGCCAAATTGTAGTCCCTCAAAGTTCCTGGGTTGAAGTCCTAATCCCCAATACCTGAAAATGTGACTGTAGGTCTTTAAAGAATTAAAGTCGCAATGAGGTCATAGGGTGGGCCAATCCAATATAAATGATGTCTTTATCACAGACACAAATTCTAAGCAAGCAAAGGCAAGAAAATAACAGAAATCAATCACAATGAGAAAAATATGAATAGAGAAAACTAATGGAACCAGCAGCTGGTTCTTTAAAAAGACCAATACATATTTTTTAAAAAACTTTTAACCAGACCCAGGAAGAGACAAAAAAAAGCTAATATTGAGAATCAAAAAGGGTATTCCACTATGACCCAACAGACATTAAAAGAATAAAAGGAAATTCGACTAACAATTGTAGGCCCATAAGTTCAACAGTAGTTGAAATTCTTTGATGCACCCTACCGAAATTGAATTCATCCTTTAACACCTCTCAAGCAAGAGGACTCCAGGCCTGGATGGTTTCATTAGTGAATTCTACCAAGTATTCAAGAAAAAACAATACTAATTCTACACAACCTCTTCCCAATAAATGGAAGAAAAGGAAACATTTCCCAACTCATGTTATGAGGTCATCATCACTGATATCAAAACTCGATGAATACTCTACAAAAAATAACATTACAAAACATTACAAGGACATTACAAAAAAACCATAAGCCTTTATTTAATACGTGAATTGTCAAATGTCCTTCCTTATCCACCTCATATCCCTCCATAATCCTGCAAAACCAAACCCAACTAAACCCACCCCACTCCCTACACACACACACACCACACACACACACACACACACACACGCCCTCAGACACATCTGTGCAGCTAAGACCCAAAGAAGAATGCCCGCAGCTTCAGGTCTCCTACTACTTGCCCTCTGCTGAAGGGTTGGACGAGTGGAGTGGAACTTGGGCTGAATTTTAGATCCCATTCACCTGTGGTAGCTGAATTATGGTCCAGATCCTAATCCCTGGAACCTGCAGATGTTATCTCATACAGCAAAGAATGTTCTGCAAATGAGATTAAGGATCTTGAGATGGGGAAATTATCCAGTGGCCCTTAAATCACAACTGATTTTATAAAACAGATGCAAAGGGAGATTTGACGGGAGTAGGAGAGAAGGCAGAGTGACAACCGAAGCAGAAAGCGAAGGTGCTGCAGTGCTAGCTTTAAGATGGAGGAAGGGGCCGTGAGCCAAGGAATGTAAAGACTGTCTCTGGAAGCTGGGAAAGGGCGAAGACAAGGATTCTCAACACCTGGACTTTAGCCCAGTGAAATTTTTGGATTTCTGAAACTAAATTTCTGGCCTCCAGAAATGCGAGAATAAATTTACGTTGTTTTAAGCAGCTAGGTTTGTGGTAATTCGTTAAGCGGCAATAGGAAGCTGGGAGCTGAGTGCCTGTGTATAGAGCCAATCTGCACGCTGTTCAAGCAGCTCTGGGTGTAATCCACTCCTTCTGCCCACAAACGAGTAAATTAAGACATAGGCTGCACCTGGTTAGCATTTCTTTGGATTTCCCAGGCCTCTCCCAGCCTGTAGCCTGGGCACTCGGGCACGTTTTCACTTTTTCTATCTACAGCTCCTTTCTGTCTGGTCCTCATATGTACTGGAAGTAGAAGTTCTGAGACTTAGCTTTGGGAGGGGGAGCAAATAGCGACCTGCTTTTCCTGGGATACCTCAAAGGAAGGAGGTCTGGTTATAGCAAGCCAGGACCTAATCAGGACCTGTCAGTCTTGTAGCTGAATACCATTACAACACAATGTTAACTGCTAATGAATCCCAGCAAACTACAAATGAGAGCATAGCAGAAGGGAGAATTAGATTAAAACTGTGTTTATAAAACTAAAAATTGCCTATTTACATTTGTGGATTATTAAGTCAATTTTGTTCAGTCTAATCTCAATTTTTCATGAAATAAAATAAAATAGAAAATATCAGAATGCATTGCAGACAGCTGGGGTAAGTATAACTAAAAATTTTACTTCAGTTATATGTGTGAGCATAGATTTTGTGTTGCAATATGAAATGTTGCAACACAAAATGTTGTATTTCTTTTACTGACATTTAAAAAGTTTGAAAAATACCGGAGTATGGGCTTTCAAATAGCCATTCCAACTCTCACCCAACTATGCTTATGAAGATTCAAAGAGGAAGACGAAAGGATTATAGTTCTCTGGAACTGAAAGGGCATTTTCAAAAGCAAAGTCATTCACTTTGCTCACTTGTGATAGCTTAAGCTTGTAATAGAGCGAAGGAAAGCTACCTAAAGCAGGTGTCCTTAACCTGTGGTTCAGGTGGTCTAGGAAACTTTGAATTGCATACAAAATGTTGTATATGAAAATGTACACATTTTAGAAAGGGCACATATTTTCCATCAGACTCTCAAAGGAGCCCAGGACTTTCCAAAACATTAAAAACCACTGAAATAGAAAATCTTTTGATACACTAAGCTAGCCTGGAGTACCATAGTTCCAGAAATGACAGAATCTGATGATAATTCAAATTGATTTACAAAAAAAAATTCTAATTTGAGTCTAATACAAAGATTAGCAGTTACAATTAAGATCGGTGAAGAAGATACCAAATTATGAAAACTTGTTTAAAAAAAAGGATGTTCATTCTTTATTGTATGAAATCAGCTGTTTTAATGGACTATAATAAAGTTGGAATCTTAAAATGGTTAAATGGTAAAAACTGTATTAGGTTTCATAACCTCACTCACATAACCAGGTCTTCATCTCAGCCTTGACGGAGAGAGGCACAGGGCCTTGACATCGCTTGCCATGACCCCTTGTTACTCTTCACCTATTTCCTATTGATCCTTAAAAATTCAGCTGAGGCCTCATCTCCTCCAAACACTCTCCCTCTCCATGCCAGGTGAAACTGGCTGCAAGAGCTCCACTATGCTCTTCCATAACATCAATGCTGTTAGCTATTTACCATGTTCAGTGGAGATTTCCTAGTCACATCTCCCCTCTGCACTACACAGTAAGTGCTCCGAAGGCAGGCAGGAACTGAGGACATCCTAATCTCCAGGTCACCCAGAATGAGCTTGGTACTAGGCACACATTAAGAGTCAGCAATACTACCAATGATGATAAATTTTAAGTGCAGTTCTTACAAGAGAAAATATATACAAAGTTAAACCTTTTCACTGAAACATATCAGAATTGCTTGAAGTCTTTCTTCTTTAATAAGGAGGTCTACTTCAAAAAAATTTTTTTTAATTATTACATCCTGGCTGGTGTGGCTCAGTGGATTGAGTGCCAGCCTGCGAACCAAAGGGTCGCTGGTTGGATTCCCAGTCAGGGCACATGCCTGGGTTGCAGGCCAAGTCCCCAGTGTGGGGTGCATGAGAGGCAACCACACATTGATGTTTATCTCCCTCTTTCTCCCTCCCTCCCCCTCTGTCATAAATTAAATAAATAAATATCAATGCACTGCTCTTTCAGTAATTTATTGTATATGAGAGACAAAAAAATACTCCGAGAGTACAGCAGGCATGGACGCATCCTTGGTTGGTGATCACTGAACGTGCGTGGGGTGATCTCCTGAGGACATGGAAGGAAGTAGCAGTGTTGGAAGCTTGGAGGGAAAGGGTCCAGACAATTCCAGTCATCAGCGAGCAAACTTACATAGAAAAAGAGAACATTAGCAACAAAATTTGTCCAATATCAATTTGAGTAAATACCTTCCCCTTAACTGTCTAGAGCTCAAAATATTCCTATTTTGCACTTGTAGTAAGAAAAACAATGTTTCAGAAGTCTCCCCACATATACTTTCGCATTTTCTAAGAAAAATGTGGCAGACAGAAAGCAAATAGTAAAAGGGGCTTCCTAGTTTTTGTATTTCAGAAATCTAAGACTTCACTCTACCTTGTTCATTGTTTTACCTGAGGTGGTTAGGATGGGCAGAGAGAAAAGCTAAAAAGTGAAGATAAAAACTTTGAAAAAAGGTTTTGGTTGCCAACACCCATGCCATCCCTCAAAATCAGTCCTTGAAACAGGAAGAGAGTCCTCTATCCCAGCGCACACAGTTTAAGAACGGTGCAAGTGAAGCCATGAGAGAAGGTGGCAGCGGGCAGGCCAGCCAGACGCCCCTTGCAGTACCACTCACCCCAACAATAAACCTACAATTGTGGTGCAGAAACGGCTGGACAATGGAACGCTAACCAGAAGGTCCAAGGGAATATTGTCCCCTGAGGTCCCAACAATATCCCAGGTGTGTCATCAACCAGAAAACCCAGGAAGCATACTCTGATCACCTGAGGGGAATAGCCTAACCTACCTCTGGGATGTTCACACACACCCAGTCCTCTGGAAAAATCTAGGGCTGGAAGGAGGAGTGGTAAAATTTACCAATATGAATTGTTATACACAGTCAGGCAGGTAGAAGATATTTATTATGACATTATTCATTACAGATGAAGAAAGGTTACAGGTTTTTACACAAAGTCACAGAGGGAGCGGCCGGGCTGGATCAGCAGCACCGCCATGGCCGGAGTGAAGCTGGGTCCCACCTCCAGCTCCCGTGGCAGCAGAATTCTAGGAGGTTGGGAGGAAGGCAGGAGGGGAGCCCTGTCTATGTGATTTCCACAAGCAGTTAAAAGCAAGCTACTCCTGAAAGCACCAACACTGCACGACATATTTTTTCAAACTTTAAAAACAAAAACGTCTGCCAGGAAACGCAGGTCCAAACTTCGGGTTTTACACAAACAACCGGGAGCCGCACAGGTGCTTGTTCACGGGCCACAGGTTGCTGTGGCCTGTGTTGGAGGTGCTGCGCTGGCACTGCCTGCAGCGCCGATACTGCTCACACTGGTCCAGGAGGAAGAGCTTGTTTGAGGCCCTGAGGAGAGGGGAGCAGAAGCAGCCATTAGCAGGTGGTCCCTGCATTCTTGCTGGGAGCTAGCTAGGAAGCCGGTGCAGTGGAAGGGATACAAAAGGAAAGTAACCCCTGCCTCCTGCCCTCCAGGAGCCTACCACCTGCCTGTCATCTCCCACCTGCAGTCTTTCCCCCTCCATGCAGCTACCTGCAGCTCATCCCAGCCTGGCATTTCCTGCTTCCAAACCTCTGACACCTCCTCATTCCCCAGTGAATAAAGGGTTTGGACTCGGTGCTTTCACAGCATGGACCCAGCCCCCCTACCCAGCCACACCCACCGAAAGCCTCAGAGAACACAAAACAGGCTCCAAAGATTCTGTGTTTGCTGCTTTGCCATGTGGATGTGCCTTTTCCTGGCAGGCTCCCGAGAGACCATTTGAGAGGGAGATCAGGCCACCAAAGTGCTGGTTAACAGTTAACACCCCAGCAGACAGTTAAGACTTCAGTAAAAGTCTCAGGAGGCCAGAGGCCTCTGGAGAGTTATGAGAAGGCGAAGGGAATGGAGACAGAGGGAGAGGACAAGGGAGGCTCGAAACAGAGAGGAAGGGATGGAAGTGACCCGTTTTCCACTTCAATAATTTTTCTGATTATGCAGGACAGTGCCTGCTACCCCAGCAAAATTCTACATGGGTGGAATTCTGTAAAAAGCAGCATCAAAGACAGCCTCAAAGTGAGGAAGAACAATCTCAGCAGTAGGTATGGGAAGACCTACCTGGCTCGCCTAGGCAATAGTGTGGAGAATCGTGTGCTAACTGCAGACATCTGAACCTTGTTTTTGCTTTTGCTTTGTTTTCTCTTTAAAACCCACCAATTCCTTCTACCTGTCCACTGCCTGCTGGAGTCCCTGCCCACAACTTGGCCTAGGTCCTCAGGGAACAGATCTGCTCGGCCGTGGCCTTGGAGAAGTTGTGTTATCCTGCCCCACCAGGTTAGATCCTGTGTCCCCTCTCTCCTCAGTCTCCATGTTGGCCAAGCATTCTTCCAAAATCCAGCTAAAACCCTCCTGTCACTAATCTCACTGCCTTTTATCTGCTTTCCACCGACACTGAGAAAATGGCTTGAAATCTCAGACTCCCTTTTCCCATCCACTTCCAAACAACCTAACAATCACACTTCCCCTTCGGAACCTATTTTCCACATCATCCCTTCGGCTCTCCTTGTCACAACATATAGATTCTACCCATTACAAAGACATCCAAAAAAATGCCTTAAAAGAAAATCTAAAAGGAAAGGGAGAGTTACAGATCAAGATCCATTAGAACAAATTTTACCTGTGGTAGAAATTAGTTAATAATTGAAAATTAAAATATTATTTTGGTATATTCAGGTTTTTATAACATTTGATTGCATAGGCTTGGTCTGTTTTTGCAGGTGTTTAACAGTCTAAGAAATCATACCTTACATTTGCAAAGTGTTTTGATTTTTTTGAGTTGTACTTTTTCACCTCCTTATGTGATCCCCCAAGCTCCAGTGTTAGCTAACTCAGGCAAATGTTTACTTTCCCCACCTCACAAATGAGAGAATCTTAGCTGCCTCTCCAAAGTCAGGGTCAGTTTTCAAAGCCATGAGTAGATTCTCTGACTCTAGATTGCAAAAAGACCACTGCAGAGAGGGAACAGGGATATCATAATACACTCCAGGAAGATGTGCTCTGTTGGTTCCATAATGGACGGGTTTCTCACTTTTCCAGTTGCCAATCTTACCAACAACCCCTTGACTCTGCTCTTAAATAAGCATTCTGTAAGCCTTGGATGTGTTCAGATGGAAATTCAGTCTCCCTGTCTCCAACTAGTTATTGCCACAGAGAATTCCCACTCTCCTCCCCCAATGCCTCCCCACCCTCCATAAAAAGGAAAATAAAGCCACCCTATGCAGAGGCAAGATTAGGGCAGAGATGGCAACTATATAAAATACAACGCAATATTCTCCAATCCCATATTCATAACAGACATCAGAGTAGTTTTTCCCACTGAACCCAGAATTCTTTTCTCCACAAAGTTCTCTAGGCAGCCACTAGTAATCCACTGGAGGGGGCACGCAAAGCCAATTTGCCACCCCACGATTAGAGGAAAGTAAACAAGGAGCAGAGGGGAATTTCTTTGTAAACATAGAACTTCTGGATCCAATCAGGTATTACCGCTCGAAAGCCTTCTCCTCCAGGTCCCGTTGCCTCTTCATTTTAGCACTCTGCTCCCAGTCCTCCTGTAAGCTTTGGTTCATTCTGTTCACTCGCTCCAGCTCAGCATTTCTGTCTGCCCAGTGCCTGGGGAGCACAGAAGAGTTGGATTCCATTCACAACACTGGGAAGGGCGTGCATCAACCTTGGGAGCCCCATTCCTTTTATGGTAAATTAAACAAAAACTTTCTGGTTTTGTTTGCTACTCTTTGAAATGTACTAAAAGGCATAACACTATAAAAAGTTTTTTTTTCAAGAAACATAGTGAAACTCCTATCTCTCAAATAATTTATGAGTTTAGGGTCTTTCATCTTCAATCCTGTTTTAAGATAGCAGGATTGAAACCTTTTTTCCAATTAGCAAATTCAGCCTTTAAAGCTATTCATTTCCTTTGAGGCTAATTTAACTGCTCTGAAATACCATCTTAAATGGATTTCAGACATTTTATGTTTTTTTCCCTTTATTCCAATCTCTCAGCTATCAGTAACCAGCCTGCCAGTTGCTATCGGCATCTTCCAAGACAAAGTAGACAGGTGTACAAAGGAGACAAGTGACTAGGCAAAAGAAAATGGAATTGTGAAAATATCTAGTATTGTAAAGAAGGTAAAACAAAAAACGGGGTGTTTGATGAAGGTCACATCTTTAAAGAAGTGGCTGCTGTATAATATCTCTTCAAGGACAATGTTTCAATATTTCCAGTGTTAAGTGCTTCCATTTCTGGTCTCCAAAGGCAAAGTCACTGCTGTTGTGAATCACCCCCGAAACCTGGTTCAAGTTATTTATGTGTGCCTATTTCTCACCCAGCTGAAACCCTTACCATCAGTCCCAACGAAGTCCAGGAGGGACTTCACCCTTTGTGACCCTCAATTTAGCCTGCTCTGAAGGGCTGTGTGTCTCAGGTAGCAACCATCACTAGGGGTCAGGACCCTCCAATAAAAATCAGTAATGTGCTCTGTGCTGGTTCACTTTTCCTAACAGCATGGCCACATTTGCCTCTAACAAGCATCAGTCCAAGCAGTCCTTATAAACATTAAATGAAATAATAACAGAAAGTGCCAATGCCTTTCACATAATGGGAGTTCAATGACTGAATGGTACTTATTTTATATATATATAAATAATATATATATATTATAATATATAATATATATAATATATAATATATTATTATATATAATAAATAATATAAATTATAAATATAATATATTTATAATATATATAAATAATATAAATATAAATAAAATTTATAATTTTATAATATAAATTATAAAATTATATGATATAATAATAATATAAATAATAAATAATAAAAAATATACCTTTTTTCCTTTTCATAGTTTAATTGTAGTAAAAAAACACATAACAAAATTGAGCATCTTACCCACTTCCAAGTGTACAGATATATAGGGCTAAGTATATTGACACTGTTGTACAACCACCGCCAGAACTCTTCTCACCTTATAAAAATGAAACAACACACTCACTGAACACCTCCCCATTTCTCCCTCCTGCTGGCCCCTGGCAACCACAGCTCTACTTTTTTTCCATGAATCTGACTCCTCTAAATACCACATACAAGTGAAATCTTGTCGTGTCTGTCTTTTTGTGACTGGCTTATTTCACTTAGCCCCAGTGTCCTCAAGGTTTATCCATGTTGTAGCATGTGTCAGAACTTCCTTCTTTTTAAAGGCTGAATAATATTCCATTGTGGGTGTATACCACATTCTATTCATCTATTCACCTGTGGTCGAACATTTGAGTGGCTTTCATTGCTCAGCTATTGTGAATAATGCTGATATGAACATGAGTGTGCAAATATCTCTTCAAGATCCTGCTTTCAATTCTTCTGAGTATGCATCCAGAAGTAAAATTACTAAATCATATTGGAATTCTATTCTTAATTTTTTAAGGAACCATCAGACTGTTCTCCATGGTGGCTGTGCCATTTTTAGTTCCCACAACAATGCAACAGGTTCCTATTTTTTCACACCCTTGCCAACACTTATTATTTACTGGTTTCTTTCATAGTAGCCATCCTAATGGTTGGCTACTGTGGGTGTGAGATAGCATGTTTCTCTCTCTCTCTCTCTCTTTCTCTCTGTATCTATATCTATCTACCTCTCTCTCTCTCTCCCCTTGTCTTATTTTTCTTTATTTTTCCCCTTTACATATTTGCATTGTAATGGTTTTGTCTACCACTAAATAGATAATTTTCTTCCTTTCTCATCTTTTGAATAATTTAAAAGAAGTACTTGTTAAATCTTTCATGGTGTGTGTGGTTGTAGGAAAAATCTATAATTGTTCTTGATTTGCATATTCCACAAGGCAATCAAACCACAGATATTATAATTCAAGATAAAGAGTAAAACATTTTATCTTTGCATTTGTAAAAAGTTATTATACAGTTTAGCAAATAGATAAATGTTTTCTTTCATAAAGCCCTAGGAAAAATAAGATAGCCATCTTATATGTATACATTACCCTGATATACATATGTATCTTAAATAGAAGAAGACTTTGTACATCTGCATAAGTGAGTTGCAGGGGAAAACATGAGCAATTTGCTCACTGCTTATTCCATTCAGACCTCCATAGAGTTGACACTCCTAGATAGCTATATGATTAAAATTAAATTTTTAAATAATATAAAACACATATTTTAAATCTCACCTTCTTACCTTGCCATCTTTAGTTACTGGAGTGAAGAATTGCTGTATCTTAGGTTCCCATAAGTTAAGTATTCAATAAAACATGAAATATCTCTTATTTGGGAAAAGCAGAAATATAGTTAAATGCTAAATGACCTCTATTTGAAACAGAACAAATGACATTGGTTGGTGGTTGGGTGAGACTCACTGCAGGCCCTTCACAGAACACGGAAACCGTTTGTTATGGAGCAGCCACCTCAATGCAGTTTTGATTTGCATTTTCCTAATGATTGGTGACGTTGAAAATCTTTTCAGTATGCTTTCTGGCCATTATTATACCATCTTTGAAAAGATGGGCTAAAAAGCCAAATTAATTTAAAGGCCTAGAGAATGAGAAAATGAAGTAGGGTTAGAGGGGAGGCAGCCAGTGTTCTCATGAAACTGCTGGTGGAAGCAGCTGCTGCCCTTTTTAGAAAGCAAACGGTCAGCACCTCGTGATACTTAAAGCCTTCCATATGCTTGACCTAGAAGTCTCATTTTCAGGAATGTATCCAACACAAACCAAACAACAAGTATAGATTTTATATATATATGGTATATATTTAAAATGCTTAATACAAAGATTGTTACAGCAAAATATCTGGAAACAAGTGTTTATTAATAGTGAAAAAGTTAATTTATAGTAATTTACATTATAGATATTATTCTGTTATTAAATTATAAGAATGAATTTCATATATATGCACTGACATAAATATAACTTAATGACACATTATAAGATTAAAGAAAGACTGGGTTGTAATATATAAGAGCTCATAGGCCACATTTTCATTTACAAAAATGGAGGGGAAAATATATGTACATACTGTTTTAATATATTTGTAAGAAATAGGAAAAAGTATAAAAGTTTATATATTAACCTTATACTGGCTACTTAGACAAGGGGATTATTGATCTCCTCTTTAATGTCTATACCAATTGACATTTTAATTAGCATGAGTTGTTATATTTTTAAACAAAAAGAGAAGAGTTTGTTTAAAAAACAATAAAACAAGTAAAAAATACTGTAGCAGGCCTGATTACACAGACTAAGTTATCCTCTCTGAAAGAAAATGGCCTTCTTTTTGTCGTACAAAGACCTAAGAGCACATCTGGAGAAGGACCAGAGTGCAGGGAGTTAGAAAAGATGAGAGAGGTGGGAGAATCTGGAATAACCAGTGAAGGATACAGAAAAGGAAAACAAGGCTCTGACCTGTACAGAAAACAAAGTCTAAACAGCTGTGGTCCTAGAGGTAACCAAATAAAGACCACAGTTCGTATTTGTTCAGAACTTTGCAGTTTCCAAAAATGCTCCCACAACAAAATCTCTTTGAATTCTCATAGTAAATGTAGGTAGGGCAGGGATGATTATCCTTATTTTTCACATGAGGAAAAGAGGGCTCAAAGAACTCCTGTGTGGTTTGGCTCGGGTCATACAGCCTGAAAGTGACAGAGCTTAGTCTCCTAATTCCAAGTTTAGGAGATGAACCAGAGAAGCCAAGCAGAGCAGGCAGCTGCAGTAATCTCTGCAACAAATGCAAAGGGCCTCAGGGACAGGCTATGACAGCATGGGGAAAAGGGGGACAAGAGAAGGCTGTTAGCTGTAAAATGAAGCTATTTACAAAAAGTATTTCATTTAACCCTCAAACTCCCTGGAGATAGATATTAGTGTTATCCCTAATGACTAATAAGGAAGCCCATGGCCACACAGGTGTGTAACATGCCCAATATCCCACTAGTGAAATGGCAGAACCATATCACCTGATCAGAATGGACACTGGAAGGGGTCTTGGAGACTCCAGGTACTCATCTATGAGGGGAAAGACCATGGAGAGGGGAAGGGGGATCCCAGGGAGGAGCTAGGGCAGCCTGGGCAGCAGGGTGGGGTACTTGTGGGGCTCAAGGCAACAGGCCCTTTTTAAGAAATATAAAAATATTTCAATATATTTGAAGATAGTATAGACACACAAATATGTATTGCCCTGGGTAGATGCAAGACTATCCAATTCTGCCTTGACTCTAAAAGCCGTGCATTTAACGACTCTTACCTCTCCCAACTAACAACCCAGCCTCACCGTTGTCACAGTGCACTGCATCTTCAACCTACTGTTCTACTCATGTTTTCACACCTGAGCCTACCTGGCATGGGACATAACAGGTCTTTGCACCATCCCCCTGACCATTTATAAAATTTTAATAAAATAACTTTTTTTTCTCTAAGTACAGCTGCCTTCTAAAAAGAGGAGATTCCTTTGAAGAAAAGCCCCTTTGGAACTCCGGAGCACTTTAATAATTTTATAAAATTCCCATTGGTGGAGTGCCTAATTAGGCCTTTTCGGAAACTAGGTTTCTGGTGTTTGAATTTAAAGGTACTTGCATTCATATGGCATGGAGTCCTCCTCTGCCTACCTGTCAACTTCACCCCCACCCCCAGCTATCCTCAGTACAGCTCACTGCACATGCAGCTCTTTGAAGGAAGGGGGCTTAGTGAAGGTTGAGAAAGGACCCAAGTCTCACACCTGTGTCTACTTGAGTACCACAGCACGCCTGTGGCTCACAATGCATTTCCAAAGGATCGTGCTGGTATGGACAACTCTTTTAAGATATTGTACTGACAAGGGAGGGGAAAATATGAAGAGGTCACTGGAGAGAGAAATGGTATCAAGAGAATTTAAGGTTTTTTTACTTTCATAACTTTTCTTCATAGGGTGAATTATGAGGATGAAACAAGGTGAAGCATATATTAAGCTTAAAACAATATTCTGCACATAGTAACTCCTCAATGTACCCACTATTGTTATTGCTTCTCTGCTGCAATATGAGGACAGAGAGACGAGGGAATAGGGGAGAGAAGGTAGGGAGGAGGTGGAGGAGGAAGAATGGCATGGGGTCTCTTACTCTTTTTGTGTCTTCTGAAGCCTCTGCAGATCCCGCTTTTGGTCGACCAGTTGGTTTAGGATGGCCTTCCTCTTGCGACTGGCAGCTGCCTCCAGCTGGTGCTTCATGTAATTCTGTTCTCGCTCTCGCCTTTCCCTTGCCAGCGCATCCTCATTATTGCCAAAGATGGGCTCAGAAGAGTCTGGCTCAAATAGGGGCAGCTGGGGGAATCTGTTCTTTATCTGAAATAGGGTCATACATAATGTGGGTTACAGTTATACCAGGGAACCAACTATGCACAAGGCTGAGGCACAGTAAAATACCAATACCTAATAGGAAGGAACGGGGGGCTCAAAACCACCAAATGGATAACACATTACAGTATTTATTCGTATTTTTAGAATGCTATTGAAGCAGTGCACAATTTTTAAATTAATAATTGTTCCCTTACCTGCGCATTCAAAGCTCTCTTGTAACACTCTGTTTCTTCCATCTTATCTTGTATATACTTGGCTCTTTGTGCAGCAAGTCTGGCAGTTAAGAGTAAGAGAAGGTGGGGCCAAAGTTTGTTGCTGAGTCTTTAATAATGCAGATTAACATTATCAAACCATGTCTAATAAGTATTAATAGGAACAAAAGCCTTGTAAATAAAAAGTGATATTCTTTCCCGGAGCTTTCACTTTAAGAAAGAAAATAGTTATTCAAATCCACAGGCTAGTGGACAATGTATTGAACACAGGACAGATAGGACAGGAATAAGCAGGTGACCAAGCATACTGTACAAAAGCACTGCTGCCAAGACGGGCAGTCTTCCTTCCTTCGTGCTTTAAAAAAAAATCTAGACAGGAAAGCGGGAGGTGTCTATTCATTTTAGAAAATGACACATCATAACATTCCTCTTAAAGAAAAGGGATCTTTCCTATTATGCATTATGATTCACCTCCAGGGAACCCACTGAGCTGTAAAATGAGTACAATGGGACATATACAGTTCATAGAAATACAACTGTTTGGTCACAGAAACTGGCTTTATTTGTTTAGAAGTCTCTCTCTCACACTGCAGTAGCCTTCTTAATTGCCCTCCTAACCTGGGTAGCAGAGCATGGCCCCTAAGACATGCTTGAACTCTGTGGCCCTGAGCCTGTCCTGTGCCCCCAATGGCCCAAACAGGACCAGGCAGATTCTTTTCCCTGAAACTTTGGAATTGAGACTAACACACATTCATGTTTGAGCTGGAATAAAGATAATTAAGACAATATCATTTAAGGAGCTGTGGGCATGAGCAGAGAGAAAGCTTCTATTTCGTGGTCTTTTAGTCCCCATACATTCCTGCCCTCAGATTCCACAGGACATCCCTATATACTCATCATAAAACCTCAGATTTGCCTTGAGATCGATGGGAATCGCTAGGAATGATGCCCTGCTCAAGACAAGTCCCTTCCAGCATTGGTGATCAGGAAACAACACAAAATGAGAATCTCTAATGAAAGCAATTGTAGATTGGCAATCATTACTGTAATGATAATTATAATGGGTTTTTCACTTTTCTAATGAAATCTTATGCTGTGGTGCTGGTTGCTAGCTGGGTTAGTTTGCTCAGCTGGTTACAGGTGTGGGAAACTACCAATGCTGATTCAATCCCACATGAAAAGCTTCACATGAAAATTCCAATCCCGTTTTCCTGGTGTCTAGCTAGACTCACTCCTCTGTGAGCTGCACTTGTTCTAGGCGTTCCATCAACTCTTTGTTTTCTCTTTGGTTTAGTTCCTTTTTCCGTCTACTCTCCATTTGTTTCAGGAGGCTTTGGAGATATTCCTCTTGCCTTAAAGCCTTAATCTCAGGACTGAGTGGCCGTTTATCAAATAGGAAGGATTTCTAGAATGAAAGATAAGCAATTTATTTATTGTAGAATACCAAAAAGCAACAAAGAATAAAGGTAATCATTCAGAAGACCAAAATCATCAGCAAGTATTTATGAATTTATAATATTTGTAAATCTTCAACACAGTGACCAGCTAGTATCGAGGTAACCCACAGAATACTACGGACACGCTCAAGATTAAACCCGAGCAGAACTGACGAGAGCCCACTCTCTGAGAGAGAGGTGAGGGAGGACTTCATGGAGGAGGCCCTGAGTGAGTACACACAATACACAGGCGGAAGGAAGAAGGGATTCTGAGTGAGTGCAAAGCATGAGCAAGGACAGAGAAGAGGTGGGGAGAGGGAGAACTGAACACTCACCCTGGACCTGGCCATTCTAGACACCGATGATTCAGCAGTGGCCAAGCAGAGACAGCCTTGCTGTCACTGAGCTGCACTCTGGTGCAGGAGACAGACAGTGAACAAGTAAACAATACATCAATAATCCAAGGAAGTGATGACTGCCATGCAGCCCTTATCAGAGCAAGTGACTGGGTGGGAGTATGGTTAAATTGGTTGGTTATTAGGGAAAGCTTTTCGGTGGAAATGACTGAATCACCACCATTGCAAATATCAGGAGACGTGTGTCCCATACAGTAGAAAAAGCAAATGCAAAGACACTGGATGAAAGTAAGCTAGGCGTGTTTTAATGAGCAGACGGAAGTGGCTGAGGCATAGTGGGCATGGGGAAAGTAGAAGTAGAGGAGCCCAAAGAGGGGCCATATCATGCAGGACCAAATAGGTCAAGGTAAGGTTAAATTTTATTTTAATTCAGTGGGAGGCCATTAGATAAATTTTGGTTAGTCATCATGAAAGGCTGCTGTGTGGAAAATAGGCTGTAGAAGGACAAGAAGGCTAACAGCAAGCCTAATTAGGGAGGGTATTGCAGAAGTTCAGCCTTATAATGTGGCTGGGACTAGGATGGTAATGTTGAAGATGAAGAGATGTTAGATACATTGTGAGTAAAGGCAACCAGGCTTGCAGAAGGCTGGATATGGGGGAAGAGGAAAAGGAATCCGGAATCAAGTGGGTGCAACTCTTCACCTGGTGATGCCACTTACTAAAATGGGAAAGCAGACAGAACAGGTTGGGGAACAGGTCTGTTTTGGTCGTTTTCTATTTAAAATGTCTACAGATGTATCAACAAGGAAACACTAAGTGAGCAGTATTAAATATAACCTGGAACTTGTATATAAGAGGAAAGAGAGATCATGCCTCAACCTCAAAAGCACAGCACTCTCTCTATTCCTTTCCTTCCCTGCAGCCCCTGCCTGGTAATTTCCTCTTCCATTCAAGTCTTTTCCTAACTTCCATATACCAGAAGGTCTTTCCAGATCTCCGGTCTGGGTTAAGTAACTCTCCTCTCTACTCACGTAGTGCTATATGCAAAGGCTTGCCATAGCACTTAGTATACCACACTCTTGCCTCATTAAATCTGCACCCCACCCCACTATCTTCTCTAGACCTCTTCAGAAAGGAGAATTGTCTTATTTATCTTTGTATTCCTAGCCCCTAGTACAGTGGTAAGCACATGGAAAGTCAGTAATAAATGTTAGATGATGACTAAAGAAAATATATTGTGTTAGATTTATGTCCAGAATGTCAAGCTACCACCTTAGGCAGCGGGTGAAAGGAGAAATTCAGGCAGAAGTAAAGGCAGGCCCATAATGATTGAAAATATTACATCAATGACAAAGCAAGTGGCTCACCTCCATCTGAAGTTTCATTTCTCAAACTTGAATGCTCCCACAGATCACCTAAGTATCTTATTCAAATGTGCATTCCCATTCCAGAGGTCTGTGGTGGGACCCTAGATTCTGCATTTCTGGCAAGCTCCCAGGTGACACTGGTTATTTATTTAGATCACCTGTTCCTGGGGCAGGACTTCAGTACACTGTCCCCTGCCACCTACCCCAGCTCCTGGTTGAGAATTTCTATCAATAGCGATCACCATAGTGACTGATAGGAACTATATCATGAATGTGAGTAGTGCAGAGGCTGACACTGGACCACTCCTGCCCTAGAAGGAAGAAGGGAGCTTCAACCTCGCACAACCCCCTTTTCACCTCTGCCCGTTAAAAACCGGCACAATCTGCAATGCGGGGTGAAAGGAAAAGGGGCCATGTACTGAACCTGATGAGCTCAGAGGAACCATGTCATGGCCTGACAAACTCAGTGACCAAACGTAACCACACAGGGTGGTCTGATCACAAACTCCTAACGAGGCAGGTCAGAGAGGTAGTCAGGATCCAGACTGATTGCGTCCTTAGCAAAGGTCAACCTTCACCTTAAGGGAGCTCTGTCCATTGTTCTTATGCACCTAGGATAGCACACCTTTAAATTTTCAGAGTAATTTTCTTTCCTTACCCCTTGAAAGTACAAGCACTGGTACCGGAGCATAAAACCATTAAATCCTGCAGTGTCGTCTTGCTCCCCGCCTACCATCTGTATGTACTGTCAGTGTTAACTACCTTGTACCAATGTAAAAGAAGCTTGCGTTTCTCCATTTTGCTTTTTAACTAGTCCTAGAGATTTCCCCACTATGCTTTCTCGCACCTCCTTAATCTACCACCAATGGCTTTTATATAATCTTCCTTATGTTCTCTCCTTTGATTCTAATTTATAAAATAAACTGTGAAATTGCCCTTCTCCAAAGCATTTTCTCAGTCTTTTCTGATTTTGTTCCTAGGCATGTCCTCACAATTTTGGCTCTAATAAACTCTTACAAAACTTTTCTATAAGCTGGACATTCTTTTGTTGACAACAGAGAGTGGACCCAAAATTCACAGGTGGGGCAAGTATTCACAACAGAAATTCTGAAAAGACCCTTACATAAAAGTCAGGTTTCTCATTCTTGTGGATTCTCATAGCTTCAGCAACTCCAAGGTTATAGGCAGCGTTTTTTTGATTCTGTTCTCTATTAGCCAGACTTCTCAACTTTAGGGCACAAAAAAATTATAACACATTAGAATACAATCTTTAAAAAATTTAATTCTAATACGTTAAAATAATCCAACCAAAGTAAAATCTATGATGTCTTCATAGATTTACAAAAGTGGGTTGGGAAAGGCTTTTTATTTCCAGTACTTGGGCTTCAGGCAACACCCCTACAGGGACCACAGGGATAATGGAAGATTTCCTAAGTGGTTACCTGACATCACAAACACAGGAAAGAGCAATAGTATCAATTATTAGGAACCACAGACCAATTATTGGTAGCGCAAATGCAAAGGTGCCAGCCTGTCTTTGCTTCTTGGCATAGGCCGTGAATATGAAGAAAAAAGCCATGAACCAGTACTATATTTTACCAAAAATCAAAAAATAAAGCCATATAAATTCAGGAATTCTACACCTTTAAAACTCAATCCTTAGCTTACTTAAATATTCATCTCAGTATTGTTTATTATTAATAAATTCAAGTTTTAGTCCTATAGTAGTACATAAGTGATTAAATATGTTACCATATAGTATGGTACCACATATGTTACCATATGTTACCATACCTATGCCTATAGGATAGAACTTTCTTTTTAAGATTTTATTTATTTTTACAGAGAGGAGAAAGGAGGGAGAAAGAGAGGAAGAAAAATACTGATTTGTAAGAGAAACATTGATGTACAAGAGAAACATCAATCTCACACCCCCAACTGGGGACCTGACCTGCAACCCAGGCACGTGCCCTGACTGGGAATGGAACCAGCAACCTTTTGGTTTGTGGGACAAGGCCCAGCCCACTGAGCCACACTATTCAGGGCTGAGAGAGCATTTTAAATGGCATTTTATAATTATGTTCTACTGTCCATTGCTAAGTACTCTTTAATTAAGGTGTTGAATTGCCTGATGTTTGAAGAAAGTCTCTTGATCTTTCCACATTTGATATTGTTGTATGAGTCGCTCATCTTCCATGTCTTTCTTCTTCCTCTCCTCATTGTAGTACAATGGGAAATTTCGTTGTGCTCGTTGCAAACACACATAACACATCTCCTACAATACCAAATTTTAGGACAGATTAAGTTTTACCTTTTACTTTTTTACTTTCACAAGCTCTCCAAAGGTTGGATATATCAAAAAAGACGATGTTATAAAAGGATACATTAATGATAACTAGCAAGATGAGATTTGCAGAGTGAGTCCCACAAATATGCACCAGGATTTACTGAATTTTCATTTGATCAGAAGTATCTATAGCAACTAAAAATTAGTAAGAGATTTCCCACCCCTGTTTCTGTTAACAAGTCGATTTTGACTAGTAGATAGATTTATCACAGTCCAATTTCAGGCCCTGAATGCTGGAGCCATAGCCTTATATTAAAGAGATTCTCAGCACTCTCCCTGAGAAACAGAGGTCAGAGGAAGATTCTGGTGAAGTTTTGTTTGTTTGAAGACACTGTACCTGTCCTGCCCTATTGTGATCCTGGCAAGTAGTGGCTGGAGAAATTGTAGCTTTCATTTCATTGCCATTTTTCAGACACCTTGAAGGAGATAAGCTATAAAAACAATGCAACATTAATTAACATTTAATACAATGTGACATCTAGAGCAATGATAATTTTAGAGCAAGTGTAAATATAAAAGAATATGTTGGTGGTTTTCTTCAAAGCATCTATATGTATAGAAATTAAGAGCCTATGTTTTGTGTCAGATAAGCGTGGGTTTGACAAGATTTTTTGCTTACAGGCTGACTGGCATTACACAAGCTGGGTAGTTTTGCAAAGTCTCACTTACCAATTCTGGGAAATGGGGGTAAAACTTATTCGTTCTACAACAATTTATTGAGTGTTTACTATGTACATTGTGCTCAACATGGGAGATACAGTGAAGAAAAAAAACACACACACATAAAAAGTCCCTGTCCTCCTGGAATTAACTTTCTGATGGGGATGGACAGACAGCCAATAAACAAGAAAAATAAGTGAACTACATAGTATTTTCAATGGTGATAAGCGCCACGCAGTGCTGGAGGAATGGCATCCTAGGCAGAGTGAATGAGTGCTAAGTACTTGAAGTGGGAGCATGCCTGTGTTCAGTGTGACCAGGGGAGGCCAGAGATGAGGCAGGATCTTGCAGGCCATAAAAATGCCTTTGGCTTTTGCCCCAGGTGAGAATGGGAAGTGACTGAGGGTAAAATGTCCAGTATTAGCAAAGCTGTAGGGGAGGGAGCCATCCTCATATTATTGCTTCTAAGAAGGTAATTTGGCACAGCTTTATTGAGGAAGATTGGTAATGTGCAGCAAAGGCATACAAAAATGGTCTTGTCCCTTATCTCTGAAATTTCACTTTAAAGTTTTTATCCTATACAATATTCAGGTGTGCACACAGAATTGTGTGTAATTATATTTATTACGACATTATTTTAAAAACTAAAACTCATCTAAATATCCAATAGGAGAGTGGTTAAACAAAAGGTTTAACTAATGAAATGATGTTCTGGAACAGTGAAAACCATGAGGAGCTTAACCTCTTATTGCTAAGTGTAACAAAGGTTCAGGTGATCTCAGTTTTATTTAAAATGGGTGTTTATGTTACAAATATAAATCTATTTATATGTTGTATATGCATTGAAATGGAGAATATACACAGTAATATTAACAAAGATTCCTCTATTTAGTGAGATCATGGGTCATTTTTTATATCGCTCTCTTTTCTCATTGTTTTCAAACTTTCTTTGATAAACATGTATCACTTTAGTAATCAGCACAAAAAACATTTTTGGTCAACTTCTATAGGAAACCTTCACTGACAATCCCTAAGGATTACTTTCCCCCCCCTTGAGCCCCTTTTGTTGCCTCCATCATATACATTATTGCTTTAGCGTCAGTCCCCTACAGGATGATAAATATCATTAGAGTAGATTTATATGTCTTTTATATGTCTTATAGCTCTGTGTAGTCCATATCTATAAAGTGCCTGGCACACGGTGGTGCTCAGTGTTTGTTAGATTGAACTAAATTACAAAGTACTAGGCATTAAACTCTCAATTATATTTCATAACAGTGAGATCTAAAACAAACATGCTTAGGGTTTACACAAGACTTAGTAATCCAGAGAATATATAAATTGCACACATGATAGCTGATGCATTGTGACACATAATAAATTGAAAGCTGACAGCACAGTAAAAGGTACATAAAGCCACTCAATAAATACTTAAGTATAGTTGACGGACTTAAAGTCTTAAAAAGTATCCTACTCAAAGGGAGAAAGAGAACATAGAAATTTTTGACATTATAAGAAAAAGACACAGCTATCATAAGTTGCAATGTATTCACAGAACATTTCGTGAGTCCAGCCATGTATGGCAAAACTGCTTTCTGATTTGATCTAAACATGAAACTGTGTCACATCATGATATCCAAGCCCTTAGAAAATAACAAGGGAAAATTTTCCAAATCCACAAGGAAAACCTCCCTCCTCTATGCCACTTGGTTTCCACCTGTGCCATAACATTCAACCTATTACATTTATTGTTTTATGTATTTCTGTCTTTCCCACTGGATTATTAACTCTTATTATGTCTATCATTCCCACCACCTAGTACATAGAATGTACTCAAGAATACCAGATGAAGGAATGAATAAACATGTACTTAAATTCTCTGAATCAAGAAATAACTCAAAAATGTAGTTAGTAAAGTGTAACAGAAAAAGTACCAACACATCACCTTTCTGGGTTCACACTCTTCTGCTGTCTCCCACTCTGCTCAAATTTGTTCGGCAAGTTGGCGCCTCTCACTTTGCCAGGGGAGGCAGCTTTTCTATCTGGAAGTTTCTTGGGTGATAAGATCTCTGTAGGATGATTAAAAGTGAGTTTCCTTTCAACTTTAAATAGGTATTTTGTACTTAACACAGATTTTTAAACTCATAATTTTACCAGGGAGAATTTTCACATAAGATACACTTTCTTATCTTTAACTTATTGTCCTTCACCCTAGTAGTGGTTTAAAAATGCAGAATGGGGCAAAAGTAGGTTTACAGTTGTGAATAACAAAACACAGAGTTTATTCTTTCATTATCATTAATTATTGTATTATTTTCCTTAAGAACAACTGTAAACCTACTTTTACCCCAACCTTTGTGTGTTTTTGCTGTATAGTAATTACCTGCAAAGCACAGACAGGGCACTTTAGAAAATACTAAGGGTCAAGTCTTCACCTTTAAAGATCTTTCAGTAGATATAGTTGGAGACAAAAAAATAAGATATGAACAAAGGACATGAGAACTTTCACTTGTGGAGATCTCACTGCATGCCAACAGTGCTAAATACTTTACATGCATTGCCTAAATAACAACTCAGGACAATAATGCATAATGTTTACATACCAAACAAGTAGCGTAGCATTTAAGGGTCTGATGTGTTCAGGGAAGAGAGGAGCTACTTCAGAATCCAGCGATGAAAGAAGTGCTCAGGGAGGAAAAGGGTCATGAAAAGATGCAAAGAGGTGAGTAGGGCTGGGACAGACTATAAGGAAAGGAAGGGCACTCCAGGCAAAGGAAAAAAGTGAACAAAAGCATGAGATCAGGGAAGGGGAAAGCATGTTAGAAGAACATGAATAGACAATTTTACTCAAAGGAGTCTATAGGGAACTAATGACAGATGAGGCCAAGGAAATGAAAGCATGTGACTCTCAGGCCAAAAGTGCATATGTAACACTGTAGGCCAAGTTACAAAACCACCGTCTGCAAACCAATGTCCACTCATTGATGAGTTTTGTTTGGTCCAATCAGCCTTTCTGGCTCAAGGTCAATTAGTTGTCAACATTTAAAATCAATAGATTCTAGGATCTCTGCTTCTCTTGACAAATCAGAAAAATTGGCTCACATTTTCACAAATCAACAATCTGATCAAAGAAGTCTTCAACCGGTAGCCTGGCAACCCCTGCAATGGATCCCTAGGACCCTTTTGAAGTGTCTTTGAAGTTCTAGTTTTTTTCACATGCTTCATCCAAGACAACGAATCACAACAGATGCGATGAAAACACAGATATGAGAGTCCACTACCTTCTATTAAGCCAGATATCAAAGATGTAAGATTACTACTCTTCATTTTTCATAAAGATGATTATTTATGCTAACATGTCTCCCTATCACATTATGCCCAACCCATTTTACACATTTATGTTACCTGCCTGGACCCTGGAAGCATCTGAGTTTTGAGCCTTTTAAGCAGTGGGGAGGCAGCAAAGAGATCACAGTCTAGGAGCCTGAGAGTCATAAAGTGGTTAAGGTAAGATACAGACTCTAGGAATAGGAGATGTTTGAGCGAAGAATGTATGATTACTCATGAATCTAACTTTATTTACTTTGGGCATAAGAGTTCCTAAGCAATATGGCTAGGCTCACTGAGCAGTCGAGAGTGACAGATTACACCATTGGCATACCTCTGACACCTTCTTTGTCTGTCCCGTCTTTTAACTTGCACTTCCTTGGTTTATTCTTCCCACCTTCTTCTACAATGGTCTCCATAGGTGGTTTGCTCTCCATCTCCTTAAGCTCAATCCTAGGAATGAACCAAGGTATTTGTCCATCTGTGCCTGAATAGGTGACTGTGAACTCTCAGTTCTGACAAACAACCCACTTAGCTTGCTGAGTCTGAAATAAGCCCACTTCTCTCAAGGGGGTGAGTGTTTTGGTTTGCTGAATACGAATCACCAACTCACTCACTCCCTTTGAGGCTAAGTCTGGGAGCTGACCAAAACCTTCCCCCTCTACACTGAGGGCTCAAAAGCAGTTCCTATATAAATTGCTTTGAAGGCCTGGACTTAAGAGTTTGATTTTAGTTTCAGTTTGAATCTGCCTGTCCTTATCAGTTCTGTAACCAGATGCCATAGGGATGGTACAGTAAAACATGGTTGTTGGGTAGCTTAAAGGCAAGGATTCATAGCCTGATAGGCAGCGTGTGACCAGAAATAACCATTACACCCCTCCTTCCTCCTTCTCCCCACTTCTCCATCCTTTCTCCAGGCAAAACTGAGGGGCTTGCAGAGGCCCAGGGGGAGAAGGGGTCTGTTTAGTCTGTGTGTGTAATTTAGGTTTTCTTTGGTCTCCGGTATGGAGTGTTGGGTTAACGTTTGGGGGCGAGGGAGCTTCCAGTACATTCAGGGGCCAAGCTTCAAATCAATAAAACACTTACAACTTTTTTCAGTATTTGAGTCCTTGTGTCCATTTCTAGGATTTCTAATTTTCCTTGACTCACTGTAATTATTTCCCTCCTGGAGTATAATCCAAAACACATTCAAGGGGACAACCAAATTTGCCTCCAAAAATATAATCATAAAATTATTTTGGATCCATTGATTTATTTTTAATGAGGAGGGAGACATGGTGCAATGGAGAGAACACGGGGAAGGTCAGGAGCCAGGGCTTGCTTTCTGGCCTGGCCACTAATCAGCTGTGTGGCCATTTCATCTGCAACATGAGGGGTTTGACTAATCTCTGAGGCCTGTTCAGGCCCTCACATGGATTTTGCTGAGGAATGTGTCTTACAGGCCTGCCAAGAGGAAGCTGCTCCAACCCAACAAACATAAGATGTCATAGCCTCAAAACAAAATGAGAAAATAATATTCCACGAAGTTGACTGTTATTCTCTAAACTTCCTCCACCTGAAATGCACAATAGTTAATGGCACAGAAATTAAGAACATGATTAAGAACACACAATGAGTGAGTGTTGGCCAAAATGGAAATAAAACCCAAGTCTCCTGACTCTTAGTCCAGTGTTAATATTTCACCACGTTGCTGTATTTGTTTAAAAAATTAAAATTATAATTAACTTTCTATCTCTATAAAATGGATCAAATTATAATACATATATGAAATGGTTATAGTGAAGATTAAGTACAATAATATTTAGAAAGCACTTAATAGTACCTAACTTCATAGATGATAACTAGTAGTATTATTCATTATCATTATTATAATCAGTCAGCATCAACCACCAGTAACACCCACCCCCACTGCACCCTTGGGGTAAGGCTATTTACTAAAAAGACCATGAGCTACAAAAGGTTGAGAAACACTGCCCAATGAGATAAACAGAGCAGCAAGGGTTGCTGGTACCTGGAGGAGACTATTGACCAAAACACTGACCTTGGAAATGCAAGCACATTGTTAGTCTGCTCCTTGAAGTTCTCTGTGCTAGATAACACGGAGTCCACTGTGCCAGGCCTCTGAGGGACAGAGACAGAGAAGGATGATACCCGAGTTGTGGTCCAGGACACAGATAAATCAAAGCTACAGGGTATCTCAGAGCAAGGCCACTAAGGTCATCTTTATTATTTTTATTTAGAGCTTAAAGTTTAGAGCTTAAAATCCAATGAGGCATGATCTCAGTTATCAAAATAGTCACCCTGGGCAGTCACATAACAATTGCTGCTTTTCCTCAAACCATTCCCTCTTTGGAAATTGCCTTCAGAGTTTGATACATCTTTAAGAGGATAGCCAACCTATTGAAACTATCAGGAAAATGAGCAAAATGATGAATCCACTCTTTACCCAAAGAACTCTAAAATTGGGCTTTGGATTTGAAAAGAAGGGCTTGGATCCAGGTGGACTCATGTTCAAATCCCCACACTGCTAACAGCTAGGGTCTAATAATAATAATAATAGGGGATAATAATAGGGTCCAATTTATAGGATTTTTATGAGATACTCTATGGAAGCAGCCAGCACATAGTAAGCACTCAAAAATAGCAGTTATTATAATTATCATTATATTATAAAATAATCACACTATTACATTATACTAAAATGGAATAATATATAAAATTAGCTTTTATAGACTAATGATATAACTCCCAAAAGGCTTTGAAGGGAATTCCTAGAACAAGGTTTTAAAACTGTTGTGCACAAAAGCAGCTGAAATAAGCAGACAGCTTCCCAGTGGAAGTACTCTGCAGGTCAGCACTCGGGTTAAACAACAGGACATGATTGGGGGAAAAAGACAGCCACTCTCAACACTTCACAGCAGCTTCCCAAAACATGTTTTAGTGATGTTACCAAGTGCTGGGTTAACCTCAAGTCCCATGATTAAATACATTCAGTCAGTTCAAGTAGCATCTTTGCAGCCATACTTCTCACACCCCTCAACATGCCTGGCCCATGAGGGTGATGCGGGCAGCCAGCTCCCCATCTGCTTTCACCTCCAACCCCAACTTTCAGAGAATGTCTCTCAGAACTAGTTCTTTTAGGAAATGCCCCTTTAAAATTACTCTTAAAGTGCAGCAGGCCAATTAAAACATCATCCTCTCTTAAACACATCTCAAAGCTACAAAGTTCTATAGAATCCCTGAAGGTTAGAGAGGGGTCAGTGCTTTGGCCTTGCCTCTGATATTGCAGGTCTTGCCTTGCATTTTTATGGAAAAGAGAGGGTTATAGCTGTGTGTGTCTCCACTTGCCACACACAGGCTTGGCATCCCTCTTATCAAGCCTGTACGAAGCCAGATTGTGGAGAAAACACTGCAGTCCCATTATGTCCAACTCCAGCTCCTAAATATGTGCCATGAAAGGAGCAGTTAGAGGGTAGATTTTAAACCATATCTATAGCCTTTTGTTTTATCGATTTTTTCATTTCAAAGTCGGGCTTTTGCTCTAGGGGGACACAGGATTACTTATCATTTGTGATAATCCAATTCATTCACACCAACTCTGTTAGTTCCCAAAGGTGCAAAGAAAGCACACTATTCAATTATTCCTGTTGATTGACTATTTCATTGACTCTTTAAACTGTATTTACAACTTAACATGAAGGCTGCACTAGCTACTTGATGGTTAACAATGATGGGTCAATTATAAAATTTTTTTCACCAACATGGCAAATTAAAAGCTAAAGATCCATCTCCAAGACTTGAATACAATTTTATTGTGGACTTCATTAAAATAAAATAGTATAACCAGAAAAAAAGAGTGGTTAAAAACTCTGGGCTTGAACTTCAGTTTCACCGCTTCTCAGCACCCTTCCTTCAGGTTTCCCAAGAGACCTTGCTGAGCTCCTGTTTTTCTTATTTGAAAGTCAGGATGATGATAAATGCTTGCTTTATTTTCATTTGAGTTTTGAGACTCAAATGAAATAATATATGTGGAATAACTTTTTAAGCTTGTAAGGTACTATAAAATGTTCACAGTTATAACAGTTTCTATTACAACTTACGTTTTTCTGTTGTATTGACTCAAAACTTATTTTAAAGTTCATTTTCCTTTCTAAACGTTTTGACCAAGAGTTACCATCTGTACATAAGCACTTATTTGCACTTGGGGTAACTGCCATTTAAAATTTGTCAACCTGAATTTTCCTTAATAAAGACACACTTACAGACGATTCAGAGCTCTAATGGGGAGAGGGGTTAGGAGAAGAAAAACAGTCATTTACATTTGCTAGGGCTTTTGCCAAAGCCCCACTTCCATCTATCTTGAAAAGGAAGTCCTTCAAAAATCTCATCTTCACCCTGCCATCTCTGATCACAAGGACTCCGATTCCTTTGAATATAAACTCCACATTTTTTTTTATGGAAATGGATCGTGATAAAAAAAGCAGTGTCTCCTTCACACATCCTTCTACCGTATCCCTGTTAAATGAACCCTCCAGGGATATCATGGCAAAATTAAGCGGAACAACTGGGATATCACCTAGAGGAGAAAAAGACAGTGAGATGGGGGGAGAGAAATGGGAATTACAACAAATCACATCCACTTACAAATGCTCATGTGATTCTCAATACTCAAAAATAGAATTGTCAATATGAAGCCTTTTGTTGTACCCAATGTAACCGACAACTGATTATCAATAGATATTAATCAGTACAGTTTTCATAAAAATGTAGTGTTTTTTGCTAAAAATAAGAACAATTGATTTTCTAAACTATACTCAGTATATTTGAGTATGTTTGAGTATACTTAGTATGTTTCTCTTGGATACATTGTACTGAGGTGGCCAAAAACTCCGTTACATTTTTTCCATAAAATAAAAGACACATTTTCATTTTCACTAATATCTTTATTGATTTAGATGTTTTGAGTATGTTGGCTATCTCCCATATGGTAGAATGTTGATTGTTCTCAATTAATGTCTCGATTTGATCGCTATCAACTTCAACTTGTCCACCTCCCCATGTAACATTGTCTAGCAAGAAATCTCCAGCATGAAACTTCACAAACCACTTTTGACATATTCAGTCAGTCACAGCACCTTCCCCACACACTGCACAGATCTTTTTTTGCATTTCAGTTGCATTTTTACCTTTCTGGAAATAATAAAACATAATATGCCAAAAATGTCACATATTTCTTCCATCTTTAATATTTAAATGGCTGCACAAAAACTCACCAATTTTGCCCTGGATGGCATAGCTCAGTGGATTGAGCGCGGGCTGCAAACCAAAGTGTCGCAGGTTCGATTCCCAATCAGGGTACATGCCTGGGTTGCAGGCCATGACCCCCAGCAACCGCACATTGATGTTTCTCTCTCTCTCTCTCTCTCTAACTCTCCCTCCTTTCCCTCTCTAAAAATAAATAATAAAATCTTTAAAAAAAAACAAAAACAAAAAAACTCACCAATTTTGATGTTTCTTCAAGTGCATGCTGATATGGCAGCTGTCAAAATACAATCTAACAAAATTGTTCTGAATGAAGCTAAATACAACTAAGCAGTACTAGAGCCATCTTATGGAAAAAACACAATGAACTTTTTGGCCAACCCAGTAAGAAATGCTTCTCTTCACCAGAGGGTTTTCTGAAATTTTCAGCCCCCTTATATCTTAGGACATGCCACCACAATTTTTGTCTCCCTTTTCCAGTTATCATACAATTTTCAAATGATTACAAATATCTACAAACACTAAGTGTTTTGAAAAGATAGTCATCTTCACTAGAAGTTACCTTTCAAATGAAATTGGATCTTATCAGAGGATAACCTGCAGAAAGCTTTTCGTCTCTAATGAGTCCAAAAATGCCATTGCAAAGGAATATGAGCATATCTGGCTTGAAGGAAGCGAAGGGTCTACTCAGGTAGAACAGTTATAGAGCTATGCAAGGTCCACAAGTCAAAAAAGGGGTAAATAGCAAGATCAACATGATAAGTCCAAACGGAGGCAGTAAACAAGGCCCCCTGATAAAGGGACAAGATCACATTCTAAACAATCATTCAGCAAGCATTAATGTCCAATGTGCTGGATAATGACGATTAACAACTCTGTAAGACACATGTTTCCCTCTACTGGTCCACTGGCCCCTGCACAGCTCATGGTGATTCTATACCATCTCTCTCCATTTCATTTTTAAAAATAAATTCCTTAAAAGAGAAAGCTATATTATCTGCCTCTAGATTCTCTGCTCCCATTTACCCAATGCCTCTCTGCAATCTGCCTCCTGGAGTACTTGTCTAGGGGGCGGGCGGGGGCGGAGGCGGTGGGCACTGTCATCTCATGATGAACACACCAATGGATCCGCCGTGAATCTCACTGTCATGCCCTCACTTCAATTCCTGTTAACTGTGGTCTCTCTTCTCCAGTGTCTATAGTGCCTCTCTTGATTCTCCTTTTTCTTCTCCTTGGTCTCCTTTGCTGGCTCCCTTCCTCTTCCATTCCTTATAAGATGGTGGTTTGCTTATTTTGCAGGATTTTGTCCTTTTCTTTCTCCTTTAAATTCTCTCATGGGTAAACTTATCCAAATCTTGATCTCTAGTCTCCACCCTTTTCCTGAGCTCTGGAATCATTTCTACCTAAATAACTGTATAGAAATCTCAAATTGCCCAAAAGCAAACTCATTACTATATTTGCCACCAATACCTGCCTTTCCCCTTTCATTCCCTATGGCAGTTAATGGCATGAGTTTTCATCTATTCTCCAAGAAACCTGAGTCATCCTAAATACCTTCCTTCCTCTTGCTACCCAATACTTTGATTGGCAACCGAACCCCATCAGTTCTACATCTGAAATGTCTTGTGAGTAGGTTCCTTCATCTTCCCTGTGAGTGCCGCTGCCTTCATCAGGCTTGTACCATGTTGTACCAAACTCCTGTAATTTTAAGAGTTATCTTCCTAAATTAAAAACTGGACCAATACAGGTAACCCCCTGCCCAAAAACTGTCAGTGCCTCCTCAGTGCCTACAGGATGAATTCCAAAGCCTTTATCACACCACTTAAGGCCTCTACCAACCATTTTTGTTTTACCTCCCTCCACTTGCCTGCATGATCATATGCCCTGGACATAACAGACATCCTTGAAAGCCTTCACTTTCACCTGAATAAGGACTTTGGAATTGTCCATACTGTTCCTGAACTATCTCCCCCAGCTTCTCTATCAGCAAAGTCCTGTCATCCTTTAAGACCTCCTCACAGATCATCATCCCAAACCTCCCCAAGCAGGCTTAGGCAGTCCTAGCCTTGGATCCAGTTCTGATCAAAGCTGCTCTTATAGCACTTAACCATTTGGTATCATTTGCTTATATATCTATCTCCCATGCTAGATTCTGAGTTATTCAAAGCACAGACTATGTCAGTAATGTTTGATTAGAAACCTAGTTAATTAATGATGAAGAATCATAACCCCAAAGCTAAACTGTGGATACAACTTTTTGTGAACTAATTCGGTCATACATATTTAATTCTGAAATTTCCTCAACCTTGTGAAAAAAATTATTATAGCTCTCCACTACTTTTTTGAACTACATTGCAAGATACAAGACCAAAAATAAGCTCTACTTTTAAGGCACAAATATTTTTGCCAAAAAATAGGCTTATATTTATTTCATATTATAGATTTTTGATGAATTAGGATATTTCTTCTGTCATAAAACTATAAGCAAAAATGGCTGAAAAGTCCATCAAACACATTGTACTAATACATGTATAATGAATTCTAAGTATAGTTTGTATTTTTTTTCAATATATAATTTTGCTGGTGGAAAGTTACCCCAAAATTTTTCAGGCAACTTAACAGAAAGTTGAGTTTCAGTGTTTTTGCCTGCTGGCATTGCGGGTAGACTATCTCTCTTCATCTATGTATGAGTCTGATGCAGAAGGGGATGATAAGAAAGATCAAAACAAAGAAAGCCAGAAATAAGGGAGGAAAGCTTCCTTATATAAAATAAGGAAGGTAAGTGTCCTGTTTTTCAGCATCATGTCTACTTGTTTACCACTGTGTCTCAGCACCTGGACCTAGGCCTGACACAAAGGTGGTCCTCAGTAAATGTTAACAGAAGGAAGAGAGGAAGAAAGGAAGGAAGGGTGAGAAAGAGGGAAGGAGGGAGGAAGGAAGGAAGATTTTAGGGTGTGAGAAGTATACAAGTTATTCATTAACTCTTTATAGAATTATTAACCTTCTAACTTTTAAATTTTAGTATTTTAGATTATACATATGATAGATACACAGTTAGTGAAACTGACACTGACTGTAATTCTCCCAACCAGAGACACTAATTAGCCTTCTCTACTTTATAACTATGTTTAATTCCTTAGGGTCTGAAATAGGAGTAAAGTCTGTACAACACTGTGACATGGCTTTTACATAAACTTGCTTTGATGCCACATCAGGTCTTCTCAAGCCTGCCTCTTAAGCTACAGAGGTTTGCAATGGCCTGCGGGAAGACTGCGTTCAGTTCCGGCCGCAGCCCCTCCCTCTGCCAAAGGCACCACGTGGAAAATAAACCCCAATGGGCCGAGTTTCGCCTGCTGTTCTCAATACCAGGCCAGTCGCCCTCTGGGAAAATCTTAAATGTTAAGTATATTTACCAGGAGTGTGTACTTTGTTTTGTTTCAGTCCATGGAGCTGTACTAACTTCTCCGCCATGACAAATACGGGCCTCTGAAACAGAAGAAACTTGTTGTTCCCCACCTCAAGTTTTTGTCTCATGAAAGTAAAAGTTCCAAGTCCTGGGATCTGAACCCCCTGAAAGGAAAAAATAGCAATTTACTGAAGGGATAAAGAAAAAACAATCCTTAGTACTGTTTGTTATCCAGAAAAACATGAAGAGAATTAACCTTAGCTCTTACACATTCAATAACCCTACAATGCTTTACAACCACGGCCACAGTAAGTTTAGTATAAAATGAAATATATCAATCCATGATGCTTGTCTGACATCAGATCTCTCATCTCCACATCATCCCAAGGCTGTAAGGACTAAGAAAACTTGTATGGATGCCATAACTGCTCTAAAGCTATCTCTAAGTCCTAAATTGTGGCACACTTTAAATTTTAACCATTTGCCATTGGAGGGAGAGAATTTAAAGGGTCATGAAAATCTCTGCTTTCTCATTCCTTCTTTTAAACTTTATGTCCCTTACCTAATATCAGACAACCCAGGGCCAAGGCATATGCTGCAGTGCAGTGATCTTGGCTGGTGGAAAGAAACAAATGCTTTGGCCTCTCAAACTGGGTCCCTGTCTCCTTGGAAATGTCACACATCAAGGTTTACAAACTCAACTGCCTACAGGGACCAAGAAAGGACGCAAGCGAGTGGGTGAAGGTATGCAGTCCGGGAAGGTGGCAGCTAACAAGTGCGTGCCCATGGAAAGAGGAGAGCCCATTGCCAGCTGCAGCCCAGTGTCACACACAGAAATGAAAAACGACCACTGTTAAACCTGATTTTTGAGAAAAAAAAAACCCAAAACTTTATATAAACTCTCCGAATTTTAAGTGGTCATGATTAATTCAAATGATCAGACCAGACAAAACTAGTTTGAAGGAGGAATTTAGCCTAAGGGCTGTCACATAGGGACCTCTGGGTAGGGTATAAAAGTTTCACAATCTTCCAGCTCCCTTCAAATTCCCCAAATCTCTGTCAGGAGGAAATAGTCCATCCTGAGAAAAGTTTCTCTCATTTTTGGCAAGTTGAGTTTGTCCCTGTCTTCTTATATATCAATTAAAATCTATTCCCTATGAGGAGACAACACAAAAAGTATTATCATATCCTTCTAGAGTTAAGCCAGTGCTATCCAATCGCAGATAAACAGAATTTACCTAGCTCCTCTCCACACACACAGGCTGGTCAGTGACATATTTTTGTATCACTAGAAGAGCAGAATTTACAAATATTGACAAGTCCTAAGTGTGATCATCATAAAGTCATAAGACAGAAAGTTAAACTGGGTGGCTCTAAAGCCTGCTGTCCTGCTCCCACCAAAATTATATGAGACTAAGGTGAAAATATTCTCTGGACTCCTACATTAAAATTAAAGTATAGTCTTGGCTGGTGTGACTCAGCAGATTGAGCCCTGGCTTGCAGGCCAAAGGGTAGCCAGTCCAATTCCCAGGCAGGGCACATGCCTGGGTTATGGGCCAGGTCCCAAGTAGCGGGCACAGAAGAGGCAACCACACATTGATGTTTCTCTCCCTCTCTTTTCTTCCTCCCTTCCCCTTTGTCTAAAAATAAATTAATAAAATCTTTAAAAATTTAAAGTATAAATCCTACCTTGTGTACAAATAGCTGTCGTTCCACAAATTCTGATACATGCTCCCAAATAGTAGAGACTTCTGTAGTTCAAAACAAACCAAGAATAATTTACTTCAGTACCCATGTGGTAGTATCTTAGTGATAATAAATAAAAATGTAGATATTACAGAATCCCAATTAATTTAGAATTAACAGAAAATAAGGGCATTCTCCAAAAGTAATTTTCCAAGTAACTAATGCTTACTCCTTTAATTTCCAAAAATGTGATTTAAAACATAACAACTATAGCCCTGGCCAGGTGCTTCAGTTGGTGGAGCATCATCCTGTACACCAAAAGGTTGTGGTTCAATTCCCAGTCGGGACACATACAGGAGACAACAGATCAATGTTTTTCTATCACATCAATGCTTCTTTCTCTCTCATTCTCAAATCAATAAAAACATATCCTCTGGCAAGGATTAAATATATATATATAAGGAATAATTACAATTAATTTTTGAAGAAAATCTTTATAGAATAAAGGGAACTGTCACAAATATCCCATTAAGCTATAAAGTTAACCAAGCATAATCTACCCTTTTCTTTTTTTTTAATATATTTTATTGATTATGCTATTACAGTTGTCCCATTTCCCCCCTTCTCTCCCCTCCACCCTGTACCCCCCTCCCACCCACGTTCCCCCCTTTAGTTCATGTCCATGTGTCATACTTATGAGTTCTTTAGTTTCTACATTTCCCGTACTATTCTTGCCCTCCCCCTATCTATTTTCAACCTACATTCTATGCTACTTATTCTCTATACCTTTTCCCCCTCTCTCCTCCTCCCACCCCCCTGCTGCTAACCCTCCATGTGCCCTCCATTTCTGTGGTTCTGTTCCTGTTCTAATTGTTTACTTAGTTTCTTTTGGTTTTGCTTTAGGTGTGGTTGTTCATAATTGTGAGTTTGCTGTCCTTTTACTATACATGTCTTTTCTTTATCTTCTTTTCTTAGATAAGTCCCTTTAGCATTTCATAAAATAAGGGCTTGGTGGTGATGAACTCCTTTAACTTGACCTTATCTGAGAAGCACTTTATCTGCCCTTCCATTCTAAATGAGAGCTTTGCTGGATAGAGCAATCTGGGATGTAGGTCCTTGTCTTTCATGACTTGGAATACTTCTTTCCAGCCCCTTCTTGCCTGTAAGGTCTCTTTTGAGAAATCAGCTGACAGTCTGATGGGAACTCCTTTGTAGGTGACTGTCCCCTTACCTCTTGCTGCTTCTAGGATTCTCTCCTTCGTTTTTACCTTGGCTAATGTAATTATGATGTGCCTTGGTGTGTTTCTTCTTGGGTCCAACTTCTTTGGGGCTCTCTGAGCTTCTTGGATTTCTTGGAAGACTGTTCCCTTTGCCAGATTGGGGAAGTTCTCCTTTATTATTTGTTCAAATACGTGCTCAATCTGTTGCTTTTCCCCTTCCAATTCTGGTACCCCTATAATTCGGATATTGGAACGTTTAAAGGTGTCTTAGATGCTCTTAATCTTTTCCTCAATTTTTTGAATTCTTATTTCATCATGCTTTCCTGCTTGGTTGATTCTATCTTCCTTCTGGTCCACTGTATCGTTTTGAGACTCATATTCCTTCCTTTCACTATTGGCTCTCCTCCACGTGTCTTCCTGTATCTGTTTTATGGTAATCTGCATTCTTTCATCTAAATTTCATCCAAAATCAACCAGTTCCGTGAGCTTTCTGATCACCAGTGTTTTGAACTGTGCATCTGATAGATTGGCTAATTCTTGGTCGCTCAAAAGGATGAGTCCTGGGGGACTGATCTGCTCTGTTGAAAACATATTTTATTTTTCCCCCTGTCTCTCCTTTTTTTTTTTTTCCGGTCTGGTTGCTCTTGTTACAGTGGGGGGCGGAGCCTTAGGTGCTCACCGGGGCTGGGCACCCCAGTTGCTAGATTGTGACGTTATATGTGGGGGTGGGGCGGGAGCGGGAGCAGGGCGGGAGAAAACAATGGCGGTAGTTCCATTTTCCTGGACTCAGACCCTTCTCTGGGATCCTGGGCTGCGAGCTCTGCCCTGGTCCACAATCACTACCCCTCTGGGTCTGCCAGCCGCAGCTTGCGTACTCAGAGATCACTGCTGCCTTCTTGCACCCCCGGATGGCTTTTGAGCCGATTTCACGCCAAACCTTCCCCCAACCTCCACGCGCCGCCGACCCATGCCAGCCCCGCGCCCGCCCGGCTGGTCTTCTCCTACCAGTCCGGATGAACGTGTCTACTTCAACTTCTTGGCTGCCCGACTTCCATTCAGATAAATCCTCTGCCGGATCTGGGTGTTATTCTGATAGTAAATTATTGTTGTAAATTATTGGTTTTCTAATCTTGGTTGTACGAGGAGGTACGGTGCGTCCACCTATTCCTCCATCTTGCCAGAAGTCCTTTGACAGAGTTCTACCCTTTTCTTAATGACCCAGTCAGCGAACAACTAAGTGTCTTCTCTGTGCCATCTGATCAATGTGAACATCATTCTTATACTATTCTAGAACACAGGGATAAAGCCAAGGGCCACTAAGACATGACAGGCTGTTGTCTGTACATTAACTGTCTCCATGCTTTTATTTTTGATTAGCCTTGACTCGCCTCTTCATTCTCACTTGTTGGTGTTAGATGGCCAGCTGTCATTTTCTCTACTACCAGTTCTCTGCAGGCCCTCTACCCAGTCCTAATTCACTGTTTCTGATCTGCTGTGTTCTTGATTTCAACAAATATACTATTATATGGCTAAAAATAATAAATTTTAATTTATATTATATTGATTATGCTGTTCCAATTGTCCCAGTTTTCCCCCTAGTATCCCCTACTCCCTCAGCCAATCCCCACACTATTGTTCATGTCCATGGGTCATGAATATGAGTTCTTTGGCCACTCCATTTCCTATACTGTACTGTACATCCCCACAGCTATTCTGTAACTACCTATTTGTACTGCTTAATCCTCTCTCCTCTTCACCCATTCCCCAAACCCACCTCCCCTCTGGCACCCATCAAAATGCTCTCCATATCCATGATTCACTCAAACTATTTTCTTAGTTTGTTTGGTTTTATTCAATTATTGATAGGTATGTGTTTATTACCATTTTATTGTTTACAGTTTTGATCTTCTTTTTCTTAGATAAGTCCCCTTAACATGTCATATCATAACGGTTTGCTGATGATGAACTCCTTTAGTTTTTTCATGTCTGGGAGCTCTTTCTTTGGCCTTTGGTTCTAAATAATAGCTTTGCTGAATAGCGTAATCTTGGCTATAGGTCCCTGCTTTTCGTGATTTTGAATATTCCTTGCCAATCCCTTCTAGCCTGCAAAGTTTCATTTGAGAAATCTACTGATAAACTTATGGGGACTCCCCTGTATGTAATTAACTGCTTTTCTCTTGCCACTTTTAAGAAACTCTCTTTATCTTTAACCTTTGGGGTTTTAATTATGACATGTCTTGGAATGGGCCTCTTTGCATCCATATTGTTTGGGGCTCTCTCTGCTTCCTGGACTTGCATGTCTATTTCCTTCACCGAATTACAGATATTTTCTTTCATTATTGTTTCAAATAGATTTCCACATTCTTGTTCTTTCTCTTCTCCTTCTGGCACCACTATGATACGAATGTTGGATCATTTGAAGTCCCAGAGGCTGCTTACACTGTCCTCATTTTTTTTGTATTTTTTTCTCTTGTTGCTCTGATTGGTTATTTTTTGTTTTCTTACATTCCATATCATTGATTTGATCCTTGACTTCATCCACACTACTGTTGATTCTCTGTAAATTGTTCTCTATTTTAATTAGTGTATCCTTCATTTCTGACTGGATCTCTTTTATAAAGAGATAAAGTCCTACTTTTAGAGCTGTGGAGTCCTATGTACATTGAGCATCCTTATAACCAGTGTTTGAACTCTGTATCTGATAGATTGCTCATCTCTGTTTTCTTTAGCTTTTTTTCTGGAGTTTTCACCTATTCTTTTATTGGGGCCATGTTTCTTTGTCTCCTCATTTTGGCAGCCTCCCTGTGTTTGTTTCTACATATTAGGTAGAACTACTATGACTCCCTATCTTGGTAACATGGCCTTATGTAGTAGGTGTCCTGTAGTAGGTGTCCAGTGGCACAGCCTTCCCCATCACCCAAGCAGGGTGCTCAAAGTGCATCCTTTGGATGGGCTGAGTACACCCTTCTCTTGCAGTTGAACCTTGACTGCTGTTGGCAGACCAATGGGAGGGCTTTACTCAGGCCAGTCAGGGGCAAGACCTGGCTATGACCCCTGACCACCAATCACCGCTCTCTGTAGAGGAGCAGCTGTGCAGGGGCAGGGTGGTGGTGCTCTGATGTGGTCTGTAGCTGTCCACTGGGTAGGCAAACTCAGGTTTCCCAGATAATGTAATCCAGGGTCAGCCACTACCTGCCTGAGGCCACCCAGCATAAGCTACCAAGCAATTTGCAGATGGCTGCTGCTAGTGCTGGGCCTGTGGCCACTTAGCCAGAGGTACAGGAGCTGGGAGCTCACTAAGGCTGGCTGTTGCTTGTTTGAGAGGATATAGGAAGATGTCTAAAATGATCATTTTTAAAAACAGATGTTTGGAAAGTGATCTTTAGGGGCTTTAGCTTTACACAAATCAGTGCATAGACTTTGCACTCTCTACTTTGAATGATTGAAGGAGGCCTTCTAATTCATTTTCTTGTTCTGAGTTGTGTTTACAGTGATAGAGAAATGAGTTGTTGCCAATAACTAAAGTGTTGAAGTGTGATATAAAGGTATACCCCAGGTATAACTAATATTTAGAATATAGAAAATTATGTGTGTGTTGACATCTCCATTCCAAGCCTTACTGTGTGTATTAAAGATACTTTTCAGTCAGAAACTCTGCACATCAAAAGAGTTTGATTTCATTCTCAGATTAAAGATCTAGAACAGTAACATTTATCAGGTTACCATTGTAGGACATAGATGACACTGGTAACAAAAGACCAATTGTTTCCCCACTTTGAGAACTGCTTGATTTATTGTATAACTTTTTCTGATAATTTAAATCATATCTAAAGCAGGGAAATTGCAGTCTTTTAATTCCAGTACATCAGGTTTATAAGTATTTTTATTCATGTGACAAGGATGAAACAAGTTAGGAAATGAGAAATAACTTTCATGGGCATCTGGGAACCACTCAGGTGATGGAAACTCATTCACTCATCAAGAAATTGAGGACTACATGGTACAGTGAGCCAAATGTCAAGATTCTGCCCTTCACTCTGAATCATGGATACACAGTTTACACAGTGCCACTCTTCTTCCCATCCTATCATCTTCCCCACTCCTCCCCGCCCCCACAGACAAGAGAATTCTACTGCTGGCTGCTAAGAACTAAGGTCTTTACCCAGTCCCAAGTGTACACTGAATTAAAATCATTATAACCAAAAATCTCATTAATTCATTAATAATCCAAAATCTCAGTATCCAGATTTAAGTGGAGACCTTTCAAAGTAAGGTCAAAACTATTAAGTCTTTCACCTGGACTCCTGATATCCAGTTCAAATTCCAGAAAAATAATCTATACCAAAAGGACATTATTTGATTAGGGTCAGGAGAAACTATATAGCCTGCGACCAAACCCTAGTCAAAAGACTTGAAGGAGCTTAACTGGAAATTTGAGGATAGCCTTTCTTCATGTGGATGACACATTCAAGTCCACTGTGTTGCTTTTCTATAAAACTAATAGGCAATGTTATATAAGAGCAAAGTTTATTATTCTAAGCTGAAGTTTGCTATTTAGAATAGATTTGGAAATTTTATACACTGGGAGTTCTAACTTTGATTTTTCTGACATCCCAAAGGATCATAGAAGTTGTCACTAAATCTCTAAACAAAAATAATTTTAATCCACTCTAAAAAGCAAATTAAATATATGCTACTCTATTATTTTAAGGAAAATGATGTTACGTTAATCAAACACTGAAATACCAAGAATCACTATTATAAGGAAACAATGTCTATATTCAGTTCTAAAGTTTGTGCACTCAAAACTATATTTTAAACACAGTACCAAGTAGCAAGAATACTGTATCTCATACGTAATCATTATAGAAAAGAACTAAGTGCCCATTGTGTGAAGTATAGAATAATACATATGTGTGAAATACATGTTAACATCAAAAATGAAAAATAAGTTTCCCAACTTTATGAAAGATCTTATAAAATTAAAATACAAACAGATCTTATAAAATAATTTAATATACAAACAGAACAAATTATTACTGAGCAATTTGGAAAATAAAATGTTCCCAGAGCATAATGCAGTGAGGAGGTCAGTGTGCTGCATGTCTATAGGCCTTCCTGCCTCCACAGTCTTCAGGAGTTTCACCCAGTGCGCGTCTGTGAAATGATGATGGGGCCTTCTGCATACTAGAATCACGTAACACAAACTTTGGTACAACACACCGAAGCAGCAGGACTTCACATAGACATGATGAAAAGTTAGCTTATGTGTTTTGCTGACATTGGGAGTTCACCCTCATCTCCTTAACAATGGGTCATTGGCAAAAGTTAATAAGTAGTAATTTGATTTCTGCTTCTGTCATTCAAGCAACAAAGCTCTTGCTGAAGTCACCAGTGGTCTCCTTGTCAATAAAATCAATAGACATGTTTTTCACCTCTGACCCCTCAGTCATCTCCAATACTGGTGACCAGTTATTAAGTGTGAATTTATATTAATTTCTGTACTTGGTTAATGTGTATCTTTCCCCAGGAGATTGTAAATTCCAAGGTCTTTGCTCACCATCAATTCTCGAGTGCCCAAGAGGCACATAGACATTCTAAAAATTACTTGAGCAAATATATTATACAGAAATATATAAATATGGCAAATATTTTTTAAATCCATAAAACCATTGTCTTTGATGCTTCTTTTTGAATTATTTTAACAGGGAAAAATAGGACTGATGCAGAGGAAAGAGAAAGAAGATGCATCTACTCATTTATTTGTCTCCCCGAGGGCTTTAGGGGAGGCAAAAGCCCCAGCAACATCTCTGGGTTACCATGGCTGGATAGTAACAGCAGCTTCCGTTTCTGGAGCACCTTTCTTCCCAAGGGCTCCTGTCTCGTGTCTCAGTGCTCGATTTCAGTGTCATGCAGGGGTGACTCTTCTAAGAAACTATGCTTTTAACCAAGCCTAGTAAGTTTTCTATGAAAAGCTGTTAGGTCTTCCTCTACGCACCCAGTTCTTTTTATGATCATTTCACTTTCTTAACATAACCCCAAGATATCAAGGGCAATGAAAGTAGCTGTGTTTTTGCCTGAACTCTGAGAAGGAGCCATTTGGGGGTTGTAGCTAACATTTATTGAGCATTTACTTTGTGCTAGTCCTGGAGCTAAGTGCTATGTATACATTATCTTTTTTAATCAAAACCCTCAGCTGGCCCCTGCCCCTTATTAAGGCAGTCAGTAAAATGGGCTCCGGGCATCCAGCCTGAGCTTGATGTGATTACCAACTGGTTGACAAGGTGACATGGCCACCCAAGGGGACAGAGAAAGGCCTTCCACTTCAGCCCTCAAGCAGATAGAGTTTCAGCCCCAGGGCCCCCACCTCAAGTAGCTTACCCTCCTGGCTCAGCAAGGGCAGTGTGGGCAATACATTCCTGCCCAGGTCCTGTAGGGAAGGGAGGATGGTGTCCAACATCTCCAGGCCTCAACTGGTCCTCAACTGGTCCTCAGCTGGGTCCTCAGTGGGTCTATTTTCTTCCTTCTTTATATGGAGCTCATGCAAAAGTGATTTTTTCCCACCCTCCAGTCCCCTCTCCTCGGAGATCTGGATGATCCTTAAATAAGAGGATCCTTAAAAATTACCAAATATTGAATTTTTTGTTTCTTAAACGTTTGACTCGCTGTCCCTCTCCCTGCTCTGGCTCTCCCTGGCGGCTTGCACCACAGGAAACCCGAGAGCTGAAAGGCACCAGAAGCAGCGTTCGTCCAAGCACCCGCACCACTGAGAGACCCAGTGAAAGAGTGAGTCCCAGCTAGGAGGAGACGAGGGGAGGGGAGGCCAGCTGCGGGAGGGAGAGACGCGTTGCTAAGACGCAACAAAGGGTTGCTCCGTTGCTAGGGCCTTGGTCCCGCCCCCTAAGATGGGCCACAGGTTGTCCCTGTGATTTTGTGAGCTCAGACAATGACGTTGGTTGGGAAGTAATTTAAATGTTTGTTTGTTTGTTTGTTTGTCCCTCCCCCTCTTTCCCTGGGCAGCAAGAAGACTCGGACACTCTTGTGAGCACCTTATACAGATCTGGAAATACCTTTTGCCCCAGCCATGGGCATTTGAATCTCTGGATCTGTTTGAAGGATTAAGTTTGAGCCAGAGTCTGTTTCTCAGGTTTGGTTTTTCCTGGGCTCCTCTCCTAGGAAATGGAGGGCTGGAGAACTAGAGAGGGGACTAACTTTTTAAACACTGCATTCACTTTTTTCGCTTCCTATACACTTCATGAATCTCATCCTGCAGAATGGTTTTCTTACTCTCCCTCTGCTGACAATGAATTATCACAAAATGAACACACATGTAAACCCCACCCAGTCAAGACCTGGGATTCTCTCAGTACCGCAGAAACACATCTCAGTCCCTTCTCCAGGCGTTATGCCAAATACTATAAACTCATTTTGCCTGTGTTTGAACTTTTAGAATTATATACTATGTATAATTTTGTGTGTGGCTCTGTCACTCAACATTATGTTTGTGAGAGTCCCCTGTGGTTTCTGTAGTAACAGTTTGTTCATATGCACTGTTTCATGTTATTCCTCTGTATGACTATGCCACATTTTTTTAACCCATTCTATTGTTGAGGAGACATTTGAATTGTTTCCACTTGGGGCTATGAAGAATAATTTCGCTCCCTGGCTGAGTGGCTCAGTTGGTGTATCATCATCCCATACACCAAAATGTTCGATCCCCAGTCAGGGCACATACAGGAGTCAAGCCACTGATATCTTCCTCTTTCTCCCTCTCTCTCTCTTTCTCTCCTGCCCACTGTCACCCATCTCTAAAATCCATAAAAACACATACTCAGGTAATGATAAAAAAGTTCCTACATTCTTTTTTGTTGAATTTATTGGGATTATATTGGTTAACAATATGATATATGTTCCAAGTGGAAAATTCTATAACACATCATCTGTATATTGTATTCACCATCCTAAGTCTAGTCTCCTTCCATCACCCATTTATCCACCATTTACCCTGTTCTACCTGCCCCCACTCCTCTTTACCTCTGGTAATAACCAGGCTGGTATCTGTGTCTGTGAGGGTATTTGTTTGTTTTGGGGTTTTTTGCTTAATCCCTTTACCTATCTCACCCAGCCTTCTAGCTCCCCTCCCTTCTGACATCTGTCAGTCTGTTCTCTGTACCTATGAATCTGTTTCTATCTTGTTTATTTTGTTCATTAGGTTCCACATATAAATAAAATCATATGGTATTTGCCTTTCACTAACTGGCTTATTTCACTTAGCTTAATACCCTCTAGGTCTCATCCATGCTGTCCCAAAAGGTAAGATTCCCTTCTTTTTTATGGATGAGTGGTATTCATTGATAAATGTACCACAGCTTTTTTATCCACTCATCTACTGATGGGCACTTGGGTTGTTTCCAAATCTTAGCTACTGTCAATAGTGCTGCACTGGGTTTACATAGGGGAGCACATATTCTTTCAAATCAGTGTTTCAGGTTTCTTCAGATATATTCCCAGAAGTGAAATCACTGGGACATAAGGCAGTTCCATTTTTAATTTTCTGAGGAAACACCACATTGTTTTTTCCATGGTGGCTGCACCAGTCTGCATTCCCACGAACAGTGCACGAGGGTTCTTTTTTCTCCACGTCCTCACCAGCACTTGGTGTTTGTTGATTTATGGATGATAGCCATTCTGACAGGTGTCAGGTGATATCTCACTGTGGTTTTAATTTGCATTGCTCTGCAAATATTCTTGAACAAAAGTTTTGATGCATATATATACTCATTTCTGATGTATATATAACTGGAATTAGATTACTGGTCATAGGAAATGCTGATTTTAACAGATAATGCCAAGCACTTTTCCAAAGTGCTTAGTGGTCATGTAACAGGGTGCAGCCAAGGAGGGGGGTGCAAATAGGGATTTGGAATGGGGTCCAGAACTCAAGGTGTCTAGGAAATATTAGGAAGACATATAAGATGTCTTCACCACTTTCCCCCACAGGTGTGGGGGAAACATGGAACAGGAACATGCAGGGCTGTTTTGTACAGCCTCAGTTTTGCAGCTAATCCATGGCATGGTGATTTAGCATATCTATAACCTTTAACTGGTTGCAGAGGTATGTTGAATAACTGTGGCCATGCTTTGAGCCAGAGAGAAGGGAGGGACTTCCTCCCAAGATGTAACAGGGGGGCAGAGCCCCCGAGTTACAGCGCCTATGTGAGAGCTTGAAGAAGATTGGCTCCTGCCATGGGGCCACCCCTGCTCAGACTCACTGTGGCAGCCCAATAAAGCTGGAAGGATGTGAGAGTGCTAGCAAGTGTAGCCAATTGTGGGAGGAGTTGGAAATGGGGCTGCAGAGGAGGATTGTCTCGGGGATTTAAACCCAGATGAGGCAGCCATGTGAGGAGAGCACTGAGCTTCTGGCAGAGTGGGGACCCCCACAGCTTGTGTAGAGAGAATCACCATGCGGCTTTAGCAGAGAACTGCCACTCAGCTTTGGCAGAGTGACAACCCCCTTCCTCCCCTCAGCTTTGGTAGAGAGAAGAACCATGTGATTTGGGCCAGAGTGGGGACCCCTGCAGCTTTAATAGAAGAGGAACCACGAGGCTTTGGGGTGCTCCCTTTGGCCATGGGGCCTGGGAAGCAGGAGAGACTTTGCCTGGAAGGAGAGTGAAAGAACTCTTGCCAGTAGGCCATGAGAAGGTGCCACATGCTTTGGATTAATTAGAGATCCTGCCTGCACAGTGACACAGCCAGTGGCCTGAAACACGGACGTTTGCTTCTTTTTCTGAGTTAACGGTACCTCGAAGTGGGACAGGGGGAAAAGGAAGCACTGTGGGCATCGGAGGGTATCCAAAAAGGACTTTGATATTTTAATGAAGATGTTAGGTCACTACTTTAAGTTTGTATAGCATTAAATAAACATTTCCTTTCCTTTTCACAAATCTCTGGCCTTGAGAGATATCTTTCCTATAAGGCGGGGGACAATCGAACCTAGTGGGGTTCCTTTCGGTTATAGTATATCGTGCCCCCCATGTGTGCCTGTTCTGTAACAGTTTTTGACATCCCTGGGTGGGCCAATAATTGCTCCCCGCCCCCATCTGTTCTGTAACAGTCACAGTGGTGGTGAGAGGGACGAACTGCTGGTACTTGTGTGAACAGGAACAAGGAGTGCTCAGCAGCCCGCAGTGTTCAGGAAAGTTCTGCACAGCGAAGGTTATTGCACATTTTGCACCATTTTTCACATCTCATCGGGCTTCCATTAAGAAAAAATAACTGCTTATAAGCCTAGAATAAAGTCCACTTTATGTATAAATACAAAGAAGTTTTTGCTCAATTTAATATCATTTCATTTCCTAAGAATTCAATTCCAAGTAAATTGGGGCAAGATTACATTTTTTTAAAGAATTTAAGAAACTGTGTCATCACAATCAGTGAGGCTGGTGGCAGCGCAGCAGCCAGCACACCTGACTCAGGCTGCATTCACTGTGATTCTTCCTATAAGTACGTGGCAACTGCATTCACCTTCCAGCACAGTCATGCCCAGGCATGTACATATTAAAATACGTATTATTTCACTTACCTATAATTTCTCTACTATGCCAGACTTGTGAGTTTATATTCATTTTTATATAGTATAGGTAGGTACGCCATATTATCCATAAACTCAGTTCAGGATAGTAACAAGGTATTACGAAATATTTCTTATATAAAACAACTTCATTGTGTCTAATAGGACTGAGACCCTCTGTGTTAGAACATGGCAAGCTCTATAACTCAGCCTCTTTCTCTATCTTGTCTGCTAGCAGGGTCAGAAATAAGTTTTGGGCCTTCCTTAAACTAGTTGCTTGGAAAAATAATTTCCTCCCACTCCCCCTTTTACTGCCTGCCTTTGGTCCTGTATTCTGTTGATGGTGTTTAGTTTTGAAGCGCTTGTGCTTGCAGAGAAGGCTGTCTCAGATCCTTCGGGGAAACAGGCAGAAAATAAATATTGTTGCACGGATCAGCAGCAAGCAGTGGGCAACTGCTGCCGAACCAGCTAAGTTTTAGTGGCAATATTAGTATGATTGTTCTATCTTATGATAATCACAGAATTGTAAAACTATATTAGTTTCTTAGATTAAATTTTGAGTTAAATATAGCAATGACCCTTTTAGTCTCTACAAAAGCTGTCTTGAGTTTCAAAAGGTTATGGATGACTGCTAATTACCATGAAACGTAGATGGCAAAAGGAGGATCTACTGACAATAAAGACAAAGATCTTTCTTTCAAAGTCGTCTTTTCCTTTTGTCAAAGGTCGCTCAACAACAGAGGCTGTGGAGATAATGTGATCTGGTGTTTACTAGCAACTTCCAATGAACTATAAACATTATATATCCTGAAAACACATACCCTTCAGTTGATAACAAAGCTCAGGGAAACCATGCAATTCCCCTGCTAAGCATTTGCTCTTCAGATATACCTGCATGATATGTACAAAGATATACATATATGCAACATTGTTTATAATTCTAAATCTTAGAACCTAGGATACTCCTCAAAGAGAAGTAGTTAAATTGTAAATCCATACTCTGGAATACATATTGAAGAGTTTGCTTAAAAGAAAGCTGTATGTTTATGTGCTGACTTTTTTAAATTTTTATTTATTTTTAGAGATGGAGAGAAACATCGATGTGTGAGAGAAATATCAAACATCGACTGGTTGCCTCTTGGGTGCCCCCAACTGGGGACCTGGCCTGAAACCCAGGCATGTGCCCTGACCAGGGATCTACCCAGTGACCCTTCGGTTCATAGGCCAATGCTCAATCCACTGAGCCACACCAGCCAGGGTTTGTGGACTGATATTTTAAAAGTTTCAAAATATGTTAAGTGAAAGCATGTTGCAGAATGAGATTAATATGATCCTATTTGTTTCAAATATTTATATGGAATATACATTCATATTCGTGTATGTTTGTAAATACATAGAATATTGTGGAAAGATACACAAAAATGTTAGCAGTGGCTATTTTTGGAGAGTGTGAGTGTGAAATTATGAGTGGAGGTGGAAGAGTTCAGAGAACTTTCCTGTTCACTTTTCTCCTTTATCTACTGTTTACCAAGAGCATGTATTACTTTCATAATGTTCTAATGATAATTTACCAAAGACAGAGAGAGAGAGGCATAAGCAGAGTGCAGGGATTTATGCAAGTACTGAAAGGAACAAGTTGGGCCAAAGTTTTCTTAAATACCTCAATGTACATATGCTTTTCTACAAGTTCTAACTCGCCTTGCAAAACCCACAGTGAATGAGCAGTCACTTTACTAGGCCCCAAAGTGTACCTAGTGGCTCATCATAAGGGCACTTAGAAGCCAGAATAAATATTTGCAATAAATATTTTAACCCACATCTATTAAGGATCTCATTTATGTCAAGCACTTTACTATTTGCTAAGAGAAAACTTTCACACATGAGAACCACCCAATTCATTCACCATTTTAACAAATATTTATTGAAGAAAGTTCTAAAACCAGGATTGAGTTCCAAAGTCAAAGTGTAAACTGAAAATTGGATTTGGGAAAAATTACTGTAGAAATAAATATTTTCTTAGAAAGACACCGTGTTGGAGACCCACATACTATCTCTTGGTTCAGTGGCCCGAAGCAGCCAGTCTTTCCCTCCCGCGTTGGATCAGATAGTTTTCTGCAGGTGAGCATGTAATGAAGCATTTGGCTTGTGATTAAGAAAGGAGTCTTACTAGAAAAATTCAACCAAATGGTAGAATTGCACTCCGCACTGTGAGAGGTACTTGGGAACTGAGAGAGACTGAAAAATGTACCAAATGCATATCTTCCATCCCATGTTTGCTTACTCAAGGGCTTATGCAGAAGTAGACTTGTAGTTTTGTTCCATGTCAACTCAGCTAAGATAGAACTGCATTTCCCAGAATTCCATTCCCTGTATGATTCTAGATTCCGGTTCAAAGAGAAATGTGCATGAGATTTGGAAGGCAGAATTAGCAGAAGACATTTTTATGCTCTGAAAATCACTATAGGGTCAGACACTGGTCTGCTGGCTCATGGTGTAGGCAAGAGCCCGAAGCCAGGCCCACAGCTCGCTTCTCCGGCTCCCGCCAGATCTCCTTCAGCTGCTCTGAATCCTCTACTGGGTGTGTGTCCAACACAGTGGCCAAAGGCACAACCTTATCCGGAAAGTCACTCATATCACTGAGGTTGGCAGTAGTGAGAAACAGAAGCAGGTTCTAATTTGTCCTCACAGGTTCTGGTTTGTCCTTGCGGATTCCAGCTTGTCCTCACCAGTTCCAATCTTTCCTTAATCTCCCCCATGTTGTAACCACCTTTCTTTCCTGACTGTTGACCCAGCTGACTTTAAGCCCAACACCAGACATGGAGTGCTTAACCAGCTCCTACAGTTAGGCAAGTGCTAATGCCCATAATAAATCCAGTATTTTCTATCATTTATAGGGTTCTGATTCTCTGAACCCCGATACAGGACTGGTGGTTAAAATTATTCTCTTGCAGCTATACTTAAACTTGAATTCACATAAATCAAGTGCTTGTACACTGCAACTCTTGCAGCAATATATTAACTCATGTTAGAGGCATGAAGACAATGTAATGGGAGTACAACGGAAAAAAGGTTACTTCTGAAATGACTGGTATGAAGGCTAAGCAAAGAAGTTCAGGCTCTATTTGGAAGGGGTAGATGGTTTCTAAAGGTCTACGAGGATGGAATATGAGGATGACCAGATCACTTACAGATTATTGCACTCTATTGAATTAAAATGAAGTTTATAACTCATTACATGGTATAAAGAATTCATGTGTTAGATGGCAATTATAATCAGACACATTTCTGAGAGACATGAGGTGAAGCTACTGAATAACTAAAAGGATAAGTGCTGGCTATTGGAAGGCTGGCCATGATGAATGGCATTAGGAGTGACATCTGTTTATAAACCCTTTTTTAAAGATTTTATTTATTTATTTTTAAACTGAGGGGAAGGGAGGGAGAAAGAGAGGGATAGAAACAACAATGTGTGGTTGCCTCTTGTGTGCCCCCCACCGGGGACCTGGCCTGCAACCCAGGCATGTGCCCTAGACTGGGAATTGAACCAGTGACCTTTAGATTCGCAGGCCAGCACTCATCCGCTCGCTGAGCCTCACCAGCCAGGCTGTTTATAAACTTTTGATGGAAGAAACAGAAAAGATGCAACACAACTGAAGAAAAGTAACTTAACTAATGTGACACATGAAAATACTTTGAGACTAAGCTATGGAATGATCTCCCAAGGAAGAAATATAAGAAAACTCATCAAATCAGACTATTTAAACATATTTAAACATAAACCATTTCAAGTAATAGCACAATGTCACCGTTTTTCCTGGACTACCTGTAGAAGTCACACAATAGGACTTTTCCATGTTTAATAGATGTGACCTCAAAAATAATAAATATAATAATGATACCATGTATGTAACATTATCTATTTATGAATAGAAAGTTACTATTGATGCCATATTCGCCTGATGTGCCCCTTTCCTAAACATTTTGCCCCTTTATTCGATTTCACATATGCTAAAAAGACAAACTTGGCCTGTGAAGACCTGAGTTCAGACCTGATATCAGCATAGTGTGTATGATTGAAATAATGAATATTTCTGAGTCTTAATTTTTATTGATAAGAGGAATAATGTTAATAAATGTTAATAGAGGAAATTCCAGTTTACTTAAAGAAACAATGGGAAAAGCTAAAATAAAATTTTGGGGGCTTCCAAAAATTCTAAACCTGCAGTTACCCAGTTTTACCATTATATTGTATTATACCATTCCTCATAGGCAAAACAAAATGTATATTCAACAGAAAAAGGAATACCTCTTGATTATTTTGTTAACTGGAGTCTACTGATAAACATACTCCACACAACTGAAATGTAGGTGACTTGAGGCAGTATATGATAAAATGGTCAACCGACTTGCCTCACACAATACACGAAGATTAACTTAAAATGAATCATAGATCTAAATCTAAAAGTAAAAACTAAAACTTCTAGAATAAAACATAAGAGAAAAAAATCTTGTGATCCTGGGGTTAAGCAAATATTTCTTAGGGGACAAAAAGCATAAAAGTTAAAAATTTGATAAATGAGACTATCAAAATCTAAAATTTTCACTCTTAAAATGACACCATTAAGAGATGAAAAGAAGCCCTGGCTGGTGTGGCTCAGTGGATTGAGTGCTGGCCTAGGAACCAAAGGGTCACTGGTTTGCTTCCCAGTCACTGGGCTGCGGGCCAAGTCCCCAGTAGCGGGTACACGAGAAGCAACCACACATTGATGTTTCTCTCCCTCTCCCCATCCCTTCCCCTCTGTCTAAAAATAAATACATAAAATCATTAAAAAACAAAAGAGAGATGAAAAGGAGCCCTGGCTGGGTGGCTCAATTTGTTGGAATGTCATTTCATACACCAAAATGTTGTGGGTTCAATTCCCAATCACATAGAGCATACACAGGAGGCAACTGATTGATGTTTCTCTCTCACATATATGTTTCTCTCTCTCTCTCTCAAATCAATAAACATATCCTCAGGTGAGAGTTTAAAAAAATGAAATGAAAATGAATGACACTTAACAGAAAAATATTCACAATACCAGTATCTGACAACTGGTATACAAAATACGTATTTTTTAAATCTTATAAAGCTAAATATACATCTACAATACTATAAGACCCACCCACTCCAGTTCTAAGCATTCAACTGAGAAAAATAAAATGTTCACACAAAGTGTTACACACAAATATTCACAGCACTTTATTCACAACAGCCAAAAATGCAAAAGACCCATGTATATCCACACAGTGCAACACTATCAGTAATGGGAAGGGATGCACTTACCAGTACAGGCAATGACAGGGATGAACCTGCATATCATTATATTGACTGAGAGAAACCAAACACAAAGAAGCATAGTATGTGACTCTGTTTATACAAAATTCTAGAAAATGAAAACCAATTTTGAGTGACTCAAGTAAATCAATGATTGGCTGGGCTCAAGATCCAAAGAAGAGATAAATGGCAAAGGGGAATGAGACATCTTTTGGGGATCAGGGAAATATTCTGTATCTTGAGTGTGGTGGTAATTTCACAGGTTATACCATAGTCAAAACTCATCAAATATACTCTTTAAATGGATTCAGTGTGTTGTACATAAAATCTATCTTAATGAGAACTTTTAAAAAGAAGTAACCCAGAATTCTGGGGGAAGTAAGCTTAAATAAATAGTTCATAAGTAAACTAAAAAATAAGCCATTAAGACCAGGATTTTAAGACTAGGCTGCAAACAGCATATGTCAGGACTAATTGACTTGAAGAAATTATCCAAACTGAACCTGAAAAAGGAGAAGGGGTAAAAAGAACCTAACAGAGCAAGAGCAATATGAGACAAACGAAGTTCTGGGAACAGAGCAAAGAGAGAATAAGATGCAGTCATTTAAGAAACAATGGCTGAAAAGTTACCAAACTGATGGAAACATTAACCATAGTCACATACTCTGAATATTTAAAAAAGGCTAAAACTAAAGGCATGACAAAAAGTATACTATGCTAACACCAATTAAGAGAGAACTGGAGTGGTTACATTAATATCAGACAAATTAGATTTCAGAGCAAAGAATGTTCCCAAGATAAAGAGGGTCATTTCAAAGTGATAAAGGTTCAACTCATGAAGAGGACATAAAAATCCTAGTTATTCTACTATGACATTTATATTCTTAATAGCAAAATACAGAAGCAAAAACTGATAGGTTGGGGTTCACCGGTATTCAATTCTTTTTCATGTAAAGACATACATTGCTTATATTTTATGTAAACTTTTAATTCATCACTTAAGATACAATAATACATAATTTCAAAAATACAAAATGTATCATAACCAACAGGGTTTATTCCAGGAATAAAAGGATAGTTTCAAATGTAAAAATTCCTACACTATAATTCACAACATTACCAGAATAAAGAAATGGGAGCAAGCATACTCATTTCAATAGGTAAAGGGCACAATAAAATATGCATTCTCAATTTAAGAAAATAAATCTCGACTTCCAGTCAAGATGGAGGTGTAGGTAAACACAGTTCACCTCCTCAATAACCACATCAAAATTACAACTAAACTATAGAACAACCATTACTCAAAACCATCAGAAAACTAATTAAATGGAAGGCCAACAACTATGGAATTAAACAAACCACATCCATGCAGACTGGTAGGAGGGGCAAAGATGTGGACACTCAAAGATGCAGAACAGGCTTGTCCCACACTCACATGTAATGGATAAAAGGAGGGATATCTTGGGAGCAAGGGCTCCCAACCCCACACCAGGCCTCCCAGCCCAGGGTCCCAGTGCCAAGAAGAAAAGTCCCCAGGACTTCTGGCTGTAAAAACCTGTGGGATTGAGTCTGTGAAAGAAACTGCAGGATTCCCAAGCAGTTCCTCTTAAAGGGTCCACACACAGACTTATTAAGAATCACTTCCTCTGAGTTCCAGCACTGCCGTAGCAGTTTGAAAGGCACCAGTGGCATACGGGGAGGAACTGAAGTGTCTGGCATCAAGGCGAGAGCTGTGGGGCAGCTTTCTCCCAGACAGAACTGCAGAAGACCACTGTTCCTGATCTGAACCCTCACCACACAGAGCCACAGAGCTGACAGGAAGGTATTATATCTGAGACTCCATCAGACTCCCTAGCTCACACTGCCCTTGTGATTACCAGAGGTTCTGCCCCACCCAAATTATGGACCCATCCCTGCTGTTAACAATGGGTGTTCCCTATGAATGGCTTGTCTTGACTCATGTTTTTGATCTCCCTAAATCAAACAAACAACAGCTGGCCTCAACAAGCCCCCACCAGCATACATCTTGCTAAGTGGCCCCAGGCCTGGCACTAGTAGCAGCCAGGCTGGGTTCACAGCCTGGGCTCACTTGGGCACGCCCAGGCCCAGCACAAGTAGCAGCCATCTGCAAATCACTTCATCACTTATGCCAAGTGCCCCCAGACAGAACACTGCCAAGGTTAGGCAGTAGCTAACCTTGGCCTGCACCACCCAGGAAACCCTAGAGCCTCCACAACCAGTGGAGAGTTACAGACCATGTCAGATCACTACCACTCAACCACCTCCACAAATGACATGGTCAAGGGACAAACTCAGAAGACTCCAGAGCCCTACTGACATTAAGTCCTCCTCTGTGGAGTGGGCCCCTGCACTGCTGATCCTCCATGGAAGGCAAAGGTTGGTGGCTAGTGGACACAGTCAGTCTTTGCAGCTGACTGACCTGGGTTAATCCCTCCCATTGACCTGACAATAGCAATCAAGGGTCAAGTACAAGAGGAGGGTGTACTCAGCCCACAGGGAAGGCATACCTTGAGTACCCAGCTTAGGTGAGAGGTGAGGCTGTGCCACTGTATCCTACAGGACACTTAACTACCATATTTTGTTGTATATAATGTGCTCCCATGTGTAATGTGCACTCATGTTTTTGTGCTCATTATACACGAGATTATTATACCTGTTTTTATACCCTTGTTATATGATCATTATACCCATGTATAATATGCATCCTTATTTTTCCCAAAAAAAATTTGGGCAAAAAAGTGAGTATTAGACATGGCAAAATATGGTATATTAGGCCATGCTACAAAGACAGGGAGTCATAGCAGCTCTACCTAATACACAGAGAAAAAAACAAGGAGGCTGCCAAAATGAGGAGACAAAGAAACATGGCCCCAATGAAAGAACAAGTCAAAACTCCAGAAAAAGAACTAAATAAATGGAGATAAGCAATCTACTAGATGCAAAGTTCAAAACACTAGTAATAAAGAAGCTCAAGGAACTAAATGAGTACCTCAACAGCATAAAAAAGATCTAGTTACAAATGAAGGTTACACTAATGGAAATAAAGAACAACTTACAGGGAATCAACAGCAGAGTAGTTGAAGCTGAGAATCAAATGAATGATTTGGAACATAAGAAAGCAGAAACAATCAATCAGATCAGCAAGAAGAAAACAGAATCCAAAAAAACAAGGATAGTGTAAGGATTCTCTGGGGCAGCTTCAAGTGTATCAACATTTATATCATAGGGGTGCCAGGAGAAGGGAAAGAACAAGAAATTGGAAATCTATTTGAAACAATAATGAAAGAATATATCCCTAATTTGATGAAGGAAATAGACATGCAAGTCCAGGAACCACAGAGAACTCCAACTATGATGTACCCAAAGAGCCCCCCCACCAAGACACATAATAATTAAAATGCCAAAGATTAAAGATAAAGAGAGAATCTTAAAAGCAGCAAGAGAAAAGCAGTTAGCTACCTATAGGGGAATTCCTATTAAGACTGTCAGCTGATTTGTCAAAAGAAACTTTGCAGGCTAGAAGGGATTGGCAAGAAACATTCAAAATCATGAAAAGCAGGAACTTACAGCCAAGATTGCTCTACCCAGCAAAGTTTCCATTCTATCATTTAGAATAGAAGGGCAAGTAAAGAGCTTCCCAATCAAGAAAAAAGTAAAGGAGTTCATCATCACCAAACTGTTATTATATGAAATGTTAAAGTGACTTATTTAAGGAAAAGAAGATCAAAACTATCAATGATAAAAAGGCAATGAATATATATATCTAAATTGAATTTTAAAAAATAAACTAAACACCCAGCCAGGGTACATTCCTGGGTTGCAGGCCAGAACCCCCAGCAACCGCACATTGATGTTTCTCTCTCTCTCTCTCTCTCCCTTCCTTCCCTCTCTAAAAATAAATAAACAAAATCTTTAAAAAAAAATAAAATAAAATAAAATAAAATAAATAAACTAAACAAAGAAGAAGAACAGAAACAGAATCATGAATATGAAGAGTATTTTGATGGGTGCCAGATGGGGTGGGGAGTGTAATTCCTCCCCCACCAGATGGGGGGCAGATTACAACTCCCACCCCATGGGTGAGGAAGTGAGGGGATTAAGTACAAATAGGTAGTTTCAGAATAGCCATAGGGATGTAAAGTACAGTATAGGAAATGGAGCAGCCAAAGAACTTATACACATAACCCATGGACATGAACAATGGTGGGGATTGCCTGAGGAAGTGGGGGGTGCTGGGTGGAGGAGGCAAAAGGGGAAAAATTAAGACAACTATAATAGTACAATCAAAACAATATAATTTAAAAAATTTAAAAGACCCTAAAGCTGAAAAAAAAATCAAGTCTAAATGGAAGAAAAGTTCCTTGATCTAAAAGAGGTTATCTAGTAATGCAATCCTACAGCTACATCTCAATGGTAAAATAGTCAGCAGTAAAATAGTCACAGCTTTTTCCCCAAGGTTGAAAAACCAAATAAGGATTCCACTACCAGTTTTATCCACCACTGTACTAGAGGCCCTAGATGGTGCTGTAAGACTAGAAACAGAAATAAAAGGTATAAGATGGGAAATAAAAAGCAAAACAATTTTTATTTAAATATTACTTGACTATAAAAACATAAAATTTAATAACTATTGAATCAACAAGTGAACTTAGCAAAAAGGTCTAGATAAAAGGACAACATATTTTAGAAATCATATTTCTATATACTAGCAAGAAATGATCAGAAAATAAAAATTTTTTAAACACCACTTATCTTAGAATCAAAAAAATCATATATCTAGGAACAAATTTAAGAAAAGTTCCATAAGGTTAATATTGAAAGCTACAAAACATCATGAGTTTGTATTATAAAGAGAAAATAAAGATGACCTAAAGAAATGGAAAGATATATCATGTTTATGAATCAAGATACTCAATATTGATAAAATGTCAGTTTCCCTCAATTTGATGTGTAAATTTTGATGCGAACCTACTCAAACACTCAGCAGGAATATATGGTGGTTATTGATAGGTTAAACCTTAAATTTATACAGAAATGTAATGAACCTAAATAGTCAAGAAAAGTTTAAAGAAGAATAAATTTGGAAGATTTATACTATCAGGGTTCAAGACTCACTATGAAACTACAGTAACTAAGACAGAGGGGTACTGGTGTAAGGATACACAAGTAGAACAACATAACAAAACAGAGTCCAGAAATACACCGCTACTTATAGACTCACTTGGCTTACGACAAAAGTATCCCTACAGTCCAGCAGGGAAACAGTTCTTCGACAACTGCATATTCATAAGGGAAAAACAATAAGCTCTACCTCACAGCAAACTCAAAAATTAATTCAAGATGGATCATAGACCTCAATGTGAAAGTTACAATATAAAGTTCTAGAAGAAAACACAAGAGTAACTTCATAACTCTGGGGTAGGCAAAGATTTCTTAAATGTGACAGGAAAAAGCACTAACCTTAAAAGACAAAGCTGACAAATTTGACTTTATTAAAATTGAGAAATTCTATTATCAAAGACATCAGTACCAAACTGAATAGGCAAATCACAAACTGGGAGAATATATTTGCAATACATGTATCTGCTATTTCTGATAAAGGATTGTATCCATAACACATAAAGAACTCTACAGATCAGTAAGAAAGCTTTTAAAATGGGCAAAATGCCTGAATGGACACTTCTCAAAAAAAGGGAAGCTAACCATACGTCTGCCTTATGACGCAGCAATTCCACTCCTAAGTATATCCTCCTCTAAATAACATACCAAGTGCATGTGTCTGTGAAAACTCACACAAGAATGTTTATAGTGGCTTTGTTCCTCACAGCCAGAAACTGGCAGCAGCCTGAACACCCAGGAACAGGTGAATGGATAACAAGTTATGGTAGATTGATACAGTGGAATGTGGCATGACAATAAAAAAGAAAGAAGCTACTGATACACACAACACAGATAAATCTCCAAAATGTTATAAGCAAAAGAAAAGAAATGTCAAAGGTACAAACTATAAAAAATATTTCTATAAAGCTGAAGAAATGGCAAGTTAATTTATGGGATAGAAGTAGGAAAATTTACCTCTGAAAGATGGAATATCAACAGGGAGGTAATACAAATAGTTTCCTTGAAGGCTAAAAATGTTCTATATCTTGACCTAGGTGGTGGTTATGTAAGACATGCATCTGTAATATATATATATACATGCTTCAGATCTATTTTACTCTATGTGTGAACCAGTCATGCACATATTATTTGGCATACTGCATGCAGAGGCTTTGTGCAGCATACTCTTTGGTATCAGGACATTTAAAAATTAAACCTTCTTAATCCTATCTGGGGACACAATATAGCACAGTGGCAAAGAATCTGGGTTTGAGAGTTAATCCTTTGACAAAATTTGCTGAGCTACTTAATATGTGCCAGGCTATGTTCTGCACAGTGGGATAATGAACAGCCAAGAGCTCACTCTCCAGAGACATAGCCTCGTGGGAGACACAACCAAATATAAACAGTGTAACAGTAAACACTGAAGATAAAAATAAGGCACATACAGAGCCAGGAGGCTACTCTACAGAGGCTTCTCTGAGACTACATTTGAACAGAGACTGAATGATGTAAAGAAGCCAACCATGGAAAACTAAGCCCTAGGTCTTTAATTTTCTATTCTGGAAACCTTGGACAAGCAACTTAATTTATCTGGATCTTAAGTTTCATCACTAGTAAAATAGAGATCATAGTAACTCCAAGTTGTATTAAGGACTGAATGAAATAACATGTAAAGTGCTAACAGTCTCTGAAATATCATAAGAATACAATAACAATTGCTTAAACCATAGAACAAAATGCAAACAGGATGAATACATCAGTTCTACAGGGTACGGACTTTTTCTTATTCTATATATACAGCGTAGGTGTTCCATAAACATGTGGGGTTCAGAGTATTTGGGTATGACACCTGTTTGCAACGAGTCCTTCAATACTGCTCTAGCACAGAAAAACAAAGGACAAAATAATGGGGAAGCTGAAGAACAAGAATTGGCTACAGAAAACAGTGAGAATTCCAGCAGATAGGATCAGAGTAGTTATTCTAAACATACAGCTTATTTTTCCAAGTCCAGGTAATAGAAGGCAAAATTCAGATGAACTAGATAACAAACTAAATAAATAGCCATAGTTGAATCTAAACTTATGCATACATATTTCACACCTTTTGCTCATCCTATTTCCTCCACTTAGAATATTCTCCACATTTCCATTTCCAAACTACCACCTGCAATTCCAAAAAGACACTGTGCTTTCCTCAAGCCTCTCTACCTCTTTGATGGTTCTTTAAGCTGGAATCCCCTTTCTAACTTACTATCATGTCCTTGTGCCCAAACCTCAGCTGTTATTAGGAAAGCTTGCTCTCCCTACCTGTACAGGGAGGTTAGTTGTCCCTCACCTGGCACACATTTCTCATCTCCAATAAAGGCTCATTATTTCCTGAGTGATTGTTATGCAAAAGCACTTTGTAAAGAGCAGGAGCTTGGCAACTTCCCCAGGATCCCAGTCACACTGTACCTTAAAGCACCATCTGGTGGTGAAAGAGGATGACTACTTCTAAGTCACCAAGATGAGCTTTTAGAGAGTTTAAAAAAAAAAATTTTATTTTAATTGTTGTTCAAGTACAGTTTTCTGTCTTTTACTACTTTCCCACCCCATGACCCCAGCCCTCTCCACCTCCCTCTCGTTTCCACTCCCCCCTAGTTTTTGTCCATGTCTTTTATACTTGTTCCTGTAAACCCTTCCACTCTTCCCCTGAAATTCCCTCCTCTCTCCCCTCTGGTCACTATCAGCCTGTTCTCTATTTCATTCTCTTTGGTTATATTTTGCTTGTTTGTTTTGTTGTTTAGGTTCCTGTTAAAGGTGAGATCATAAGGTATTTGCCTTTCGCTGCCTGGCTTATTTCGCTTAGCATAATGCTCTCCAGCTCCATCCATGCTGTTGCAAAGGGTAGGAGTTCCTTCTTTCTTTCTGCTGCAGAGAATTCCATTGTGTAAATGTACCATAGTTTTTTGATACATTCATTTACTAATGGGTACCTAGGTTGCTTAGAACACTTGGCTATTGTAAATTGTGCTGCTATGAACATTGGGGTGCATAGGTTCTTTTGGATTGGTGTTTTAGAGTTCTTAGGATATAGTCCTAGTAGTGGAATTGCTGGGTCAAAAGGCAGATCCATTTTTAGTTTTCTGAGAAAAATTCCATACTGTTTTCCATAGAGGTTGTACCAGTCTGCAATCCCACCAACAGTGCACTAGGGTCCCTTTTTCTCCACAACCTCTCCAACACTTGTTTGTTGCTTTGTTTATGATGGCCATTCTCAACAGTGTGAGGTGGTAACTCATTGTGGTTTTAATTTGCATCTCTCTGATAGCTAGCAATACTGAGCATCTTTTCATGTGTCTCTGAATCCTTTGTATGTCCTCCTTGGAGGACATCTTGAAGTGTCTGTTCAAGTCCTTTGCCCATTTTTTAATTGGGTTGCTTGTCTTCTTAGAGTGGAGTCGTGTAAGTTCTTTATATATTTTGGAGATTAAACCCTTGTCTGAGGTATCATTGGCAAATATGTTTTCCCATACAATTGGTTCTCTTTTTATTTTAATACTGTTTTCTTTGGCTGTGCAGCAGCTTTTTATTTTGATGAGATCCCATATTTTTATTCTTTCCATTATGTCCTTTGCTCTAGGGGACATATCAGTAAAAATGTTGCTGCGTGAAATATCTGACATTTTTCTGCCTATGTTCTCCTCTAGGATTTTAATGGTGTCATGGCTTATATTTAAATCTTTTATCCACCTTGAATTTATTTTTGTGTATGGTGTAAGTTGGTTCTTGAGTTTCATTTTTTTGCACGTAGCTGTCCAGCTCTCCCAACACCATTTGCTGAAGAGGATACTGTTATTCTATTTTATGTTGTTGCCCGCTTTGTCAAATATTCATTGACCATAGAGACTTGGGTTTATTTCTGGGCTCTCTGTTCTTTTCCATTGGTCCATGTGCCTGTTTTTATGCCAGTACCAGGCTGTTTTGATTACAGTGGTATTCTAATACAGTTTGGTATCAGGTATTGTGATCCCTCCTACTTTACTCTTCTTTCTCAAAATTGCAGCAGCTATTCGGGGTCGTTTATGGTTCCATATAAATTTTTGAAGTGTTTATTCTATGTCTGTGAAATAAGCCATTGGTACTTGAATAGGTATTGCATTGAATGTGTAAATTGCTTTGGGTAGTATGGACATTTTGATGATATTAATTCTTCCAATCCATGAACACGGTATATGTTTCCATTTGTTTGTGTCTTCCTTGATTTCTTTCTTCAGTGTTGTGTAGTTTTCTGAATATAAGTCTTTTACCTCCTTGGTTAGGTTTATTCCTAGGAATTTTATTTTTCTTTTTGCTGTATCAAATAGGATTTTTTTCTTGATTTCTGCTTCTACTGTTTCATTGTTGGTATACAAAAATGCCTTTGATTTCTGGATATTGACTTTGTATCCCGCTGTTTTTCCAAATTCATTTATTAGGCCGAGAAGTTTTTGGATGGAGTCTAAAGGATTTTCTATGTACACTATCATGTCATCTGCAAACAGTGACAGTTTTGTTTCCTCCTTTCCGATTTGGATGCCTTTTATTTCCTTTTCTTGTCTGATCGCTGTGGCTAAAACTGTGGCTGAATAGAAGTGATGAAAGTGGACAACCTTGTCTTGTTCCTGATCTTAGTGGAAAAGATTTTAGTTTCTGTCCATTGAGTATGATGTTGGCTGTAGGTGTCTCATATATAGCTTTTATTATGTTGAAGAATGCTCCCTCTATTCCCACTTTGCTGAGTGTTTTTATCATAAACAGGTGCTGTACCTTATCAAATGCTTTTCCCAATTCTATTGGTATGATCATGTGATTTTTGTCTTTGCTTTTGTTTATGCGATGTATTACATTTACTGATTTGCGAATATCGTACCATCCTTGCATCCCTGGGATGAATCCCACTTGCTCATGGTGTATGATCTTTTTTAATGTATTGTTGGATGCAGTTTGCCAATATTTTGTTGAGGATTTTAGCGTCTATGTTCATCAGGGATATTGGCCTGAAGTTTTCTTTTTTTGTTGTGTCTTTATCTGGTTTGGGGATTAGGATTATGCTGGCTTCATAAAGAGTTTTGGAATCTCCCATCATTTTGGACTTTTTGGAATAGTCTGTGAAGGGTAGCGGTTAGCTCTTCCTTAAGTGCTTTGTAGAACTCTCCTGTGAAACCATCCGGACCCAGGCTTTTGTGTGTCGGGAGTATTTTGATTACTGCTTCAATTTCATCTGCTGTTATTGGTCTGTTCAGGCTTTCTGCTTCTTTTTCATTGAGTTTTGGAAGATTATATTTTTCTAGAAATTTGTCCATTTCACCTAGGTTTTCAAATTTCTTGTCATATAGTTAGTCCTTCACAGTAATTTCTTACAATCATTTGTATTTCTGTGGTATCTGTTGTAATCTCTCCTCTTTCATTTCTGATGTGTTTATTTGGGTTCTCCCTCTTTTTGTCTTGATGAGCCTGCTTAAAGGCTTGTCTATTTTGTTTATCTTTTCAAAGAACCAGCTCCTGGATTCATTGATCCTTAGAATTGTGCTTTTCATCTCTATGTCATTTAATTCTGCTCTTATCTTGGTTATTTCCTTCCTTCTACTTGCTCTGGGCTGTCTTTGTTGTTGTTCCTCGAGTTCTTGTAGGCGTAGGGTTAGGCTGTTTGTTTGAAATGTTTCTATCTTTTTTAGGTAGGCCTGTATTGTTATGAACTTCCCTCTCAGGACTGCCTTTGCTGTGTCCCATAAGTTTTGGGTTGTTGTGAGTTCATTTTCATTTATTTCCAGAAACTTTTTGTTTCTTCCCTAATTTCATTCTTGACCCATTCATTGTTTAATAGCATGCTATTAAATCTCCATGATTTTGAGTGTTTTGGGTTTTCTCCCTTGGGGTTGGTTTCTAGCTTCAGTCCCTTGTGGTCAGAGAAAATGCTTGGTATTTCAATTTTCTTGAATTTCTTGAGGCTTGTTTCCTGTCCTATCATGTGGTCTATCTTTGAAAATGTTCCATGTGCATTTGAAAAGAATGTGTATTTAGCTTCTTTGGGATGAAGGGGTCTAGATATATCAGTTAAGTCCATTTCATCTAGGGCATTGTTCAATGCCACAATATCTTTGTTGATATTTTGTTTGGAAGATCTGTCCATTTTTGACAGTGGGGTGTTAAAGTCCCCTACTATAATTGTGTTGCTGTCCATATCTTTCTTGAAGTCCTCTAAAATTTTCTTTATATATTTGGGTGCTCCTATGTTGGGTGCATATATATTTACAATGTTTATGTCTTCTTGGTGGATTCTTCCCTTGAGTATTATGAAGTGACCTTCTGGGTCTCTCTTTATGGCCCTTTTTTTTAAGTCTATTAGTCTGATATGAGTATTGCTATCCCAGTTTTTTTTTTTTTTCCTGTCCATTTGCTTGGAGAATTTGTTTCCAGCCCTTCACTTTCAGTCTGTGTAGGTCTTTTGTTCTGAGGTGGGTCTCTTGTAGGCAGCATATGTGTGGGTCATGCTTTCTTATCCATTCAGCTATTCTATGTCTTTTGATTGGAGCATTTAACCCATTTACATTTAAGGTTATTATTGATAGGTACTTATTCATTGCCATTTTCATACCTGTGTTCCTCTCTGTCTCTCTCTTTTCCTCCCTTTCCTTACAGCAGTCCCTTTAGCATCTCTTGCAGAGCTGGTTTGGTGGAGGTGTATTCTTTTAGACTTCTTTTGTCTGGGAAGCTCCTTATTTGGCCTTCTATCTTGATTGAGAACCTTGTTGGGTGAAGCAGTCTTGGTTGCAGGTCTCTGGTTCTCATTGCTTGGAATATTTCTTGCCATTCTCTTCTGGCTTGGAGTGTTTCCACTGAGAAGTCATCTGCTAACCTTAGTGGGGCTCCTGCATATGTTACTTCCTGTTTCTCCCTTGCGGCTTTTAAGATTCTCTCTTTGTCTTGAAATTTTGTCATTTTAATTATGATGTGTCCTGAGGTGGGCCTCTTTGGGTTCCTCTTGATTGGGACTCTCTGCGTTTCTTGGATTTGTGTGACTTTTTCTCTCATCAAATTAGGGAAGTTTTTAATCATTACTTTTTCAAATAAGTTTTATATCCCTTGCTCTTCTGCTTCTCCTTCTGGTATCCCTATTATACAGATATTATTACATTTCATATTGTCTTGCATTTCTCTTAATCCCTCTTCATTCTTTCTGAGCCTCTTTTCCTTTTCTTGCTCTTTCTGGGTGTTTTTTTCTACTTTGTCCTCCAGGTCACTGATCTAATCTTCTGCTTCATCGATCCTGCTTTTTATTCCTTCTACTGTGTTCTTCAGTTCACAAATTGTATTCTTCATTTTCTCTTGGCCCTTGTTGATAGTTTTTATTTCCTTTTTCATGTTGATATAGTTTGTAGTGAGTTCATTGTAGTTTCCCTGTAGTTTCTGATAGCTCATTGTGAGCTCATTGAGCTTCCTGATAACCATTGCTTTGAACTCAATATTGGATAGTTGAGTTGCCTCTATTTCATTTAGCATTCTTTCTGAGGCTTCCTCCTTTCCTTTCATTTGGGGATTGTTTCTTTGTCTTCTCATTGTTTGTGAGACTCTTCTTATTAGCCTCAGCTTCTTAAATTGATCTGTTCTGGCTCCCTGGGTTTATGGTGTGAACTTCTGTGGTAGAATACCTGTGTGATTCAGTGGTACAGTGTCCTTGATCTCCCGAACTCACTGGTCTTGGGCTGTCGTTTAAGTTGGCTCTGTGTTTGTCTTTGGGTTTTCATTGCTGTTGGGTGTTTCTTTGGTGGGTTCTTCCCACCAGCTGGTTAACTGAGGGTCACTCTGTCCACCACCTCTTGTATTTTGTTGTGCTGGTAGCAGCAGGTTGTGTTGAAGCTGGTTCTTCCGTGTGTACAAGGTTTTGAGGATTCTCTCTTGCTCTTGTTCCGTTGTTTGTACTGGGTATTTTCTCCACTATTTAGTTGTATTTCCAGATAGGTCCTGGATTGAAGTTTGTGTGGTTTCCACTCCCTCCTTCACCTTCTTCTGTTGTTATCTGTTGGTGGTTCCTCTTCCAGTGGGTATCCTGGTGTTCACCACTTCCACCTACTCTTTTTTGTGATCAGTTGGAGGGGGAAGGCAAAATGGTTTAAGACAGCAAGAGACTATCCTATGATATTTACAGTAGCAGCCAATAGAGAACAGATAAGAGATCCTTTGGCTATGTATAGTGTTAACTGTGATCTTCCACTCAACTAGCCACTTTTTAGAAAGGATGGAAAGAAGATAAAACTTTTGTTGGGGAAGGAAGGATTGTGAGTTGGATCTAGAAAGCAGTGAGGTTGTGGGAGGTTAGATTCTGAGGTAAGGTGAGAGTAAAGGATAGTAAATAGGTGTAGTGTGTGAGAGAATAGAGTTAACCACTGCAGTAATAGAGTTCAGGAAACTGTGAAGCAGGCTAAGATCTGGGAGGGGTGTTGTGAAGTATTTACAGTTGTATGGAACAGCTATTATTTACAATAATATTAGAGCAACAATCATATGCCAGAATCTACGTGATCTGGATAACAAGAATAGGGAGTATAGGACCTTGAGTAGTGTGCTAATGGGATAAAAATGAAGGACAGTAAATTATCAATACACTATGAAAGAGATATCATTGGAAACCTGTCAAATGATACAATATAACCATCCAAGCAAAGCAGGCTATACTGAAATAGGGGAATACAAAAATACTATTAAAATATAAAATGTAAGAATAATGAAAAAATACAATAATACAAATATGCAATAACTTCCAGGTTCTCTGTAATAGCAAAGTGAAATTTGTCTCATTGTCTCAGCTGTTGTGGTACCCCTTCTTTGGGTCCAACTCTGGTCTTTCACAGTTCCAGGTTTTTTATTTTTTGTCTCACTTGTAGTTGTTAAAAAAAAAGCAGAAGAAGGAAGGAAGAAGAGATAAAATTGGAAAGAAAGGAAGAAGGAATAAAACAAAAAAGAAGGAAAGAGGAAAAAGGAATTGAAAGATAAAATAAAAAATAAAAAATAAAAAATTATTATTAAAAAATAAATAAATATAGAATAAAATTAAAAAGCCTCTTGGTTTCAAAGTGGCCAACCTGGTTTTTCTGGTCTTGCTGGCTGCAGCAGGCTGAGGGGCGACTGGTATGGCTTTTCTTCCTTCCCAATTCTGCACTCAGTCAGTCTCGAGCACTCTCCCTTGAGCTATCCTGGCACCTCTCCCCTGCGCCTTGGGTGTGGGATCCAGGCCTTTCCCCAGGGTTACTGCTGTGGGCTGGAATACAGTCACGCACCCTCTTAGCCAGGTTGCCTCAGTCCCACGGGTGTACACCCTTCCCAGTGCTATGGGGGTGCACAGGGTCTTCCGCACAACCTTCCAAGCAACCTCGGGATCGCAGCCTGGCTGGGTGGCAGGGAGGCTAGAGCAATTGCTGAAGAATTCCCCAAATATTGTCTGTCTTTTCACTTTTTCTTTTTGAGAAATTCCTCCTACTCAAGCCTGCCACGCCATACAGTGGCCTGGCCTCTCCTGCAGCCCAATTCTCCAGCCAGACCGGTGACTATGGGGGTCAGGGTCCATCACTGAGTGACTCTCAACTCTGCTGGCATCTACAGACTCCGAGGGTGTTCGCAGCCCCTGTATGTTTGCCACTTAGACCTTATTCCCCTCTCTGCAACTTCAAGCAACCACGTCTCTCCTTATGCTGCTCAGACCTTGTTTGGTCAGGGAGGGAGCAGTTGCCCTGGCTGTCTCCCAAGGACTCTATGGCAGGCCCAGAGGGCACTGGGCCTGGGGCCATGGCCTTCCGGGTCCCTGTGCTGGCCCCTGAGACCTTATTGTCCTGAAGCACTCTCCTTACCATCTGGTTTTTCTGTATCCACTACAATTTTTGGTCTTTTATTTTCATATATGCTGAGCTATTGTTGGCTGTTTGCTCTTTTACTCTGTAGATTGGCTAGGATTTTCTCCCATGTGTAGGGGGAAGTAGAATCTGCCCCCTCCTACCCTGATGCCATGTTCTCCTCTCCTCAAAGAGTTTTAAAGATCACGTTAGATACACACATTAAAAAAAGCTGTGAATTGTATGTTGCCCTTTTTTTTTTCCTTGAAGAAATGTTTCATGCTCCGTTACCCACTCCCATCTATTTTTATGCCCCACCCCTCACCTATTTCTTCCCATTCCTATTTCTAAATTCCTTTCTGCATTTCAACTGGACCATTGAAAACTTTTGGTTGGCTTTTTTTTTTTTTAATTTTGGCTGCCCTGAGAGTATCCAGATTTCCTTTTGGAATTTACACATCCAGAGTCTGTACAATCTTGGTGGGGCAATAAATCCTGGTGACCACACTCCATTACCAAAGCTGGAGAAAACAAATCCTCACCCTCCTCAACTCAGCAGGACCAGGGGCCAGAATGTGACTCAACCTCAGCAGCCCTCAACGCTTTCTGGAGCCCAGACTGTTGAGCCAGTGACAGAGAAAACAGGGAAGTCTGGAATGTGTGCGTTGCAGGACGGCGTGCATCCCTCACTATCCAGCTTTCTGACAATTGCCACGGTTCCTAACACCCAGCCCTCCACAGCCCCCTTGATTCCTGCCCATTTCCAATTTTGATTCTCCCAGTTCCCATTATTTTGTGAGCTTCCTGATATTCTTCCAGTAACTCCCTCCTCAAGTTAGCCCACGTAAGTATCTGTGGTCTAGTCTGCATAGGTTTGTAAAGCAACTAAACATCAGACTAGAGTGGTGGCATAAAATGAGGCTACCCACCCTCCCATCTTATCATTAGGGGATAAATCTGAGGATCACAGAGCACTTAAACCCTAGAGGTAGTCACGTGGATTATGCAGGGCCATAAGCACTTAATACAAGGGGTGTTTGAAATGAAAATGAGAAAGATGGCAAATGTCAACAGGAAGGTGAGACATTTCCAGTGTAGATTAGATTGGGTAGTCCTGGCCTGAAAAGTAATCCTCATAATAGCACACAAATTTCAGGTATTTTGGAGAATAGCATCTGCAGCAGGGAAGCACTCTATGGACTCCCCCACTTTATGCAAACTTCCTCCTTTCAGAGGTAAACGTGGGGGGAACAGAAAGAACACATGCATGTATCCAGTGAGAACATCATGCAGGAGAATTTATGAGACCCCAAAGAAATAAGGGCTAAAACTTCTTTATTCTGTGGGCTGGAGTCTCTTGTCCAAAAGAAAAAGGAACTTGGAGAATCTCTCCTGAAATACTGTCATCTGATGGCTTATGCAGTGAGGTCATCCTCTGCTCCTGAGCAGGGCAGGGGAGAGAGTTTACTAGGCCAAAGGCCAAATGCCTGCTCCCTATCTATCTTTAGAACACTTGTTTAATCTGTTAGTAAAAACAACATAAAAGTCTAGTGTGTATACAGAGAAAAGAACCTTTCTGGAAAAGAACCCTACTCGATAGCTGCTAACAGCTTATCAAGTATTTCTTTCATGGATCTTAATTTGGGTGTATCTAAAGTCATTATTAAGCACAAGGTCAAGATTTTTTCCTGTTATCTTCTAGAAGTTTATAGTTTTGCATTTTATATTTAGGTCTATAATCTACTTTAAGTTGGTTTTTGTGAAGGACGTAACGTCTATGCATAGACCTTTTTTTTTTTTTTTTGCACTTTGATGTTTTGTTCTAGCATGATTTGAAAAGACTATCTTGACTCCACTGTATTGCATTTGCTGCTTTGTTAAAAATCAGTTGACTGTATTTATGAGAGTCTATTTCTGGGCTCTCCAATCTGTTTCACTGATCTTTCTGTTCTTTTGCCAAAACCACACTGTCTTAATTATTGTAGTTTTAGAGTAAGTCTTGAAATCGGGCACTACCAGTCCTCCAACTTTCTTTTCCTTCAACACTGAATGAGTTCTCCTAGGTCTTTTGCCTCTCCATATGAAATTTAGAATCAGTCTGTTGATATCCACAAACTTGCCAGGATTTTAATGGGATTGCATAAAATCTTGTCAAAATTGCATCTTTCTAACCACGAACATGGAATCTCTCTCCATTTATTTAGTTCTTGGATTTCTTTCCTCGGACTCTTCCAGTTTTCCTCATAGAGCTATTACTATACACATTTTCTTAGACTCATACCTAAATATTTCATTTTGGGGTGTTAAAGTAGAAATGTTTTTAATTTCAAATTCCATTTGCTCACTGCTAATATATAAGGAAAAAAACTGACTTTTGTGTACTAACCTTGTATCATGCAAACTTATGATCACTTAGTAGTTCCAGTTTGCCAGTTCTTTCAGGTTTTCTATATAATCATGTCATCTGCAGTTTTATTTCTTTCTTCCCAATCTACTGCTGTTTATTTCCTTTTCTTGTTACATTAACTAGGATTTCAGCACAATACTGAAAAGGAGTGGCAAGATATCCTTGCCTTGTTGCAGATCTTAGCAGAAAAACTTCTAGTTTCTTACAATTATGTATGATCTTAGCTATAGAATTTTTGTAGATACTCTTTTTCAGGCTGAGAATATTCCCCTCTATTCCTAGTTTAATGAGAGTCTTTACTGTGAATCACTGTTGGATTTTGTCAAATGCTTTTTCTGTATCCATTGCTACAGTTGTGTGGTTTTCTTCTTCATCCTATTGATGTGATGGATTACATTCACTGGTTTTCAGCTGTTGAACCAGCCTTGCACAACTGGGATAAATCTGACTTGGCTGTAGTGTTTGATCCAATTTGCTAATATTTTATTTTAAAAAAGTGCATCTGTGTTCATGAGATATTGGTCTATAGTTTACTTTCTTGTAATGCCTTTGCCTAGTTTTGGTATTTGGATGATGCTGGCCTCAGAATTAGTTAGGAAGTATTTCTTCTGCTTCTATTTTCTGGTAAAGATTGTAGATAATCAATACAATTCCTTCCTTATAGGTTTGGCAGATTTCACCAGTGAACCCATCTTAGATGAATTGGACTACACCAAAATTAAAACCTTTTGTGCTGCAAATAACTCTCATCAAGAAAATGACAATCTATAGAATGGTAGAAAATATTCACAAACCATCAATCTTACCTAATAAGTAACTTGTACCCAGAATATACATGAACTCTTACAATTCAACAATAAAAAGACAAAATCCAACTAAAAAATAGGCAAAGGATTTGAATAGACATTTTTCCAAAGAACATAAACAAATGGCCAGTAAGTCCATGAAGATATTCAATATCATTAGTTATGAGCAAGTTGCTAATCAAGACCAGAATGAAATAACACTTCATACCAAATGGAATGGCCATCAACAGACAGTAACTAACATGGGAAAGTAGGTGGAGACACTGAAACCTTCCTACACTAATAGAAATGTAAAATGGTGCAATTGTTTTGGAAAATAGTTTAGCAGTTCTTCAAAAAGTTTAAACATAGAGTAACCACATACCCAATTAACTCCACTTTTCAGTATATACCCAACAGAAATGAAGCATAAACCCCCACAAATGTGTGCATGAGCATGCACAGCAGCATTAACTTATTATAGCTAAAAACTGAAAATAGCCCAGTGTGCATTAACTGACATATAAAATGTGGTATATTCATACATGGAGTATCATCAGCAATAAAAAGGAAAGGGTACTGACACATGCTATGACATGGATGAATCGTGAAAAGTGAAGAAAGCCAGTCACGAAATGTATTCCATTTATATAATACCCCAGAATGCAAATCCAGAGACAAAAAGTAGGTAATTGCTTCGGGCTGGGGGTGGGGTTGCACTTATGAGGGCTGGGGATTAACTACTGAGTACAGGGCTTCTTTTAAGGAGGATAAAAATATTCTAAAATTAGATTGTGATGATGGTTACAGAAACTTGTGAATGTATTAAAAAACAGAATTGTACAGAATGAATTTGATGGTATGTGAATTATATTTCAATAAAGCCTTTTTTAAAAATATAGGCAAAAGCTAAAAGCAGGTGTGTATGTAAGTTATGAAAATAGAAGGTACAGAAATGCAATATTATTTGATCACTTTATTTAGTGATTATAAACCTAAAAATAAAAGTCTTAACAGCTATGGAGTTAACACAGTCCTTTCTTCAATTAATTATTCACATATTGTATTTTGATGATGCAAATACAAGAACCAGAAAGTAATAAGGCAGAACCTATTAGCAATGTATTTGAAATCTAGAAACAGCATTTATAAGGATCTGTTCCAGGTTCATACACGACAATTGATACAGTAACATTCAGAAGACAATGCCCTTATTGGGTATATATACATCATCACAACTGTGAAAATATGAAATACACATTTGGGTTTACTACCTCCTCATTATTTTAAATTCTAAAAAAGTTCCTGACTTATCTTTTCATGGTTTTTTTCTGCAGTAAGTTATTAAAAAAAGTAACTTAGAAACATTCTTTGTAATGGATCTACTGGGCACAGATAGTAAATGCTGTTATTATTCTTCTTAGTATACTAAACATAGACACTGGCTGAGACTACTTCCTGCCTTTGAACATTTTTACTTATGTGTACTTATCTCCTCTGACAACTCATAATTTTGTCTTTCCCCCAGAAATTAAGGCATATAAAAATGTTAAGATGTCTTTCTCTGTCTAAATACTTTGGGCTTCCTTCCCTGTATGAAAGAATAGGAGAAATTAAGTTTGGCATTTTCCAAAGTTTATTGAATTCAAAACTATTGTAAGAACTCTTCAAAAACATGAACTTAAGAAATCTTGGCAAATGTGCAGTTCAGACTTAAGATAAACTATGCACAAGTAAAATTTGTTAATAAAAATGTTTCAATGTATCTTAGCCCATTCAAGCTTCTATAACAAAATACCACAGACTGAGTAGCTTCTAATCAACAGAAACTAGTTTCTCACAGTTTTGGAGGCTGTAGTCCAAGATCAAGGTGCCAGGATAGTCAGGTGAGGGCCCTCGTCCATCTATCACAGACTTCTCCATGTATCCTCACATTGTTTAAAAAGCAAGGTAGCTCTCAGTCCTCTTAAGAAATTAATTTCATTCATGTGGGCTTACCCTTATGACCTAATCACTGCCCAAAGGCCCCAATTCCTAATATCATCACACTGGGCATTAGAATTTCAATGTATGGATTTTGTGGGGACATAACACATTAAGACCATAGCAAATGACAGTGTACATTTCTGGTAAAAAGAAACAAGTTCAGGACTTCCGGCCAAGATGGAGATGTAGGTAGACACACTGTGCCTCCTCACACAACCAAAATAAGGACAACAACAATTTAGAAACAAAAATCAACCAGTACTGACAGAAAATTGAACTGTATAGAAGTCTGACAACCAAGGAGTTAAAATAGACACATTCATCCAGACCAACAGGAGGGGTGGAGTAGGGCTGCAGGACAGAGATGGGTCGTGGCAAAAAAAAGCGGTGGCTAGCACACCCTGGGCACCGGGTGGCAGCGAGCAGACCCAGCAAGACGGCAGAATGTGGAGGTGCATGGCATGCAAGGTGGTTGGCAGACCTGGTGGTCCCACATTTGAGTACAGATAAACCAGGTGAAACTGGGGAGCAAGACAGACCACACAACCCAGAGCTCCAGAGCCGGGAAATAATGCCTCAAAACACTGATTGAAAATACCTGTGGGGGTTGAGGTGCCCGGAGATTCCCAGACTCACAGGGGAGTTCTTTGGAGAGACCCACAGGGTCCTAGAACATACACAAACCCACCCACACATGAATCAGCATCAGAAGGGCCCAGTCTGCTTGGGGGAAGCAGCAGGAGGGACTGAAATCCAGCAGAAAGGGGAGCAAGCGCCATTGTTCCCTCTCGGACCCCTGCCCCACATACAGCAGCATAATGCAGCGACGTGGGTTGCCCCACCTGGGTGAACACCTAAGGCTCTACCCCTCACTACGTTAACAGGCATGTCAACATAAAAAAAAAAAATGGCCCAAACTAAAGAACAGACCAAAGCTCCAGAACAAATACAACTAAGCAACAAAGAGATAGCCAGCCTATCAGATACACAGTTCAAAGCACTGGTGATCAGTATGCTCACAGAATTGGCTAAATATGGTCGCAAATTAGAGGAAAAAATGAAGGCTACGCTAAGTGAAATAAAGGAAAATGTACAGGGAATCAATAGTGATGGGAAGGAAACTGGGACTCAAATCAATGGAGTGGACCAGAAGGAAGAAAGAAACAACCAAACAGAAAAGAATGAAGAAACAAAAATTCAAAAAAATGAGGAGAGGCTTAGGAACCTCCAGGACATTTTTAAACATTCCAACATCCAAATTATAAGGGTACCAGAAGGGGAAGAGAAAGACCAACAAGTGGAAAAGTTATCTGAACAAATAATAAAGGAGAGCTTCCCCAATCTGGCAAAGGAAATAGACTTCTGAGAGGTCCAGGAAGCTCAGAGAGTCCCAAAGAAGTTGGACCCAAGGAGGAACATACCAAGGCACATCATAATTACATTACACAAGATTAAAATGAAGGAGAGAATCCTAGAAGCAGCAAGAGATTAGGAGACAGTAACCTACAAAGGAGTTCCCATCAGACTGTCAGCTGATTTCTCAAAAGAGACCTTGCAGGCAAGAAGGGGCTGGAAAGAAGTATTCCAACTGATGAAAAGCAAGAACCTACATCCAAGATTGCTCTATCCAGCAAAGCTTTCATTTAGAATGGAAGGGCAGATAAAGTGCTTCTCAGATAAGGTCAAGTTAAAAGAGTTCATCACCACCAAGCCCTTACTATATGAAATGTTAAAGGGACTTATCTAAGAAAAAGAAGATAAAAAACATGTACAGTAAAATGATAGCAAACTCACAATTATTAACAACTGCACCAAAAACAAAAACAAACTAAGTAAATAAGTAGAACAGGAACAGAACCACAGAAATGGAGAACACATGGAGGGTTATTTACAGGGGAGTGGGAGGAGGAAAGAGAGGGAAAAGGTACAGAAAATAAGTAGCATAAATGGTAAGTAGAAAATAGACAGGGGGAGGGCAAGAATAGTATGGAAAATGTAGAAGCTAAAGAACTTATGACACATGGACACGAACTAAAGGCGGGGAATGTGGGTGGGAGAGGGCATGCAGGATAGAGAGGAGTGAATGGGGGAAATGGAACTATCTAATAGCATAATCAATAAAATATATTTAAAGAAAAAAGAAGGTCATGTTCATGTACAGACTGATGCAATAACTGTCTACAAATAGATATACTTTACAGCCTAAAGACAATCACTGTCCATAATACATTTGAGTCTTGTAGTAATTATAACGTATAATAATCTTACAAATTAATTGTGCTATACCTCAATCACGGATTCCATTCTCCTCCATTCTACAAAAACATTACTGTCTTTAACATCCTCAATCTTCAGCAAACTGTCTTCTGGAAGAGACATCAGAGAAAAACTGCCCTCAATCAAAAATTAGCCTAATAGACACTACGCAACTACCGTGGCAATAAAACTCCAAGACACTGATTCTGGATTCATTTTCCCATCTAAATCACAAATATTTTCTCCAGACAGTTGGACCACCGCTCTGGAAGGAGTCTTTAAACATATAATTCTTAGGAATCCTCCAGAAGCCAGTATCTTTGGACAAAGACCATTCACCAAGACCCTCAAGTCAAGCAGATGACAACAAAAAGTAGACAGCTTCTGGTCAAAGCAGGAAAAAAAGGTTAATTTTCTGATACCTTTGCTCCTTTTCCTTCTTTTGCTTATTATGGTTTGGCACTTCCTGGAGATCAATCATCCAACAGTTTTCTTAATATACTCTTACATCTTTTTCATTGTATTCTTAGTCCTCTGTCATCTTTATTGGTTACTTTAAGAAATGCAAAAATTTGCCCTGGCTGCTGTGGCTCTGTGGATTGAGCACGGGCCTGCAAAATGAGGGGTCACCAGTTCAATTTCCACTCAGGGCACATGCCTGGGTTGTGGGCCGGGTGCCCAGTGCGGGGCGCGTAAGAGGCAACCACACACTGATGTTTCTCTCCCTTTCTCCTTCCCTGCCCCTCTCTCTAAAAACAAATAAAATCTTAAAAAAAGGAAATGCAAAAATTTTCAGCAGTTTCCTCAGACCCTAGCAATTCTGAATCTGTCAAGTTCCACCATAAAAGATTTAATATTCATTCCTTTAAATTCCTGAGATCAATTCCCTCCCAAAGATCCCATCTGATATTTGAATTTTCTTCACATTATTTGTCCCAACTTTCATTCTTGTAAAAACTGGAACTTTTCTCCAAGTCAACAAAATGCTTATGCTATGATCATTATAGCACTGTTCCAGAACCAAGCTCACCAGGAGAGGGGGCAATGCTGGAGCTAGTCATTTTCTCCTAACATTTCTCAGACTTCAATGCAAGAACTAAACTGCGAGAATGTGCCCAACCGTAAGGAAACAATTATTGGCTCATCCCTGCTATAAAATATATTTATACTCCTAGTATTATATGTAACTGACCAGGGATTACTTATGTCAACACCAGGCTTTCATCTACCTCCTAAACTTAGACACATCTTACATACTTGAAATAATGAAGAGACGTTCAGATATTTAAAGCCCTTTTCTCTTCAGTGTAGTGTTTTCTTGAAAAGGATAACCAGGAAGTTCCAAAATGAAGCATATATTGGTTACTCAGGGGACTCTCTATGCACACTATGCAAGACTACCTACTTCAACAGCAAGAATACAACTAGAAAAGGATGTCCGAATTTAGGACTCGTCCTGTGCTATAGCAAGTGGTTCTAGTTTTGACTCACTGCTGTGCAAGCCCAACCAACCCCTTTACATTCACTACCTAGAACTGTTATGGACAATCACATAGCATTTTATTTCCTCTCTGCAAGCCAAGTGGCAGTTTGTATTTAACACTTCCTGCTGCAACTCTATAAAGATAACTGGACATATGGAACAGTCTCTGACTAGGCTAAGGGAAAATTAGACTATACCCAGGTGGACTGTAGGACATGTTTTTATAACTAGGGTCTGGCTTTGCATTCTAGTAAACAATCATTCTGCTTCTATTGATTTTATTACAGTTGGCTGACACATTTTGTGCAGTCTTAACTACTGCTGTGTAGCCCACTATCAAGTCACATGATTCATCAATGATCAACTATTGTTAGCATAAAGGCTTGAAACTAATCATATCATTGAATACTTGACACACAGTAAATAGCAATACGAATCTGAACTGATTGTAACTCCAGAAGATAATGGGCTATCCTTTGACTTAGGCTGAAGAAAGACCTGAAGGGAATGGAGAATTGAAAGAGAAAGTACAATTTGCAAAAATGTGCAACTTGCAATAAAGGTTTGGTAAGTCTACCAAACTTTAACAATGCAAAACATTACCTAACCTCAAAATCTTAACACCAGCTCAGTCAGATGCATGTTTCAAGACCATAAACTGATCTAACAATAATTCTGCATAGGTTCAAATGTTCTTAAAGAGAGTGACTATACCAGCAACTTTCTACTTTCTAAATTTTCACCAATCTCTACTGAGACAATCCAAAAACAACTCCAGGTCCCAAACTCCTGTATGTGCTCTTCCTTTGGAGTCACCACACAGTTCTTATACATACACTCGCTTGGTAAAGCAAGCTAACAAATGTAGCTTTGATTACAGGTGAGATCCTGATGGTTTTGGTCAATGGAAGTCGCCAGCACAAATGAGTCCGAGTTCCCTTCTGAATGACATACCAGCTTCATCTCCACACACAAGATAATGAATCCTATTTTCTTAACAAAAATGTCTAACAACATTACCAATATTAAATAAAACCTCATCAGTATTAACCATGGCAATTTTGTTAAATAAATACATATATATGAATTTGCAGATATAAGAAACTGACAGCCAACCTGTATTAAAAGAAAAAAAACCGCCCTGGTTGGCATAGCTCAGTGGACTGAGTGCGGGCTGCGAACCAAAGCATCGCAGGTTTGATTCCCAGTCAGGGCACATGCCTGGGTTGCAGGCCATGGCCCCCAGCAACCACACATTGGTGTTTCTCTCTCTCTCTCTTTCTCCCTCCCTTCCCTCTCTAAAAATAAAATAAAATAAAATAAAATGTTAAAAAAAAAAAGAAAAAAAAACCCATAATCCTAAGCAATCCTACCTGAAAATTATTTTCTCATATGTAAAACTATATATTTGATATTTTAAAAATTTTCCCCAAATTTTGATATGGTTGATTTTAACTATTCTAACAAACTAGTATAAAAATAAATAAAAGATTATAAATGCAATGTTATTTGGAACACTATCATTGTAAATATACTTTATTTTTAAGTATAAAATGAATCACAGCCAAAACAAAATGTTTTGCCTCTGAATATTTTAAGCTTAAGGGGAAGTAGTCATGAATGAGAAACATATTTTCATTTTCAATGTCTTTAATTTTTTATAAATATTTTAGTTATGTTTCATAGTCACTAAGCAGTTTTTAAACTTAGCTTTCATGACCCTTTTAATTTCATGCTTTTAAATGGAGTCATTTATTTTCAAAACATGACAAATTTCAGAATCCATTAAAAATTATTTTATTCAAATTATGTTTTCCAAAAAAGAGGGTTCTGTGCCAGTCGTCTTTGAAAGTTTTCATACCTACAAAAGAAAGAAAAACACATTTACAAGAAAATTAAGTCTTTCATAATTTTTCAAATGATTTATTAAAAAGCAGACAATTTTACATCATTTCGCAAAAGCTAAGAATGTAAAAAGCTAAAAAGTTAATCTGAAAGTTTAATTACTAATTTATAAAAAGATAGCAAACATAGTGATTTAAGTATAACTGCTTCTCATATCAAAAAGCATAAATCTTAATAAATTTTATTAAGGGACCTGAAGAAAAAAAAAATCTAACTCTTCTTTCCCTATTTCACAGCCAAATACGTGAGAGTAATAGACTCAAGGTCATATAGCTCAAATCTCATGTATTTCAGTGCTATTCATGCTTCACCATGCTATGGCTTCTCAATAAACTTTCTCTATACACTCCCCCACCACTAGGAGAGTCAAAGTGAACAGAAATACCTGTAAAAATGAAAACATGGGAAAGCCGGGGAAATACATTCATTAACCATTCATGTACAGGGTGCACTATAAACCACCCTGATGACTTACATATATTTTCTTTAGGTGAAATCATTCTAAACTTACAAAAAATTAAGTTTTGATTGACATCGCAAGCCTCATATATGGTACTTATAATTCAAAATACAAAAATTGCCCTGGCTGGTGTGGCTCAGTAGATTCGAGTGCTGGCCTGCAAAGCAAGGGGTCATTCCCATTCAGGGGACATGCCTGGGTTGCGGGCCAGGTCCCCAGTAGGGGGTGGCACAAGAGGCAACCATACATTGGTATTTCCCCCCTTCTCTTTCTCCCTCCCTTCCCCTCTAAACATAAATAAATAAAATCATTAAAATACATATATAGCTGTATAGTATATATATAAGCTATAAAATAATATATAGTTGTATTATATATAGATACATATATACACATACACACATGCTGTATTTATACATATATATAATTATACTCCTTAACTGTGGTCTCTAAAACACAGACAATTGTATTGCCCTGTCTTTATAAATTCAAAATGGCTACTATACGAAATTATTTAGGGTAAGAACCATTCGTATTCTGAAATCTGTAATACATACTTTTTAATGGCATGCAAATTATAATGTATAATGTCCACAATAAAAGAATGTTTAAATGTAAGAAACATGTTCACATGCAAAAAACACATATGGTTACGAAAATATTAGACACAAAAAATGCCCCATACCATTTCAGAACCACATTTGCTGGAATAAACATTTCAGATGGACTTGGTGTCATCTGGGCCTGAGAGATAGCAAATGATGAAGCAAAATTGTAGAAGTTGTCCAACATCTTTTGTGTGAACTGGAAAGTTAATAATGAATAGGTTAGTGTATTATACTAAATACTCCATTTAGACCTTAATATTTTAAATATATTGCCCTGGTTGGTGTGGCTCAGAGGATTGAGTGCTAGCCTGCAAATCAAAAGATTGACGGTTAGATTCCAGGTCAGGGCACATGCCTGGGTTGCGGGCCAGGTCCCCAGTTGGGGACAAGCGAGAGGCAACTGATCAGTGTGTTTCTCTCCCTCTCTTTCTCCCTCCCTTCCCATCTCTCTAAAAATAAATAAATAAAAACTTTAAGATATTCCTGCGTTAACTCAGTTTTAAGAACTGAGTTCTAAGACAATTTAATGCTGAAAGTTAAGGGAGGTTATAAAATGACATTATGGCACAAAAAAAATAAAAGTCTGCCTTTAGTACTTTCTTTGTATCTCAAAGAATTTCTGTTACCAAATATTTTATATTCCTAACAATTTATTTTGGGGAGAAAATGTTTTTCCTTCAAAGTATCTTCTTGTATCTCTCTGTCTATCTCAACTATGTTCATCTCCTCAAAAATCACCCTCCTCAAACCAACCTATTTTCTCACATAAAGCAGTAACCATGTCTAAGAAATGTTTTTCTTGCCAGAAAGATAAAACTTAAATAAAGGAACAACTGGTTACTTGCCATCAAATGTAAAGAGAAAGGCAACACTGTTCCATTTCTTCTATTTCCTCACCTGTTTCTTTTCATCGACCTTCAAATGGGCAAATCCACATATCCTTCACATCTGGTTTAAGCACTAAGCCCAGAAGTAAATGAACTACTAAAGATAATACTACCTTTAATTCACTCAAAAATAATCTTCCTAACATTACTTTCTCAGGAACACAAAACTAGCCAATAAGTCTCCTGCTCTCTCTTTTCTAACATGAGAGGAAATATCTCGTTAGGGTTTTTGTTGAATAATACCAAGGTATTTTAATCCAAAAGAAACTACTATTAAAACACTTGGACTATTAGGCTGGCCAAAAAATTTGTTTAGTTTTTTCCGTAAGATGAAAGATATGTTTTTTTCACCGATAACTTTATTGATTTGGATATTTTGAGTATGGTGGCTGTCTCGCATATGGTAGAACGTTGATTGTTCTCAATGAATGTCTTGATTTGATCGCTACTGACTTCAACTAGTCTACCCGACCGTGGAGTATAGACCAGCGAGATCTCTCCAGCATGAAACTTCGAAAACCACTTCTGACACAGTTTAATCAGTCACAGAACCTTCTCTGTACACTGATTAATCTTTTTTTGTATTCCAGTTGTATTTTTACCTTTCTTGAAATAATAAAACAACATATGCCAAAAATGTTACTTATTTTCTTCCATCTTTAATATGAAAAATTCACCTATTTTGATATTTTCGTTATGTTTTTAAAGATTTTATTTATTTACCTTTAGAGAGAGGGGAAGGGAGGGAGAAAGAGAGAGAGAGAGAGGGATTAATGTGCGAGAGAAACATCAATTGGTTGCCTCTCACACACCTCCAACTGGGGACCAGCCCACAACCCAAACATGTGATCCAACTGAGAATCGAACTGGCGACCTTCTGATTTGCAAGCAGGCACTCAATGCACTGGACCATACCACCCAGGTCAGTAAGTTTTTTTTTTAAATGTACTTTGATATGACAACTATCACAATACAATGTAACAAAACTGTTTCCAATAAAGTTAAAGACAACCAAGCCTCCTAGAGCCATCTTACAAAAAAACAAACAAAATTTTTGGCCAACCCAATAATATCAGAGTCCAGTAAGAGCACTAAAGGATCAGTATCAGCAAGAGGTGGGGGCAAGGAGGGAGGGCAACCCTCCACATTAGCAACAAAAAAACTTTATACATTAAATTTTAAAGGATCCAATTCAGAATAGAAACAAAGTCTTTAAAATACCTAGAAAAAAAAAGTTAAAACAAGCTGATAACACTTGTGGAAAATGTGCTAACACTCTTGAAAAGAAAACAAATGAAAGGACTTAATACCATGTTCAGTGGAAAGATAAAACACGTTCACAGGTAGGAAACAATGTAATAACGGCAGTGATTCTGCCCAAACCTATAAAACCAGTGTTATTTCCAATCTAAATTCCAACAAGGTTTTTTTCATGGAGCTCCATATGATATTACAATTATTCTGCAGAATACTTAAGCCTATTTTGATGACTAGGAGAAGGGACTTGGCTTATCAAGCATTAAGACTGTTACTGGCAAAGGCACAGGCAAATAAACTAATTGGAATAAAAGGGAGAGCCCAGAAACAAACCTAAGCATATGTGACAACATGACAAACAGGGTCCAGCAGATGTAACACCTGCTTCAGTGTGGCTGGTAGGGTAATAATATGGGTGTAATAATTTACAGTTTTAACTTGAACATTTCACCTCATGGTGTGTCACATGGTGTGTTTGAGTGTGATATTGTTATGTTACAGAATTACATGCTAATGATTTTTTAATGAAATATTTTGTAAAATCTTTCAAGGTAGTTTCGTAAAATACCTTGACGACAGCTGTGCAAGACAAAAAGTCAGCATTAGAACAACAACAAAAAAAGATTTCCAAAAGAGATGCTTTGGAAAGACAAATTTTAAATTGCTATGTTTAAATATATTGAATGGGAATTTACACTTAGGAAGAGTTTGGGCATAAAGTAGAAATGAAAATAGAAATCCATGCAAAAGTGATCCTTTCAAAATTCAATTTAAATCATATTACTCTTCTGCTCAAAACTCTTTGTTTTTCTCCTCGAAACAGAATATAAGCCAAAGTCCTTAAAAAAGGCAATGAAGTCCCATATGATCTATCCTGCAGCCACCTCCCCCATTATCTCCAGCTTCATCTGCCATGTCTCACTTTCGCTCACATTATTCCAGCCACAAGCACCTTCATGTTATTCCTCAAACGTAACAGATTTCTAGTGCAGGGCCTTTGCACTAGTTCTGCCTTTGCCTAGACCCTCCTCCCCTTCTCAGGCTTCTGCTACACAGCTGTTAAGTCAACCCTTACAGGATTATAACCCTTTAAGTTCCACGAGCACAAGGATTTTGCTTAACAGGTTCACAACTATGTACCCACTGTCTATCATAGTAATTGTGGGAAGGAAAGAGAAAAACTTATAATTAAGCCCATATTTATTGCTATACAAACATTTTGTCTCATAAAAGCACTTACAAATTTTAAAATACCTATAGAGAAATCAGACCAGCTGAAAATGTCCATGGAAGCCAATAACTTATGTCATATACAGGATGGAGTAAAATTAGGTTTATAGCTGTGGATACACAAAACACAGTTTCTTATTTATTAATTATTGTATTATTTTCCATACAAACAACTAGAAACCTACTTTTGCCCACGCTATGTGTTTACCTATATTGTTGTATGTTTTCTACACCAGGATAATTTTTAAAGTATAGAATATAATTTTTAAGTATTTTAGAACATAAGAAAATGTGCATTACATTACCTGAGTGAATGAGTCAACTGAGGATACAGCAGCATTACCTACAGGCGTCTGCTGAGCCAGACTGTCCAATAGTTCCACTGAAATTCCAATCTGAGCAACAGATGGCGTTCGGACAATATTCATGGCTCCAAAAGGGTGTTGGCTTCCTTCTCCTGAAAGAAATTAACATGTGCCATATATTTCAAGTTTAACTTGTATCCCATACAAATAGCTTTGTAAATATGTGAAGAACCTTTGATCTACATGCTCAAAATAGTTCTGCTACATGAAAATTTGTCTTTTCAGATAAATGTAAAAAGCTATCTAGCCTTTTGACATATTAACAGAGTAAGAAAACTAAAATTTTCCCTACCAAAAAATAGCTGTTACCTTTCTAAAACATTAAAATTACTGCGGCTTATTAAAAAACTTATCTAATGAACAAAATAAACTGAGAAACAAAATAGAAACAGAGGCATGTGTACATGGAACAGACTGACAGCTGTAAAGAAGAGCGAGGAGAGGGGACTGGATGAAAGAGGGTGATGACGGGATCAGCCAAAGAACACGTATGCATGACACGCAGACACAGACAACAGTGTAGTGATGGCCAGAGAGAAGGTCGTGGGGGGCGTTGTGTGGAAGTGGGCAAAGTGGGGGAAATAGGAACATCTGTAATAGTGTCGACAGTAAAAATAAAGTTTTAAAAAATGTTAACCTTTAGTGGTGGGGAAAATATTTTGATTAAATTTCCATTAGAAATAAATAGAATGAGAGAGAAACAAATGAGCATTAATTAGAAATAAGACTCTCAATGCCAACTCTCAGGGGAGAATAATTTTTAAGAGTTTCAGAATTAGCTTTAACATTTTCTGATTACTCCACTAAAGATCTTTAAACTGCCATTATTACTAATAAACAACATAGCATATTTTACTAAATATCATGGATCATCCCACCTTTAACACCTGATGATCTGGAATCAAAACAGGAAATAAAGAAATTTGCCACTTATTCACAAAACATATTTGATAACCTTTTCCCTTTAAAATACATCAAGTATACATCTGATCCTGTAAGTGCCAGCTAACTTATACACAGAAAATATAGGCCAATTTTATTAATTCACATAAAACATAATCAGAAAAAATCTGATGAGAGGGGAAAAAACCATACAATAGATAGATTTGGGGATTATCTAATATTTCTTATGACTGTAAAATATTTAAACAAATAATAAAGAATAAAACTCTGGAACAATACATTCCTAAAACTAGAACTCATTGCAACTATCAAAACTCTTCTTAAATTTCCAAGTACATGAATAAAAACTTATTAATGTATATATACTGTGCTTAAAAACTGCACACACACATCACTCACTAAGACTGGCTTAGATATTTTCAATATTTTTCAGTTGCTTTAATTTCCACACCTTTGTGAATTTTCCCATTTAACTCTGTTTCTAATTTCTATCAATGTGGTTGGACAAAATACTTTGTATGATTTCAATATATTTTTAAAATATATTGAATATTGAATATTTTAAAATATATTTTTAAAATATACTGAAACTTGTTTTGTGGACTAATATATGGTCTATACAAGGAAATGTTCCACATGCACTTAAAATGTGTATTCTGCTATTGCTAGGTAGAATGTTCTATTTAAGTCTGTTAGGTCTAGTTAGCTTATAGTGTTGTTCAAGTCTTCTATTTCCCTGATAATTTTCTATCTACTGGTTCTATTCTTTGTTGAAAATAGGGTATTGAAGTTTCCAACTTCTATTGCTGAACTTTCTTCCTTTAATTGTCAGTTTCTGCTTTATGTATTTTGAGGCTCTGTTGTTATGTGCACACAAGTTTATAATTGTTTTATTTCCTTCTATGGACAGACCATTTTATCATTATACAATGCCCTTGTATCTCCCATTAACAATGTTCATCTTAAGTCTATTTAACCTTGTTTTACAACTCCAGCTCCCTTTGGTTTCTGTTTGCATATACCTTTTTTTAATCTTTTACTTTTAACAATTTGTACACTTGCATCAATAGTTAGATCATTATTTATCCACTCTGCAAATCTCTGCCTTTTAATTAAGTTTGTTATCATGTTAAACACAAACTTGCTATTATGCCATTTCTTTTACTATCTATTTTTTGTTGTTTTCTTAGTGTCTGCACTGGAAATTACAACTAGCATCTTAATTTATAACAACCTAGTTTGGATTAATATCAATTTACTTCCAATAGTATAGAAAAATGTTGTTTGTGGATAACTCCTGTTCCTTACATTGTTATTGTCACAAATTATACCTTTATATATAATATGCCCATAAACATAGGCTTGCAGCTTTTGTTTTATGCAGTTGTCTTTTATATGAAGGAAAAAAGGAGAAATTATTACTACAAATGAAATGTACAATACTGACTTTTATAATTACCTATGTAGTTACCTTTACCTGTGTTTTTCCCTACTGTGATTTTGAATGACTGTTTCATACCCTCTTTTCCACCTGAAGGACTCCTTTAACATTTCTTGTAGGGATAGGTTTGACACATGTTTCTGGTAAGAAATCAGCTATAATCTTAAGGATCCTTTTATGTGATGAGTTGCTTCTCTTGCTGTTATGATGTTGTTTGTCTTTAACAGTTTGATTGTATGTCTTCACTTGGAATTTATCCTACTTGGGAGTTCACTGAGCTTGTTAAATATGTAGATGAATGGTTTTCATCAAATTTATAAAGTTTTCAGGCATTATTTCTTCAATATCCTCTCCACCCCTTCTGTTTTCTCTCCTGGACTCCCATTGTACATATGCTGGTACACTGTGACGGTATCTCATAGGTCTTTAAAGCTCTGTTCATTTTTCTTTCCTTTTTTCTTTCGACTCTTCAAACTAGACATTTCAATTGGCCTGTTTTCACTGATTATTTCCTCTGCCTACTCAAATCTGCGATTAAAACACTTGTGATTTTTTTCAGTTCAGTTATTATACCTTTCAGCTATATAACTTACATTTAGCTCCTTTTTATAATTTCTCTGATGTTTTCTATTTGGAAATACCTCAATTCTCCTGGTTTCCTTTAGCTCTCTGAGTATATCTGAGACAGTTTACCTAAAGTCTATCTATTAAGTCCAATGTCTGTGCTTCCTAGGGGCAGTTTCTTTTCCTTTCTCCTGGGAAATGGCCTTTCTTTCCTGCACAGTTTTTGTTGAAAACCGAGTGTCAAATATTATAATGTGGCAACTCTAGCAATCATTTTCCCTTCTTCAAGGTTTATCATTACTGTTTGTTGTAGTTGTTTCCTTGTTTAATGACTCTTCCGAATACTGTGGTTTGTTATTTTTTGATATGTGTGACCACTGAAGTCTCTGTTCTATTAGCTTAGTGGTCAGATAGTGATTGGAAAGAGATTTCCTTAAAAGCCTGGAACTAAAAACTTCTCCCAGTCTTTGCAGATGAGCTCCACATGTTGGGACATGCCTTCAACTCTCAGACAGGCAGTTCACAGCTCTGCCTTTGCCTTCACTTCCTGCTTATACTGAACCTCAAGGTCAGCCAGAGGTGAGATCAGAGGACCTTCTGTTATTTCCCAAGCACATGCACAGCCCTGGTCAAGTGTGTAGTCTTTTAGATTACCAGGTTGGAGAATTTCAAAGCCCTTATTCCCTTTCCTACCAAGCTTTTAGTTAGTGTATTTTTTTTTTTTGGCCTCAACTGCTGTCCCTTCTTCAAACAGCAATGACTTAGTACATCTGCTTCTAAATATTTCTGACAAACACTCCCAGCAAAGCCACTTTAGCACAGGAAGAGTTTCAAGTTAGGTGAGATACAGGTCTTTTGTATAAGTCTTCCAGGGAGCCACCAGACAGATCAAATCAAATTAATTACAGTTCACTGTGGATGTGGTCCATTCTGCTCCCTCTATACTAGTATCAGTACCAAGTACATGGGTTGTTATTTACAAGGCTACCACTAAGCTGAAGGGCAAGGGGATGGGACCAGAGTAAGTTAAAATGCCATAAAGTTCACTGTTCTAACCAAGAGTCAGTGATTTTTCTGGACTAAATGTTCCCCTGGATGCTATGATCTTTTGGTTAGTTTCCAGAATCCTGAAAAAGTAGATTCTGAGAGTTTTGGCCACTTTTTGTTGTTGTTGTTGTTTTTTTATAGAGGGATGGACTTCTGGTGTTCCTTATTCCACCAATTGTCTTAAGTCCAGAATTATGCTAAGTTCAGAAAACACACTGCTATTTGTCTGCATTACAGACTCCGAGGATCTCAATCAAGAGGAAGTAGTTCGATATGACCTTTTATTGTCTTACTCATAACTATACAAGAAGTCATCTGCCCAGAGAGCCTTGTCATCCCCGACCTCCATCTTTCATCACACACAAGCTCTTGGCAAATGAGTAAGGCTTCTAAGTAAAACTGAGTAAGACCCACTGTAAAAGATGGGACTAAGTAAATATTCTGACTTTTTCACTTTAAAGCTCTCTGGGACTAAGACAATTTAAGAAAAAACAAATGACTCAAAAGTCTTTGCAATCTTTATATTGTCAAGAGATCCAGAGCCCTGGCTGGCATAGCTCAGTGGATTGAGCGCGGGCTGGGAACCAAAGTGTCCCAGGTTCGATTCCCAGCCAGGGTACATTCCTGGGTTGCAGGCCAGAACCCCCAGCAACCGCACATTGATGTCTCTCTCTCTGTCTCTCTCTCTCTCTCTGTCTCTCTCTCTCTCCCTAAAAATAAATAAATGAAATTAAAAAAAAAAAAAGAGAGATCCACTGTGCAACTGTATCATTCCTTTAGTGACTCTTATTCTCAAAATGGGCTTGACACAGTAGTTGATACCTTCCAAGTGCAAAGGTTCTTATTTGCAAACCATAAAATAAAATACTGAGAAGAAACCCTGGAACATAATATACAAATTTACATGTTTAATTTTGGATCTGAATTCATGACAGCCAGAGTTAAAAACATAAAAAAAAACAACCCAACTATGATCAGATGATCAGTTACACTGAGTAGTACTGTCAAAAAATAAAAAATAAAAAATAAAAAAACACCTAAAACAGCTGAGAAAGTAAAACATGTGAGCCGGTCTTTAGAAATAACATATTAGATAAAATTCTTCATAACATTCTAATAATAAAAGCAGCAGCAAATTTTTTAAGGCTATTCTCAAAGTGTCCTTCCTCAGTAACAGTCAAGAGCCTACTACAAGGCACAACTCAGAGAAAGGAAACCTGCAAGAAACTAGTTCTTTATTATTGGTAACAACAACAAAAAGCAGCCATGATCATTTACTATCTGAGACCAAAGGGACTCTTTTTAACCATATATACATTTTCCAAAAAACAACACAAGATTTAAAAACAAAGCCATGAAGCTAACATCCAAGACACTTGGGTTTTATTTCTGTCTTGACATTAACTGGCCTTTATACTGTTTGTTTTCTCATCTGTAAAATGAGGCAGTTGAAGTAGATGATCTCAAAACATCCTACCGCAGTTTTGGTGATTTAAAATAATACCCCAGTCTACTCAAATATTTACCTATCCCATTAAACAAACATTTTCTAGAATAAAAATGAAAACAACAAATATTAAACTCTTCATAAGAGCCATGTATTAACTGTGTTTAATTATTGGGGAAAACACCCCAGTACAACACAATCCATCCCAAAGAATGCTGGGTTTCAATTTTAAAAATGAGTGTTAAAGTGTGCGAGGTGGGAGCAAGACCTATAATTCTTACTGACATTCAGTAATAAATTACTACGATGCATCAATATATACATATACACACATATATTTTAATAAAAGTTCAGAAGAATAGAGTAAAAAATAATTAGAATTTTTAATAAGTGAACGCAAATATTCATTCCACATTTCCCTAGGGTTCAAATTATACATACCCAAAATGAGTGAAGTTCTCTGAAAACAACTGTTCAGCAACTGTCATGGCTAAATGTAGAATACATCCATCTTAAAAATCTGACTCCTGATTTTAAACACATCTCTAAAATAGATTCTCGCTTATCATTACTTCTGGTTCTTTTTCTGGCAATTGCATTATCAATATGCAATACCTGAAACCCTGAAATTTTGAAACATTTTTTTCTTAGTGTTCTTTAAACATTTTTTAGTTGTTTTTTTCCTATTACCATTTGTCCCCCTTATACACTCTTCCACTTCCACCCCCTCACCACCCCACAGTCACCACACTATTGTCCATTTCCATGAGTCCTTTTTCGTTTTTGCTTGATCCCTCCATCCCCTAACTATCCCCCCCACCCAGAGTTGTCAACTGCTCTCAATGAGTTTGTCTCTATTTTACCTGTTGTTTAGTTTGTTCATTAGATTCCACATATGAGCGAAACCATATGGTATTTGTCTTTCTCTGACTGGCTTACTTCACTTAGTATAATGTTCTCCAGGTCCATAGATGCTGTCGTAAAGGGTAAAGTTGTCTTCTTTTTTACAGCCAAGTTGTATTCCATAGTGTAAATGTAACCAAACTTTTAAGGGCTCATGATTTGTTATTAAAAGGATGGCCATCTTCTTTGACCCATAATTTGCAAAACATTGTCACTTTTAGATTTATAAACACTGTTTAGAATCATCCAATTAATTTTTTTCATTATACACCTATTGCCATCATATAAATACCAACTTTCATCAATATCCACTTACACGCTGTATCCAGTCAATTTTAGAGCACAAACATAAGATAAAAGAATACATCCTTTTACCACATGTCCAAGATTTTGTCACAAAATACTGATGATCACTTCCTCCTTGTTGAATAATAAAATAGGTAAGAATACCATTTTCTTTTGGTCCTTAGAAATATACTGCTCAATCATCTCTCTCCCTTTTCTTTTCAGTTGGAGAAAATTCTCCTAAGAGATCATCACCTGAAGGTCCACAGTCTGAGATTTTACTTCTCTATTGTCAACTTCGTCATCATTAGAGCCTAGAAAGCTGCTATTCTCCTCTTTGTATTTATTTTTTGATTCATGCAATGATTGTGAAACTTGTTTTTCTGTCAATTTTCTTTTCTTAGCCATTATAAACCAAATATGAAAAATTTTGAATTCCCAATTCTGTTCAATAAAGTAAACAGTATACAATTAAGATGATGTCCCCAGTCTCCTTGTATATTTCTTGAAAGATGACATAACCCTTTGGACAACACAATATGAAAACTATGGGAAAATGCAATGGCAAACTCTGGTACACAGGCTACATCTGACCCATGAACTATTTTTGTATAATACCAACATTAATTGAATATGTTCTGTATGGTGAGAGCTAAGAATAAGAAAGGTTTTTATATTTTTAAAGGGTTGTTTAAACAAGAACATGACACAGAGACTATATGTGGACCACACAGCCTAAAATATTTATTTAGTCTTACCCTTTACAAAAACGTTGGTCAACTTCTGCTCTAAGTAATTCACCATCCATCTTATTTCTTATTATTTCAACCTCTTTTTTTTCACAGTTGAGAATAACTGATGAGTAATGATAAAATAATTCCTTGGATGAAAAAGCAAAATATAGGAAAAATAAGATCACTAATAGCCCCAAATGCACCTTAGGATTATAAATAAAATTGTCCGGTGGACCCATATAGTAATTGGTAAGATAAAATGAGTTTTTAAAATATGTAAGTACCTATTATATTGTACTTATGTAAAAAATATAGCTATAAAATAGATGGGATGGTTAAAAACAGTATGGGAAAGGAAGAAGTCAAAGAAATTATATGTACAACTCATGGACATGAACTAAGGTGGGGGAATGGTGGTGGAAGGGGCGGTGCAGGGCAGAGGAGAATAAAGGGGGGAAAATGGGACAACTGTAATAGCATAATCAATAAAATATATCAAAAAATAAAATAAAATACATAAGTAAACATTCTCTTTGTTCTTTGGAAGACCTCCACAAAAGAATAAAACTCATGAAGTGTCAATCTTTCTAAGAGTTTTAAGTGCCCCAAAAGAAGGAACTAAAAAGCAAGTCTACTCATTAGGATATTGTAGGTGTACAAAGCAGCAAAGAAAGGAAGGCTAATACAAACAGTTATGCCAAAAATAAGTCATTCACTCTGAAGAGGCACTTGAACATACATATACTAAAAAGCTATATAAAAACAGCTTAATTATATCTGCTTAAAAGCATTCTTAGTATTGAATATATTATAAATATTTAGAAACTACATATGCAGGATAGGGCAAAAGTAAATTTATGGCTGTTCATACAGAAAATAATACAATTAATAAATAACAATACAATAAAATGTTTCACATACTCACAACCATAAACCTACTTTTGCCTCACACTATATTTCTAAAACCTCTTTCCGTATTTCCATTGACAGCCTGAAAAGCCCGAAATTACACTTTTCAAATTCTAAGAGCTATGTGACTCTCAAAGGTTTACTGGCAATATTTAAAATTACATAAAATGATTTACTTGACATTGTACACAAGCCATATTTTCCAAGTATCTGAAGTCCATCACTGTGTTCTATATACTCTAAAGAACATAAAATACACAGTCTCTATCCTCAAGGAATTTACACTCTAATAGGGCAGTAACAGTCAGTGAACCTTCCTGCAGAGGTTTCATTATCAGGGTGATTTTTAAGATCCCTCCTAGAGCTATCTCCTATAATTTTGTAAAAACAAAGTAACCATGCGTACTACCTATGTGCAAGCAACTATTCTATGTTTGCATTCATTATCTCTAATGCTCGCAGAAACACCTGCACTGTATGTACATTTTGCCTGAATTCTTCTCTAAGGTACAAATAACTTGGTCAAGACGACCCAGCTAGTAACAAGTATCACCCAGATTCAAAAGAGGTCTCTGCCAAGCCCCAAAACTGATGCTCATTATAGTTCATTATCCTGCCTGTTTATACCAAAATTTATGGTACAAACTCTTAATTGATTGTAACTCATTACTTACTTCACAATAAATCATTCAAGAAAGCAAGTCAAGAAATGTCAGGAGGTAAAAGGTTCCTATTCTGGCTCACTAGCTCCGCTTCCTATCAATGAAGTAATAGTAATATCTTGAGCTTTGTTCTGTCCTTTCTGATCCCCTTAAAAAACTCAACCCATTTTTGAAATGAAAACTCGAATAAGTTTAAAAGTATTGGGTTGGCCTCAAAAGTCCGTTTACTTTTTCCCATAAAATAAAAGACACATTTTTCACCAATAACTTTATTTATTTGGATATTTCGAGTATGTTGGCTATCTGCCGTATGATAGAATGTTGACTGTCCTCAGTTAATGTCTTGATTTCATCGCTATCAACTTCAGCTGGTCTACCTCACCATGTAGCATCATCTAGCAATCTCCAGCATTAAACTTCGCAAACTACTTTTGACACATTCAATCAGTCAGAGCACCTTCTCCATACACTGCACAAATCATTTTTTGAGTTTCAGTTGTATTTTTACCTTTCTTGAAAAAATAAAGCATAATATGCCAAAAATGTTGCTTATTTTCTTCCAATTTCAATATTAAAATGGCTACACAAAAATTCACCAATTTTGATGTTTTTTCAAAAATTTTTAATTAATTATTTTTAGAGAGAAGAGAAAGGCGGAGAAAGAGAGGAAGAGACATCAGTGTGTGGTTGCCTCTCATGTGCCCCCCCAGTAAAGACCTGGCCCACAACCGAGGCATGTGCCCTGACTGGGAATCGAACCAGAAGCCCTTTGGTTTTTAGTCCAGAACTCAATCCACTGAGCCACCAGCCAGGGCTGATAAGTTTTTTTAAATGCAGGCTGATAGACAGCTGTCACAACCCAATCTAACAAAATTGTTTCCAATAAAGTTAAAGACAACTAAGTGCTACTAGAGCCATCTTACAGAAAAAAACAAAGGAACTTTTTGGCCAACCCTGTATCTCCCTGGCAACTAAGTGAAATGAAACAAAAGGAACCATATATTTATAGGCAGAGAAAGCCAAAGCAGTACATTAAAATATGGCAGCAAGTCCAAAAAGAAAAGAGAATTATAAAAAAGAAATTCAAACAATGATTTAAAAGAAATTTTAATTTTAACATTCCTTAAAATGTTAAAATTAAAAAAAGCTAAGCTTTTTTTCATCAGTATCATGAAATACAAAGAATGACTGGGCAACTGTGGCAGACTGAAGACTAAAGAAATATGACAATTAAATGTAATGCATGATTCTGACTGGATCCTAGATGAAGGGAGAGGGAGAATTGTTATAAAACTGGCAAAAAAACTTTAATGCACACTGTATATTACACAAGAATATTGTATTAAATTTGCTGAATATGATAATTACACTGTCACTGTATAAGAGAATACACTTGTTCTGGGAAATACATGCTAATGTATTTAAAAGTAAAGGGGCATGATGTTTACAAGTAATTCTCAAAAGTTTCAGGGAGAAAAAAATACACACACACACACAACTCCAAAGACTAAATAACAGAAAAACTAATGAATGTGGGAGAACAATGTAAAAAATTCTTTATACTACTCTTACCATTTTTCTCTAATTATAAAATTATTTCAAAATAAAGCTGTTTTAAATCCCTAATGCAAAAAAAATAACTTTAAATAGCAGAACTGATTCTTCTACAATTTCATTCCAAACACAACCTCACAGTAGGTTAGCCTGAAAAAATAAGGTAAAACTCTACCATAAGATGCCTCATTTACTCTGCAGGCCTGAACCATAAAATACTAACTAGTCTTTTCTCAGAACAAGAATATTCTATAAAGCTCTGCCACATTCATTTCATTATTGACATGAATATATATCATCCCTCTTCTTCAGACCACAGGTAATTTGATCAACTATTTCGTATTCTTAAATATTATCACATATTAAAGTGCTATACATACAATAAAAAAAATTTGTTAAGTTCCACGTAAGTGTTTTTATTTTATCTGACCTAACATCCTACTCCCCCACCTGCTCTTCCAATCTTGGCCTCTTCTGTTTCCCATCTCCACATAATTCTCCATTGCAGATGTTACTGGAATTCTCCCTGACTGAGGCATTGAGCCATTTCCTCATTGGCTCTTGAAACACTTTACAATTATTTAACCTACAGAGAAAAGGAAGGTTTTAAGTTGAACTTTGTGTATATGAAAAAATATGCTGTGTGGCTTTAACAAATTCTTTGAATAGCATATGAACTCTACAAATATTTACCTTTGACACACATATGCATATAAATGTATATAATATAAATTCAGTTACATATTTTTGGAAGCATAAGAAACTGCTTCCATCTTCCAATTTCAGAATCAAAATTTCAAACCTTAATTTAAAAGATAACTGTACTCATGTTTCTTATACACCATGAACCAAAACTTCTTCAAGTTAACATTACATGACATCTCATAATTCATAGGTGTTACAGATTTTATCAGATGTTTAAGTGACTATAAGTAGACACCAGCACTCAGGTGATCTGCTATATGAATGTTGAGTATTCTGATGAATCTTACAGTTTAATGATATTACTAAGAATAGATACCACTTTCAGAAGTTGGGTAAGACAGTGTAAGAAAAAATTTCAAGAAGTACTACAAAATCTGACAATACTAATATCATAGAACTAGAAATACTTAAGTGTTTGTGGTAAATAGACTTCTAATTCTAATTATAGATACCTCTGTGTTAATGAGATGGACAAACATCAAAAAAGCAGCCTATCTCCCAAAGAACATCACTGAAAATGCAATCTACTGAGAAAATTCCCAGTAAAACCTGATGCTGATTATAAAATGCTTCTTCAGACCAAATAAAGTCAAAGCAAAGGTGAATAAACAATCCTTGCCTCTGTGCTGAAGAATGTGAAAATTCTGAACTTTGAGGAACATAGCAGAGTGTTTGTAACAGTCCTTTTGGCTTCCTATTGTCCATATCTAACTCTTTCACATGCTATTAAGAGTTACATTATTTAACACTGGCATGAAGATAATGAGAATGGAGATAAGTATCTTTAATCCAAAATAAATGACCAAGATGTGGTTTTTGCCTAAGGTTTTTGTCATAATATTCAGAATTTCACTAAGTAGATTGACATAGCAAGAAAAACTGAAGACGAAGCCCTATAAAAATGACCAAATCCAGGGTTTTAACTGCAAACATAGATGTTTGTTAATATTAATTCACAGTACATTGTGGAAAGTTAACAATGTAGTATAATTTACCATAATTCCCAGAGAAACCACGAAAAAGCTAGTGCAAAGGTAGATAACTAAAAATCCAACAGAAGAAATAAGAATTTAAAACTAATCCAAAAGAAGCCCTCGAAAGAAGTAAAAAGAGAATTTTCAAAAAGGTAATTTTAAAATTACCATACTGATAACATCAAATATTTATGGACTAAGCACTTCATTTAAAAGGCAGAGACTGTAAGAAGAGGTTAAAAAAAGAGGCAGCACCTAACTATATACTGTGGCCACTAATCATAAGAATGCTGGAAAAGCTATATAAAAATTAGACAAAGCAGACTTCAAGTCAGAGCCACTACCAGAGTAAAAGGCATTTCATATTGATGAAAAGGCCAATTTATCAATCTTGCCCACTCATAAAATAGAGAAAGAGAGAACAATTGCTATGTCTTTTATTATTTGTATTCAGCATGGTGCTTGAAGAAGGCCAAGACAATTCAATAAAAAGAAATAAAAGAGCCCTCACTGGTGTGGCTCAGTGGGTTGGGTGTCATCCTGAAAACTGAAAGGTCACTGGTTTGATTCCAGATCAGGGAACACACATCTGAGTTGCAGGCCAGCTCCTCAGTTGGGGGCGCGTGAGAGGCAACCTACTGATGTTTCTCTCACACATCGATGTTTCTCTTTCTTTCTACCTTCCTCCCCCTCTCCCTAAAAATAAACAAAATCTTTATAAAATATGAAATAGAAGGCATAAAAATTTGAAGGAAAGAAGTCAAGTCTTTTCCACAAGCATTATGATTATAGAAAACCCTAGGGAGGTACTAGAATAAAGGAGTTTAGCAAGATATTCTACATACAGAAAAATAAGTTTACAGTTGTTCTCATGGGGAAAAAACACAATTAATTAATAATACAAGTATAAACAATGCATTTCATGTACTCACAACTGTAAACCTACTTTTTCCCACCCGTTGTTTCTTCATCCTTCAGGATACAGTCAATATACAAAAACCAACTGTTCAACAACACCAAATGCTGGCAAGTATGTGGAGCAACAGGAACTCTCAAACATTGCTGGCAGAAATGCAAAATGGTACAGCCATTTTAGCAGTTTCTTAGAAAACACACCCTTACCATACGATCCAGCAATTGTACTACTTGGTATTTACCCAGAGGAGTTGAAAAACATCTGCACACACAAAAACCTTCACATGGATCTTTAGAGTAGCCTTATTTATAATTGTCAAAACTTGAAAGCAACAAAGACCTCCCTTAGTAGGTGAATGGATAAACTGGTATATCCAGACATTAGAATATTATTAAATAGTAAAATGAAATGAGTTATCAAGCTATGAAAAGACATGGAAGAACCTTAAATGCATTTTACTAAGTGAAAGTAGCCAATCTGAAAAGCCTTCCTATTGCATGATGCCATGACATGCAGGAAATGGCAAAACTATGGAGTCAAAACAAAAGAATCAGTGGTTGCTGGTAGTAAGGATAGGGTGAGGCAGTGAACAGGAAGAGCACAGAGGGCTGTTAGGGCAGTGATAATACTCTATGATACTATAATTCTGCATACATTACACATTTGTCCAAACCCACAGAATCTACAACAGCAAGAGTGAACCTTAACGGTGGACTATGGGTAATTACAATGTGTCAATGTAGATTCATTCACCCTTGGCAAAATAATGTATCACTGTGATAAATGATGTTGATGATAAAAGAGGCTATAAATGTGTGAGAACAGGGGTATAATGGAAATCTATGTGCCTTTCTCTCAATTGTGTTTGTAAATTTAAAACTGCTCTAAGAAGAAGTAAAGTCTAAAAAAATCAATTCAGACTTCTGGCCAAGATGGAGGTGTAGGTAGATACACTTTGCCTCCTTGCACAACCGAAAGGACAGCAAATTTAAAAACAAAAAAATAAACAGAACTGCCAGAAAATTGAACTGTATGGAAGTCTAAAAGCCAAGGAGTTAAAGAAACATTCATCCAAACTGGTAGGAGGGGTAGAGACAGGCAGCCTGAAGACAGGACTCTGGGGAAAGAGGTGGCTGACAAACCGGGTAGTCCCACATTTGTGTGTGAATAAACCAAGAGGAACAAATGGGGAGCCAGATAGACCACGCAACCCAGGGTTCCAGTGCAGGGAAATAAAGCCCCAAACCTCTAACTGTAAAAATCTAGGAGGGTTGTGACGGCGGGAGAAACTCCCAGCCTCACAGGAGAGTTCACTGGAGAGAACAACAGGGTCCTACAATGTACACAAAACTAGCCACACTAGGAATCAGTACCAGAAGGGCCCAATTTGCTTGTGGATAATACAGAAAGTGACTGAAAGCCAGCCAAGAGCCAATAAAGCAGCACTGTTCCCTCTCAGACCCCTCCCCCATACATAACACCACAACACAGGGATATGGGATGTGTCACCCCAGCGATTACCTAAAGCTCCGCCCCTTATTATGTAACAGCTGTGCCAGGAGAAAAAAATATGGCCCAAATGAAAGAACAGATCAAAGCTCCAAAAACAGAACTAAGTGATGAAAAGATAGTCAACCTATCAGATGCATAGTCCAAAACACTGGTATATCAGGATGTTCACAGAAATGGTTGAGTATTGTGACAAAATAGAGGTAAAAGTGAGGGCTATCAAAAAGTGATTTAACAAAAAATATACAGGGAACCAACAGTGATGGGAAGGAAACAGAATTCAAATCAATGATTTGGAGCAGAAGGAAGAAATAAACATTCAACCAGAACAGAATGAAGAAACAAGTCAAAAAAATGAGGAGAGGCTTAGGAACCTCCAAGATATCTTTAAACATTCCAACATCCTAATCATAGGGTTGCCAGAAGAAGAGGAACAGCAAGAAACTGAAAACTTATCTGAAAAAATAATGAAGGAGAACTTCTAGGAAGGAAAGGAAACAGACTTCTAGGAAGTTCAGGAAGCTCAGAGTCCAAAAGGAGTTGGACCCAAGGAAACACACACCAAGGCACATCATAATGACATTAGCCAAGATTAAAATTAAGGAGAGAATCTTAAAAACAGTAAGAGAAAAGAAGACAGTTACCTACAAAGGAGTTCCCATCAGACCATCAGCTGATTTCTCAAAAGAACCCTTACAGGCAAGAAGGGGCTGGAAAAAAGTATTCCAAGTCATGAAAGGCAAGGACCTATAACCAAGATTACTCTATCCAGCAAAGCTATCATTTAGAATGGGAAGGCAGATGAAGTGCTTCTCAGATAAGGTCAAGTTAAAGAGTTCATCATCACCCAGCCCTTATTATATGAAATGTTAAAGGGACTTATCTAAGAAAAAGATAAAAAATGAACAATAAAATGACCACAAACTCACAACTATCAACAACTGAACCTAAAAACAAAAACAAAAACAAACTAAGCAAACAACTAGAACAGGAACAGAGATCCCATGGAGGTTTATCAGTAGGGAGGGATACATGGGAGAAGGGGGAAAAGGCTTCAGGGAATAAGAAGTATAAATGGAAGGTACAAAATAGAGAGAGGTTAAGAATAATACAGGAAATGGAGAAGTGAAAAAACTTATATGCATGACCCATAGACATGAACTAAGGTGAAGGATTGCTGATAGGAGGGATTGCAGGGTGGAAGGGAATAAAAGGGAGAAAAAAATGGGACGACTCTAATAGTATAATTAATAAAATATATTTTGAAATATTACTTATTCAAAAAATACAAAAAGTAAAATATAAAAAAAAATCAACTGTAGCCACTGCCACTGCCAAGACCAAGATGGACAGGAGACTCACCACCTTATTCAAGAATGCCTGGGCCAAGAAGCCAGTGCTGGTTGTTTCCTTCACCATCAGGGGCCTCACTGTAATTCTGCCACCTTCAGCCCCTACACCAGGTATGTTGCCATGATCAGCCAGGTCACACCCTAAATTACCCAGTGCCCGTCCAAGACAATAGGAACATACCCATCGTACCCAGCCACCCCCAGGACCCCCGGGGCCCAAGCCTGGAGTGGCTAAAGAAACTGCAAACACTTCCCTTGATGTGGACCCCAATAAAAATGTGAAAACCAAAAAAAAAAAAAAATCAATTGTACTTCTATGTACTAGCAACAAACAACTAATAAGATAAAGTATGTTCAGAGATTGGGTGGAAAAGACCAAATGCCTGACAAGGAATAGGTAATCAAAAAATAATTTATCAACAAAATACTATACTATACTATACTATACTATACCAATAGAAAAAAGGACAGTCTACATCAATGTTTCTGAAGCTCATGTCATTAAATAAAAATAAATTCCTTTTCTTTTAAATAAAAATAAAAATCTCATCTTCTATTTCCAATTAATAGTAAAGGAAGGAAAGGAGAGAACACTAAAATTAAATACCTTTTAAACATATCAAAATTTCATAATCCATTATGAAATAGTATTAAGTAAAAATGGGAGGTATACACATAGAACAGTGGAAAGCAATCTGAATATAGTTTTCGCTGTAAACTCACTGTGTTGTTTTCCTTTGTTTGTTTTGGTAGAGAGAAGGGAAGGGAGAGAAAAGGGGAGGGAGAGAAACATCAATGTGAGAAACACACATTGACTCTAGCATGTCCCCAACTGGGGACTTGGCCCACAACCCAGGTATGTGCTCTGCCTGGGAATTGAACCTGCAACCCTTCAGTTCACAGGCCAGTTCTCAATCCATTGAGCCACACCAGCCAGGGCCTTAAACTCACTTTGGAAGTAGAAAAAAATCTAATTTAGAAAGTAAACTAAAAATGAGTATCCAGATCCTAATCCCTGCTCTATTTTAGGAAAACACTCTAAAACTTTCTAGATCTCAAGAGTCTCAACAGTAAAATTAAGGATTAGATTAAATTATTTTTAGAGGCTTCCATTCTAATACTCAATGGCTTACTCTGTTAACATACTTAGCAAGCATGCTCTATCAGCCCTGGCTGGTGTTGCCCAGTGGACTGAGTACCAGTCTGCGAACCAAAATGTTGCTGGTTTGATTCCCAGTCAGGGCACATGCCTGGGCTGCAGGCCAAGTCACCAGTTGGGGGCATGTGGGAGGCAACGTATGGATGTTTCTCTCCCTCTGTTTCTCCCTCCCTTTCCCCTCTCTCTAAAAATAAATAAAATCTTTAAAAAAACAGAATATGCTCTATTAGGGTTTTATATAGTACCAATACACTGTACCTTTATTAGGACTTTCTAAAAACTGCCATGACAATTATGATTGATTATCCAACATTCACTTCCCTTTCTCCAGGCCTCCTACACCATTTGTTTTAAAGGCCATATTAATTCAGGAATTCAGTTCCACTTCTAGGAGTTTCTATTACAGAAACAAAGTGCTAACAAATATGTACAAAGATATGTATAAGAATATTTATTATAGCATTGCTAGTAAAATGATAAAAAATATGGAAACAACCCAAATTTTCATCAAGAGGTATTAAATTTTGGATTACCAAATAATATAAAACTGTTTGAAAGAGGCAGATATATATATATATAGATAGATAGATAGATCTATCTATATATATATATATACACTGCCTAAAAGTTAGCAGACTTTCTTTTCTAAACAAAAAAGATTAAATTTCTCTGACATGTAGGCCAGCACTCAATCCACTGAGCCACACCAGCCAGAGCTGATTAACTCATTTTTGATTGCTGAATTTTCTCCAGATTGGATGAATCTTTTTATGACCTCAGAATGCCCACCTCCACAAACCCTAACCTTTTTGGTATCCCAAGAAAAAAGGAAAAAGACAAGCACAATGCAAAAAGAATAGGAAAAAACCCTTTTCACTATTCCCAAAACATCTTCTGCAGAACATATAGTGATGATCATAAATAATAGAGACATTGTACCCCTTTCCCAACTCAAAATGTTGGCAGAGCTAGGGAAAAGCAAGAAAGGGTAAGGTAGGGACCATTAAATTGACAACTTCATTGGTTCATCTCCAAAACCAACCAATGGGTCCTGGTCTACCAGCTGGTAGCCAGTATTAACCTTAATCAGTGCATATAAGGCTATGTACAAAATGAGCCTATATTTTCCAACTATGTTAACAGCTGACTACTGGCCCATTGCTATACAAACAAATCAACCACTTTATATTTAAGGCACTACTAGCATGTTCCACAGGATCCTCAAACCCATAATAAAAACATCTCTCTCTCTCTTCCCTCAAATTAGTTGCTCCTCTTCCTGTACTGCTTATTACTATATTTTCCTGTATCCATGTAGTCTACCAGCATGTTTTCAACTAGTGATTTAGTGTTTAAAAAAATTGTTGTATCTATTTCCATTTCTTTCTTTCCTTTTTAAGTCATTACATAAACTCTTATATAAATATCCATTTGTATAAGTTTATAATAAATACTCATAAACATTCCCTTGTATATGTTTGTATTTTACACCTACACAGAGCAGTTTAAGAGCTCCCAAATGAATAATAAGTGAACATGCTTGATGACAGATGCAGAAAAATGTATCATTTTTTTCAACAAATGATATTGGAACAGTTTGATATCCATTTGCAAAAAAAATAAAATAAAATTGAACTTCAGTCCACACCTTCCACTAAAAATTCAAATTGTATTCCAGGTATAAATGTAAAATCTAAGACTAAAAAATTTCTACAAGAAAACCCTTGTGACCTTGCATTAGGCAGATTTCTTAAAACACCAAAGCCACAACCCAGAAAATAATAAATTGAAACACTGGACTTCATCAAAATTAAACACTTCTGCCCTACAAAAGACACTGTTAAAAGATAAACAAAAGACTAGAAAAAAGCCCTGGCTGGTGTGGCTCAATGGATTGAGCACCAGCCTGGGAACCAAAGGATCGCTGATTCAATTCCCAGTCAGGGCACATGCCTGGGATGCAGGCCAGGTCTCCAGTAGGGGATGCGTGAAACATCAACACATTGATGTTTGTTTCTCTCCCTCTCTTTCTCCCACCTTTCCCTCTGTCTAAAAATAAATAAATCTTTAAAAAAAAAGACTAGAAAAAAATATTTTCAATTCATGTATCTTACAAATAACTTGTTTTGAGAATATGTATAGAACTCTCAAAACTCAATAATAACAACACAATCCAATTTAAAAAAACAGGCAAAAGATCTGAACAGATACTACATCAAGGAAGCTATGGAGAAAGCAAATAAACATATGGAAAAAAAGCTCAAGATCGTTAGTCATTAGGGAAATACAAATTTAAAACACAATGGGATTCTACTACATACCTACTTGAACACCTAAAGTTAACAAAACAAGTGTTGGTAAGGACAAAGAGGAACTTACAACTCACACACACTGGCTGGTTAAATGTAAAAATCAAACAACCATGCTACAAAATACTTTGGCAGTTTCTTAAGTTACACGTGAAAGTACTGTATGATCCAGCCACTGCCCTCCTAGGTATTTATCCAAGAGAAATGAAAGCATATGTTCATACAAAAATCTGAGCACAGATGTTTCTAGCAGCTTTGTTTTATGAGCCAAAACTGTAAAGAATCTAAATGTCCATTAACAGGTAAATGGATAAACGAGTTGTAGTAGATCCAACAATAGAATACTACCCAACAATAAAAAGGAGTGAATTATTGATACACAATACAACATGACTCTAAAATAACTATGCTGGGTGAAAGAAGCCAAGTAAAAAAGAATACATACTGTATTTTATTTATATAAAAATCTAGAAAATGCTAAGTATTTTATAATGACAGAAAATAGATCAATAGTTACTCAGGATGAAGGCAGAGACAGCAGAGGGAATTACAAAAGAGCCCAGGAAACATTTAGGAGCCACCGATACATTCACCTCTCTTGATTGTGGTGATGGTTTTCCAGGTGTATACACATATCAAAATTTTCAAACTCTACACACTTTAAATATATGTGCATTTTATTCAATTATAATTCAAAAAAGCTGTTAAACTGTTAAAAAACAAAAAAGTTAATTTTCTCTGTCCTTTGGAAGATTTCTTTAGAGAAGATAAGTCATGAAATATCAATATCTGCCTATAAAAGAAGATGAAAAGTGAAAATTAGGTCCAATGGATCCTGATGGTGTACCAATGGTAAGAATACCTCAATATAAATAAATACACGTACATATATATCCATTATTTCATAATTCTTTAAAAAATATTTATTGCTTCTGAAGGTCAGAGATCAACTCACTTGTTTGAACAGTGGTACATAAAGAGAAAGAATCATGCATTTATCCCGCCTTTCCTTAATAGCTCTTCCCCTATGTAACCAAAGACTAGATATACAAGTCTCTTTAGAGTTAGTAAATGAAATGATAACATTCTAATGTTATCATTGAATTAATGAATGTAGGCATTGTACATAAATGGCTAATTTGACAGAGAACCATAAATGTACTTACTGATTAAAAAATACACCACTACATATAACCCTCCCAAAAAGTTTTTAAATCAAAATAAAATCTGATCAAACCTTTAAATCCAACTAATTTACTGAAAAGAGAAATCAGAGAATATATCTTTTTTATAAACAATACTGAGAGAGCTATCAACCAATTGCAATGCAAGGACCTTACAGATGCTGACTGAAAGTACTGAAAGTTTTATATAAAGCCTCTGAGACCATTGGAAATCTAAACACTGATTAGATAATCAATATTAAGGAATTATTGTTTGCTTTTAGGTGTGATAACAGTATTACATTTATGTTTTTTAAAAAGATCTGCTCTTTTATAAACACATATTAATATATTTACAGATTACATGTTGTGATTCTGGAATCTCCTTCTAAATAACATAAGAAAGAAGAAGTGTGTGAAAATATAAATGAAATAACATTATCCATGAGTAGGGCATTTATAAAGCTGGATGATTAGAGATGGGTGTAATATTCCATTTCATCTGCTCTTATATATGCTTGAATTTTCTATACTGAAAAGTTTTTAAAAATAAGATACTTTGTTAAATTTACTTTGTAACTTTTTAATGTAAATAGATGTAAAAAGCCAAAATAAATAAAATCGGCTTAGGCCAAATTTCCTCTCACATTACCTTTGTCCTTTTTTTTTTTTTTTTAAGATTTTATTTATTTATTTTGGAGAGGGGAAGGGAGGGAGAAAGAGAGGGAGAGAAACATCAATGTGTGGTTGCCTCTCACACGCTCCCTACCAGGGACCTGGCCCACACCCCAGGCATGTGCCCTGACTGGAAATCACACCAGCAACCCTTTGATTCACAGGCCAGCACTCAATCCACTAAGGCACACCAGCTAGAGCTGCCTTTGTCCTTTTTGATATGAAGGTTATATTAGCTTCAGAATACAAACTGGGTAACTTTGCCTCTTTTCCTATTTTCTGACAGTTTATAAAATATAACAATTTGTTTCATAAAGGTTTACTTGAACTTTTTTTTTAAATGTTGAAAGCTATTTTAAAGATTTTATTTATTTATTTATTTATTTATTTTAGAGAGGGAAGGGAGGGAGGGAGGGAGAGAGAGAGAGAGAAATATCAATGTGCAGTTGCTGGGGCTCATGGCCTGCAACCCAGACATGTACCCTGGCTGGGAATCGAACCTGCGACACTTTGGTTCGCAGCTCGCACTCAATCCACTGAGCTATGCCAGCCAGGGCTTTACTTGAACTTTATACAAAATCTGGGCTTGATAGCTACTTGTGGAAGGGAGAGGTATATTTTCAATTATTGATTTTAACTTTATTAATATCACACTATTCAGGATTTTAATTTACTGTTTATTCAGTTTTTAGTGTATTTTTCTGAAAAAGTAGCCAATCTCATCTGTTCATCATTCTCAAATGTATTAGCATAAAATTCCTCATAAAAATTAATCTCTACTATATTTATAGTTATGTCCCCATTTTTGTATTTTTAATATTATTTGTACCTTTTTTTCCCTCAATACATCTTTTTGGTAGCTCATCATTTTATTAGTCTTTTCAAAGAACCACATTTTTATTTAAGCCCTTCTGTTGTTTCTTTGCTTTCTGTCATTAATTCCTATTCTTTTTTTTTTTAATTTTTACAATTTTTTAAAAGATCTTATTTATTTATTTTTAGAGAGGGAAGGGAAGGAGAGAGAGAGAAACATCAATGTGCGGTTGCTGGGGGTCATGGCCTGCAACCCAGGCATGTGCCCTGACTGGGAATTGAACCTGCGATGCCTGGTCCACAGCCTGCACTCAATCCACTGAGCTACGCCAGCCAGGGCAATTCCTATTCTTAGCATTGTTATTTTCTTCTCGTTTCTTTAGGCTGCTTAAGTTAAATACTTAGCTCACTCATTTCAATCTCTTTTACATATTTATATATATAGTTAAGCCTATGAATCAATCTCTTTAGTATTACCTTAACCTGCATTCAAAAGGTTTGATTTGTGATGGGGCTTTTTGTTTTTCTTTGTTTTTTCTTTGTTCTGTACAAGTTTATTTTCCACAATCATTTTTTCTATGACCCATGAATTATTTGTAAATATTTTTAAATTTCTAAACATGACAATGTTTTGTCTTTTGATTTGTAATTACATCGCATTGTGCATTGTATGACTGTCTGCTATTTGCTACAGCTTACTTTGTGACTTGGTTGGTATGTGGTGAAATTTCATAAATCTGTGTATTAAAAATGTATATAGTCCTGGCTAGTGTGGCTCAGTGGGCTGAGTGCTGGCCTGAAAACCAAAGGTCACTGGTTGGATTCCCAGTCAGGGCACATGCCTAGGTTGCTGGCCGGGTCCCTAGTTGAGGGTGTGTGAGGGGCAACCGATTGATATTTCTCTCCCTTTCTCCTTCTCTTCCACTCTCTCTATAAAAATAAATAAAATCTTTTAAAACCATGTAGTTGGAGTGGGGCAAAAGTACATTTACAGTTTTGAATACGTGAAAGTGTTTATTCTTATATTATTTATTAATTATTATATTACTTTACATACAAACAACTATAAACCCCTTTGCCTCATAATGCATGCATGACCTATCAGTTGCAGGGTTTCATAAATGTCCATTAGCTCAAGCCTGTTAATTCTTTTATTCAAACATTCCTTCTTTATTACTGATTTACTTGATATATTAATTATCAAAAGGTTTATTAAAATATTAACATTAGCCCTGGCTGGTGTAGCTCAGTGGATTGAGCATGGGCTGCGAACCAAAGCACCGCAGGTTCGATTCCCAGCAAGGGCACATGCCTGGGTTGCAGGCCATGGCCCCCAGCAACCCCACATTGATGTTTCTCTCTTTCTCTTTCTCCCTCCCTTCCCTCTCGAAAAATACATAAATAACTCTTAAAAAAAAAAAAAAGGTGGGTGCTTTAAACATACACCTAATGTGCAAATTTAAAAAAAATATTAACATTAGGGCTGTCCATTTATCATTATGTCAATATTTTTCCTTTATATATTTGAAGTTATGTTATATATATAGACACAAACTCATGACATTCACCTTTTCCCAGAAATATTTAAATCTTCCTAGTGAATTCTTATTCCTAGTGAATAAATCTCTTAATTCTTTATAATGCTTTTTGCCTTATTCTAAGTTTTCTTTAGACTAATATATGTAAGTCTATATACACATAGATTTTTTGGTTCCTTATGTTACAATGTTTTAGACCCATTACTCCTAAGACCAATATACAGTCATCTCGGTATTCATCATACTCATCAGCTTCAGAACTCATCAAACCCTGTACCTGTGCACTCTTTTAAACATTCTATTTATTTACTTTTAGACAAAGGAGAAGGGAGGAAGAAAGGGAGAGAACCATCCATGTGTGCTTGCCTCTCCCACGCCCCTCACCAGGGAGTTGGTCTGCAAACCAGGCATGTGCCCTGACTGGCAATTGAACTGGCAACTCTTTGGTTTTCAGGCCAGCGCTCAATCCATGGAGCCACACCAGCCATGGCTACTTAAACATTTTGAAGAGAAAAAAATGTTTCAGCACATGGTGCTTGCTTGGGACTCTACTCAGGACTGATCGCACTTGCTTGGGCTTGTATGTCTCACAATGCCACAATGCTGCCTGCCCCCCACCAACAACAGAAAGCTTCATCATTCTCTGCTTGTTCAGTACTCATTGGTTTAGGCACTCATCACGAGGTCCAGAACAAATTAACGACAAGTACCAAGGTACCACTGTAATTATTTGCTTGCTGCCTTAAAAAAAAAAATCATCCCACCCTATGGTCTCCATCTTTTCTCTGGTAAATTTAGTCTCTTTACATTTATTTTGATAACTGACATAGTTGAAATTATTTCCATGACCTTATTTTGGTTTTACTATTATGCTATTTCCCCTTTTTTAGTTCTCCTTAAAATTTTAACAGAACTACAATATTATTGCTCTTTCTAAATGAAAGCACCTCAGAAAGCTTTAACTCAGATCACTACCCCTTCTGTCATATGTGCTGTTTTCTAGTACAGTATTTAATTCTGTGCATTTAGTTTTATAAAATCAGGTTGTCCAGACCTGTCTACATGTTTATCAATTTCTTTGCTATCTTTGTGTCTTGCATCCTCTTCTACATTCTGGGTTCAATTTCCTCCTATAAGTACAAATACCTTCAGTAATTTCTTTCAGTAATGGTCGATGAGTAGTAAACTCTTTACCTCCATTTGAAAATACATTTATTTCTCCTTTATGTAAAAAATGACAGTTTTCTTGCTGTGGCTGGTATTGCTCAGTGGACTGAGTGCCCACCAGTGAACCAAAAAGTTGCCAGTGGATTCCCAGTCAGGGCACATGCCAGGGTTGCAGGTCAGATCGCCACTTGGGGGTGTGAGAGAGGCAACTGATAGATTTATCTCTTGCACATCAATGTTTCTCTCCCTTTGTTCCCCTCTCTCTAAAAGTAAATAAATAAAATCCTTAAAATGACAGTTTTCAGAATTATTTTATTTTTCCTTTGCACTTTGAGAATAGTAATCTATTTTTTTTGTCTCTATTCATGCTCTTGATATATCTGCTAAACTAATTGCTGTTCAGTTATAAATGACTTGTCTTCTGTGGTTCCTTTATTACTCTCCCTTCACGTGTAACATCCAGTAATTTCACAAGAATGTATTGAATTGTCTGTTTTTTCTACTTAGTATTTTTTTCTACTTTTTTCTATGTAGTATTTCTAGACATAATCACAGAGAAGGAAAAAAGTGATTTGAGACTGTTTTGTTAATTTCCCTAAAGTTTGTTCAGAACTAATACTATGCAATATGTATAGTATTACATATACTATATATAAAGAGGCATTAATTCATTATATACAGTGGATGCCCTAGGGCAGTAGTTCTCAAATGTTAGCATGCAACACAAACACTTATGGAACTTATTTAAATACAGACAACTGGACTTCACAGTTTCTGATTCAGTATATCTGGGGTCCTACCAGGAGTATACATTTTTCATAAGATTCCAGGCACTGCTTGTGTTGATGCTGCTGTTTAGGCAATCAGGCTTCAAGAACAACTTTCTTAGGGATTAAGAATACTAATCTCAGGGAGCAGTCATTGAGAAGGACTGTAGGGACTTGTCCTGCATCTGAAATCTAGAGTTTAGTATTCATGACCAATCCTAAACAATTTTTAGCTTTAAATATTGCCCTCTCCCATTTCTTCCTGTACAATTTCAACGACATAAAATAACAGCAGCTAACAATCCATTATCTGGCCAGAACTGCTCCAGTTCATTCTCCACATGGTCCTCAGACTAAAAAGAGAATTTGATCATATCACTCTCCTACCCAAAACTGTTTATTGCCTCCTCTATACCTAAAAGAGCACTTCTTTACAGGGAGAGCTACAAGGATGGGCTTCAGAGTACTTGCACAATTTTTAGTGTGTTTATCATGTTAAACATACATTTTATAACACTATCAAATAAGCCTGTGACCTAGACATGTTAAAAATTGCTGACTTATTAAATTCTAATGAGTCAGTATGACACATAAAGCTTTTCATGATCCACGCCTGCCTATTTCCTCCCTTTATACGCCCTGCCTGTGACATTTCTGAGCACACCCATGCTTTCAAACTTTCAACATTATATCCGTATTTCCTCCACCTAGAAAAGAATGCTCAACAGGCCTTACAAACTCCTACTTATGTTTGAAGAGGTCCAATATCACCTCCTCCAGGAAGCCTTTCCTAACACACTTAAGAGTTAATTGTTCTCTTTCCTATTCTCTCAGCACTTTGCACAAATGTCCGTTAGTACTTTACACTCTTCTAATTACTGGTCTACAGAGCAATCTTCCTTTGTAAGAACATGAGTTATCTCAGGCAAGAACTTAGTATCTTTAAATCCCCCCAACAGATACCCATATGTTTGTTAAACAAACAAATGTTACCTAAATATATTTTTTCCTTGGACTCTATAGACAATCTCTAGGAGAATATATATTTATATTCTTAAGAATCTCTGTCTGTTTTCATCTAGATTGTCAAAGGAACCAGAGATTCAATGGGAGTAAATGGTACCTAATTTTATTTTCACATTTCTTCACAAAGTAATTCGAAAGCATCAAAGCAAGGATTATGTCCCTCTAAGATTTAAAATATGCAACAGCAATACAACCAGCAGAAGAACGCTGAAGGGGTAATCAAATCTAAGCGTTCAAACATCCTCATAGAAAAAAAAGACTCTCATTTTATTTCCTGTATGAGTCTATTTGGTTTATCTGTTTAGTTAAAACACAGATGTGCATGTTACAAATTATGCCAAGATTCCCCTCTTTATTAAAATACCCATTAATTCAGAAAAATTCCTTCACAACCGTATATACCACACAAAGAGAAGAACAGTGAGTGATTCTCTCCAGGGACAGAGAATAGGAGTATGAGGAGCTAAGGCCTTTTACTTACTATTTTTCAAATGTTTCAAGATCACCTTTTTAAAAATATGTTATATATTACTTTAGCAACCTGAAAAAATATAATGAAGTTTTTAAAAAGTCATATTCTATAGTATGTTGTTTAAGTAAACAGTTTAATTATGAAACTATTTCAATACATTATTCTTACCAGATTTAAGACCTGAAATTTTGAAGATGGCACTTGGTTTCCCATTCGTGAGAAATCCTAGGAGCTGCCATACTGGCATTCCATTTGAATCAGGATAGGAAAAGTAGACAGATCCTCCCATTCCCTCAGGAAATGGGATTGTTCCCAGCATAAAAACCACAACATGGTTGATATTTTCATAATCAGGCAAGTCAAAAACAAATTTATCTTCTGCCACTTGCTGTGCAACTGTTTGCACCTAGAAAATAAGAAACTTGTCTCAGTGCAATAGTTTGATGAGCTTTTATAACCCTTATAGTACTGCTATAAGCTGTTACCAAGCACAGTCAATTATAGTCATATACCAAGTAAAACTTGGGGTTAATCTGAGATTCTAATTATAGAATTACCAAATATATCAGATAGAATGCTAATATTAATAGTGAATCCTATTAAAACATGGGATATAAAGTACAGCAAAGGGAACATAGTCTATAATATTATAATAACTATATATGGTGTCACTATGTTGTACATCTAAAACTAATATAATATAGTATGTCAACTGTAATTGAAAACTTAGAAATATTTTTAAAAATAAGGAATCAAAAAATAGCATTAAAATAACTTCATTAATGTAATTTTTTAAAAATGTAACTAAATTATTTCAGAAGTCCCCTGGAAGGATTCTACTTACAAAAGTAAATCACTACAGCTTCAAAATGTTATAAAAATGAAAGACTGTTCACCCTGGCCAGGTGGCTCAGCTGGCTGGAGTATCATCCCATACACCAAAAGGTTGAGGTTCCACTGATTCCTGGTCTGGGAACATAACTAAGTTGCAATTCAACCCCTGGTCTGTTGGGGTGCTCGGGGCCTATAGGAGACAACCAATTGATGTTCTCTCCCTCCCTCCTCTCTCTCTAAAATCAAGAAATATATCCTCAGGTGAGGATTTTTAAAAATAATAAAATTTTTTTAACTAAAGTTTGTTCAAAATATACTACCAAACCATGATCCTCTAATTTGAAGGTAAAGAACCTCAGGTAATTAAAATAGGTAAGCAACCAGAGGTATTTACTCAATCTTCATTATTTGCAGATTCCATACTTGCTAATTTGTCTACTCACTAAAATATATTTATAACCCCAAAACCATTACTTGTTGCACTTTTAAAGCTGCAAAAAGTTTGAGTTGCCTGATGGACATGTTCCCAGCTGTGGAACAAAACTATATTGTGCCTTCTGGTTTCAGCTTTCATACTGTAAACAAATGTCCTTTTCACAGTCTATTTAGTGCCATGTTTGTTTGCATTTTTGTTGGTGATTTGACTGTTTTAAATGGCCAGGCTGAAATAGTGCTCCTAAACCCAACAAGGCTGGCAGGTGCCTTACTGAGAAAATATGTGTTACATAACTTTCATTCAGATATGAGTTATAGTGCTAATGGCAGAGTCCAATGTTAACAAATCAATAATACATATTAAATAAGATGTCTTTAAACAGAAACACACATAAAACAAAATTGATAAAATTGAGACCAGATGCTTGCAGGACCCTAACCCTGTATTTTCCCTAGGGGCAATAATTCAGTATTTACCCATTTAGCGCTCACACAAACTTTATAGAGCAAAACTATTCCAAATAACAAAAACAAACTATATAAAATCTAAAAGTTCTACCTTGAATGTGCTAACTGGGTATTTTAAAAGTTTCCTCGACTCATTTGCTAATCTATTTTTCTGTCCTAGAATTGAACCTCAATTTATAAAATGAGATCTCATTTTGAAGTCTAAGAAATCTTTCACTAATTCATTTTTACAAAAAAATTTTAAGAAATTTATTGCTAATTCCTATAAACACCCAGCAAAAAGAAGTATCAATTTGAGTGCACTGTGGTCAATAGGCTGTGAAGAGTTTACCTTCCCTGAGGTTTTTATTGTTTTTTAAATGCTATTGCCTTTCTGGTCACCAATATACTGCTATGTAACTGCATATATGTATCAATGATAAAGAAATATCAATTACCCTAAATTTATTCCCAAGAGACCAAGGATGAGCATTCTTAAAGTCAAGCTCTGGTTCCCTGTTCTGAAGTTTTCAACACAATTAAAAACTCTGGTTTAAATACAGAGAAACACAGAAGGAACGTAAATATAAACTAAACTGCCTGTATCAGTATTAAATTCAATTTCACCAGGCTTTGACATGCACATATTAAAAGGCATATGAAATTATGATACAAGTCCTAAAATAATTTGGCAAAGCAAATATTCCTTAAATGTCAACTCTGTATAAGGAACCAGACATTCTGTAAATGTGGATTACAACACTCTAATCATTGACCTTAAGAAAACAGGTGGTACGTATCTCTTGCTATAGCCCAATAATTCAGTTGGTAAGAGCACCATCCCCATATATCAAGGTTGTGGGTTCAATCCCTGGTAAGAGCACATATAAGAAGCAATCAATGAACACATAAATAAGTGAAACAACAAATTGATGTTTCTTTCCCCCTAAAATCAATTTTTAAAAAATTTTTTGTTAAAAAGCCCTGGCTGGTGTGGCTCAGTGGATTGAGCACTGGCCTATGAACTGAAAAGTTGCCAGTTCAATTCCCAGTTAGGGCACATGCCTGGGTTGTGAGCTCAGTCCCTGGTTGGGGTACGTGCAAGAGGCAGCCAATCGATGTTCTTCCTCCCTTCCCCTCTCTCTAAAAACAAACAAATAAATAAATGAAAAAGAGAAACTTAGGCCCCTCCCTTTAACTACTATGTATAGGGCAGGTCAAACTTAAAAAAAAATAGAGAAAGGGTATCTCTTTTACTTAAATTTTTTTTCGAGGAAGGAAAATGTAGATAAGTGAATTTTTGTAATAGAAGAATAACATAAGTAAGTCTTGAGGTATTGCTGGATCTATTTGCCCTTCATTTTAACATGTTCTAATACTCCAGAATTATAATTTACAACCCCCCAAAAACCTTAAAATAACTTCTACTGGATATTCATTACAAAAATACTAGGTAAATAAACAGGTATTGCCATAACAAAACTTCCAAATTAGGTGACAACATGAGAGATACATGGATTCCATATGGCCTTTTTATCCTTTTTAAGAAAATACACATTTTTTAAAAGCCACTCACTAATGACACTAATGATAACAAAGCAGAATGACAAAAGTAAGTCATCTCTGACTGGTCTTTTTTTTTTTTTTAATCAAAACAAGGACAATCAAAAGTTGTCGCACTAGTACTACCATATTTTGCAGTGAATGATGTGCTCCCATGTATAGTATGCGCCACCTTTTTGGCCCAAACTTTCAAGAAAAAAACCCTTTCGTTTTAACTTTTTAATTCAATTATTTATTTATATTAAGAAACAAAACCGACTGTGGTATTCCAGGGTATTATTTTGCATAAGGATATTGTTATTGCTTCCTAGAGTTACACTTTTAACCCATAAGCATAAATAAAAGAATTAAAAACATTTCTATAGATACAGAATTAGTACTACCCACGTATAACATGCACCCTTATTTTCCCTGAAAAGTTTGGGCCTCCCCCGCAAAAGTGCACATTATACACAGCAAAATACGGTACCAATTATCACCATCACCAAAAGAAGCCGCCCAATCACTGAAGAGACAAAAAACTTTCCGAGGCCAGTCATCTCCAACCTATCTTTGTGATTCCTTATAACCATATACAGAATACATTATCAAAAACTTATGAAAATCTTAACATTCAGCAAAGGAGCTGCGACATTTAACAAAGCTGAATGACAAGAGTAAGAAAAAGAACTCCAGGTGGAAGGAGTCAGGTCTGAAATGAATCTCTAGGTGATTCAAGCCAAATACCGTACACCTTTCGGATTATTCCTGAGCAATTCCCGGTGCTGGTTTTACTTAATTCTAATACTCCAGCAAGTGAGTTTCTCTCTTCTGACCAATAAGGAAACTCGCTGCTCACATCGTTCCCGAGTCATCTCAGATTTTGGCTCACACTTAAATTTCAGGCATTTCTATCGGCCAACTTCCAATTACCTTTAAACATATTTTTACTAGGCCCCTTCCAAAAAGACCCAGCAGATAAACACTGCCCAACACCTTAATCTCTGATAACCAGGACGCTAGTCTCGATTAAAATTCCAAATTTACGTGTAATTCACTCTGAGCTTAGGCGAGGGCTTATACTGCAGACTGGGCTTCAATTCCTCACTGCAAAATGGATCGAATAATAACCACCTCACAAATAGTGAGGGTTAAATCTGGGTTACCAAATAAGCACTAGATAGAAAGCTAAAATGACTGGACAAAAGGCGAGCATTCCCCACTCGATAAATGGCAGCTAATGTGTGATTACTCAAATGACCGAGGGGGCGGGGGGCAAGGCAGAATGAACACCCAGTGCCTATTCGCCACTCCACACTCTAAGCTGGAAAGTAGACCTGAGGGGGTTTTCCCCGCACCACTGGATCCCGAGCACCCTCCCCTTCCCAGAGGCTCGCCCTCGGGGTCCAGCCCCCTGTCTGATATCACCCGGCCCCATCCTCACCAGCCTCCCCGCCACCAAGCAGCCAAACATGGCGGCGGCGTCAACTCCGCACAGCCGGCAGGTACGGAAGCCGGGGACTAGAGGTCCTGGGACTACTACACTACGGGAGCCCAAAAACCCTCCAGAACATGAAGGAGAGCGCAAGCCACACCGCTACATAGCATCTATGCCAGCGGAACGCCTCCTAGCCCCGACCTCTGACCTCCCCTGCCCAACCAGAGCACCTCCCGGGCTCTAAGTACTTCCGGGGCTTACACACCGCCGCCCCAATTAAAGGAGAGAGGCGGACCGGAGCCAGGGCAAGACTACACGTCCCAGAGGGCCCTGCGCGGATTTCCGGGAAGGCCCCCGGGAGTTTTTTACCCATTGGAGTTAGTGGTACTGTTTCCAAATTTCCTGATCTAATGCCAATGGGACCTGTTTCTCACAGTGCGCTTTACTAGGTTTTACTACTAGATAATTACTAAAATTATCACTTTACTAGAGCCTTACAAAAATTTTTAAAGGTGGGCATTATTATCTCCATTTTGTAGGCGAGAAAATTGCCTAGAGTGACCAGCCCCAAATCTTTACACAGCACTTAGGTATTGGAGACCGAATCCCAGTCCGGACCCAAATCATGGTTTTTTTTTTGTTTGTTTTGTTTTTTCTGCTATGCAATAACTCAGTTCTAATTGTCAGCCAGTTGTTTTGTACTTATTGATAACTTTTGTGGTTCTTTCCAGCTTCCCCCAGCTCTCCCACTTATTTACTGTAAAACTTTAAGCAAGTTATATATTTAGGCTTTAATGTCCCCATTTGTAAAATAAGATTACTTGTGCCTCTCAGGGATTGCTGTGAGGATTAAATGAATTACATGTTCTTGAGCTTCCAGTCAAAGCAATTAGGCAAGAAAAAGAAATAAAAGGTATCCAGATGTGAAACTAAGAAATAAAACTACCTATTTGTGACATGATCTTTTATGTAGAAAATCCTGCCCTGGCTGGTGTGGCTCAGTGGATTGAGTGCTGGCCTGTGAACCGGAGGACTGCCAGTTTGATTCCTGGTCAGGGCACATGCCTGGGTTTATAGACCAAGTCTCCAGTTGGGGGCACACAAAAGGCAACCACACATTGATGTTTTTTTCCCTCTTTTCCTCCCTCCCTTCCCCTCTCTCTAAAAGTAAGGAAATAAAAATCTTTTTAAAAAGAAAATCCTAAGGGATCCAGTTAAAAAAAATAAATTAGAACTAATGAAATTCAGCAACATTGCAGAATACAAGGTCAATATACAAAATTCAATTGTATTTATTGTATTTTTAAACATTTACAGTGAATAATCAAAAAATGAAATTAAAAAGACAATTCCATCTACAATAGCATCAAAAAGAGTAAAATACACAGGAATAAATTTAACAAAAAAAGTGTAAAATTGACACCATGAAAATTGCAAAACAGACTTCGAGCCAAGATAAAGGCATAGTGGATACATTTTGCCTCCTCTCACAACCAAAAGTTGGACAACAAATTTAAAAACAAAAAAATAACCAGAGCTGCCAGAAAATCAAACCGTATGGAAGTTGGACAACCAAGGAGTTAAATAAACATTCATCTAGACTGGTAGGAGGGGCAGAAATGGGCAGCCAGGAGGACAGGACTCCTGGAAAGGCAGCAGCTGTAGGACTGGGCGGTCCCACATTTGCATGCAGATAAGCCAGGAGGAACAACTGGGGAATGAGACAGTCCACACAGCCAGGGTCCCAGCACAGGAAAACAAAGACTCAAAACCTCTGGCTGTAAAAATCTATGGAGGTTAGAGTGTCAGGAGAAACTCCCAGCCTCATTGGAGAGTTCTCTGGAGAGATCCACAGGGTCCTAGAATGTATACAAGCCCACCCACCCAGGAATCAGCACCAGAAGAGCCCAATTTGCTTGTGGGTAGCAGGTTGACTGAAGTGACTGAAAGCCGGACAAGAGCCAACAAAGCAGCACTGTTCCTTCTCAGACCCCCCCCCCACACACACACACACAGTGACACTATGCAGCCAAGTGAGATGCCCTGCCCTGGTGAATACCTAAGACTCTGCCCTTTACTATGTAACATGCCCACTGAAACAAAAAAATATATATATGGCCCAAATGAAAGAACAGATCAAAGCTCCAGAAAAAATACAACTAAGTGATGAAGAGATAGCCAACCTATCAGATGCAGGGTTCAAAACACTGGTAATCAGGATGTTCACAGAAATGGTTGAGTATGGTCACAAAATAGAGAAAAAAGTGAAGGCCCTGCAAAGTGAAATAAAGGAAAATGTATAGGCAACCAACAGTGACTGGAAGAAAACATGGACTCAAACCAATTAATTGGAGCATAGGGAAGAAATAAAGATTCAAATAGAATAGAATGAAGAAACAAGAAGTCAAAAAAAAATGAGGAGAGGCTTAGGAACCTCTGGGACAACTTTAAATGTTTCAACATTTGAATCATAGAGTTGCCAGAAGAAGAAGAGGAAGAGCAAGAAACTGAAAACTTATCTGAAAAAATAATGGAGAACTTTCCCAATCTGCCAAAACAACAACAACAACAACAACAACAACAACAACAAAACAGACTTCCAGGAAGTCCAGGAAGCTCAGAGAGTCCCAAAGAAGTTGGACCCAAGGAAGCACACACCAAGGCACATAATAATGACATTAGCCAAGATTAAAATTAAGGAGATAATCTTAAAAGAAGCACAAGAAAAGGAGACAGTTACCTACAAAGGAGTTCTATCAGACTGTCAGATGATTTCTCCAAAGAAACCTTACAGGCAAGAAGGGGCTGGAAAGAAGTATTCCAAGTCAAAGGCAAGAACCTACATCCAAGGCAAGAACCTACATCCAAGATTGCTCTATCCAGCAAAGCTATCACTTAGAATGGAAGGGCAGATAAAGTGATTCCCAGATAAGGTCAAGTTAAAGGAGTTCATCATCACCCAGCCCTTATTATATAAAATGTTAAAGGGACTTATTTAAGAAAGAGAAGTCTGCAACTGAACCTAAAAAAACAAAAACAAACTAAGCAACAACTAGAACAGAAACACAATTACAGAAATGGAGATCACATGAAGGGTTATCAGTGGGGAGGGTGCAGGGAGGAGAATGGCAGAAAAGGTACAGGAAATAAGAAGCATAAATGGTAGGTACAAAATAGACAGGGGGAGGTTAAGAATAGTATGGGAAATGGAGAAACCGAAGAACTTATACATACGATCCATGGACATGAACTAGGGAAGGCTGGAGGGAAGGGTGGTGCAGGGTGGATGATCACTTAAGTTATGTACTGTCTAATCACTGGGATGTACACTGAAATTAATATAATAATGTACATCAACTATAATTGAAAAATTTAAAAAAACATGTAAGTTACATGAAGAGATGATCACTTTCTTTTTCTGTACACTGACATATCTGAAAGTGACACCTGGAGTTGTGGCAACCACCTTGAAACTTCAAAGAACAGCCTGAAAAAAAAGCCAGCACAACCAGGAAGGCAGAGCTAAGACATGAAAATGACTTGAGTCTTTTTAATGTCTTGTGCCATTGAAACCACCAGCCTTGGAGCCTATTCTACCCCTGTACTTAATGGTTACACAAAATAATATATTTATCTATTGCTTAAACCAATTTTAATTGACTATTGCTACTTAAAGCTGATGTTGTAATGAACAACTCTCACTAAAATATAAGTTCCAAGAAGGCAGGGAATGTGTCTCTTTTGTTTACCATTATATTAGCAGTGCCTAGTCCAGCATGCATCCCCTAGCAGACATTTAATAGTTATTTATTGAATGAATAAATGAAAGTATATTGTATCAATAATCATTTATTAAGTACATCTATAATTGTGACTTGATAGTATAAAGATATAATTAGGGAGCCTGACTACTCTTGGCTGTGAGCCCTTCAGGAATAGAACTCAATCTTTGCCCCTCAGTACCCTGCATACAGTAGATCTCCACACATTTGTTGAATAAATGTTCTGTGTCACAGAATTCTGCTAACTCTCCAGCGGGGGTGTTGCACACAAATCAGGTGTTCTGGGCCCTAGGAACTTCCCTTCATCATTGGCCTCTCCTTTGCTGTCTTCCCCTCCATCTTCCTTATTTGGAGCCAGAGACCCCAGCAGTGCCTATGGGGAACTCGGGGAAAGAAACTTTTCCATTTTCAGAACCTCTGTGCATCATGTCCCAGCTTCTAGTGCCTGTTAGAGAAGGCTGAGAACACACTTCAGTCATCAGAGGAAATTCCCTTCAGATCAGGGTCAAGCAAATATTTTGTGTAAAAGACAAATATTTAGTAATAAATATTACTTTATTATTATTAATAAAGTAATATTACTTTATTAAAAGTAATATTATTACTTTTAGTAATAAAAGTAAATATTTTAGGCTTTCTGAGCCATAAGGTTTCTGTTCTATCACACCCTTATAACACCAAGAACTGTGGAATCAACCAGGCATGGAGCCTACTCTACCTCTGTACTTCCAGTTAAGCAAGATAATATATGTATGAGGGGCACCCCCAAAAACCAGAATTATCTTCTGGAGGTGGGCCCCTTGTAGTACAGGTTTCCCCACTAGGTGAGTGTTCTAGGAACCCATTTGTATCAGTACACCAGCTGGCATTGTCAGGAGAGGCTGCGTTAGGCTTCAGTGAATTTTTTTAAGACTTTTAATGTGCTTGCCCATTTCATAATCAGTGATTTACAAGTGCATCTGCCCTTATGGTACCCCACGCTGGCTGTTCAGCAGTTTTTGACCAAAAACCATGCCCCACCCTCCCTACTCATTTGATCTTGCCCAAAGCAATTTTTTTGTTGTTGTTGTTTTCCTGGATGAAAAAAAGTCCTCAAAGGAAAATGTTTTGCCAATGTGGAAGACGTGAAACAAAAAATGGCAGGAGCACTAAAAGGTATCAAAATCAATGAGTTCAAAAGCCATTTTGAACAGTGGGAAAAAAAATCTTGATAGGTGTATTGCAACAAATGGAGAGTACTTTGAAGGTGACTGAAGTGTAAACAAGTAAGAATAAATACACAGTTTTTTAAAAGATTTTATTTATTTATTTTTAGACAGAGGGGAAGGGAGGGAGAAAAAGAAGAGAAACATTAATGTGTGGTTGCTTCTCACTCACCCCCTACTGGGGACCTGGCCCACAACCCAGGCATGTGCCCTGACTGGGAATTAAACCAGTGACCCTTTGGTTTGCAGGCTGGCGCTCAATCCACTGATCCACACCAGCCAGGGCCAATTTTTTATAAATAAATTCTAGGTTTTTGGGGGTGGTTCTCCCCTCATATTCCTTCCTTTATAGCTGAAGATATAATTAACACAACCCATAATGAAAATATAAGCTCTAAGAGGACAGGAATCTTAGTAAGTATATAAATAAGAGTAAGTAAAGAAATGGGTGTGGCTTTGTTCCAAAAACTTTAACAGCTGGCCAGTTTGGGTTAAGCCCTGCTTCAGGTACATGAGGCACTGCCTAACACAGTGGTTTAAAGGTTCTGATGAACTTTTAAGGTTCATCAGAATCACCTGTATGCATGTTGGAACACTGATGGCTTGGCCTCACCTGAGTGTCTGGTTCAGCAGGTCTAGAGAGAGGCCCAAGAACTTTAATTTCCAAGAAGTAAGAGTTGTCAAATAAAATGCAGAATGCCACATAGGTCTTAAATTTGAATTTCAAATAAATGATGAATTATTTTTAATTGTTAAGTGTGGTCCAAGTATTTCATTATCTCTCTGAAATTCAAATTTAATTTGGCATCTTATATTTTATTTGCTAAGTCTAGCAGCCCTAAATAAGTTCCCAGGTGATGCTGATGCTGCTGGTCCAGGAACCAACTTTGAGAAATACTGGCCTATGTAATCTCATGTATGTAGGAGCTTTGCTAGCTCAGAGGTCTTGAACAGAAGTAAAATATTTAGCCACCTTCCCAACTTAAGAATCCGAACACTCAGTCTGTATAGGTGAACATGTTCCTACTTAATTATATCATTCTCAAAGGGGTTTTCCCCCCCAAATTAGATACTTTAAATATGCATTACTTTGTAACATTTATTTACTTATTGTACCCCTATGGTGTGTGAGCTGTCTTCTAGGCTCCTGAGATAACACAAAAAATAAAGATGTTCAAGCCCCTTTTTCTTCTTGAGGTGACATTTGGTGGTTGCTTAGGGATGAATATGACTGGGCATTCATCTGAGGAGTTACTGTTCTGCATGTTGTCAGGTATTTACTTAAGACACACAAACTATGTTGTGTATTACTATGGTTGTAAACATGGATCTTGATGTTAGAAATCAGTTCAAATCTCAGCCCTGCCACTTATGACACTGGATGTTATTTTATTTTTATTTTTTAATCTTTATTTTTGGATAAGTTATTTTAAAACCTTAGTCCTCAGATTCCTCATCTGTTAAATGGTGATAATAATTTGTACTTCCTGGGGTTGTTGAATAATAAATAAAACAACATATAAGGACCTTAGCACAGTACATGATAGGGAATAAAACAGTACTGAAGTATAGCTACTACTATTGAAAATTCAGTGGTTCTCAATGTGTGGTCCCTGGGTCAGCAGCACCAAGAGGCCCATGAACTTGTTAAAATGCAAATTCTCTGGCCCCCATGCCAAACCTACTGAATCAGACATTCTGGGATGGGGCATAGCAATGTGTGATTTAACAAGACCTCAAGATGATTCTAATGTATGCTAAAATTTTGAAAACACTGTTAAAGAAAATGTAGGAAGCTAGGCTCTATGCAAGCTGGGGGCTAAGGACATCAAAGCCTATGCGTTACAATCTTCCTTTTGTTTTCCCAGGACAGCTCTACATAAGGGAGTAGGCCTAGTGGTATTCACCTCTACACACATGCACAGTCCTTACAGCCTGAAACTCATCAAAAGTTCATTTAAACAGATTTCTTAGCTTATTTTTTGTTCTCAACATTTCATCAAATACTTACTATGAACCAGTGTGTTAAACATTGAACTTCAACCCTAGCTGGTGAGGCTCAGTGGATCAAGCCCTGGCCTGCAAACCAAAGGGATTAAAAGAATAAAGGCTTCAAGAGCCCTTTATCTGTCACTAGCATAGGAAGCCAGGAACTAGTCCCAAGGCTGCCAGAAGGAAAGACACAGGGGCATCGACCAGTGAGGGGCCCTGGCCAGGAGGAAGACACTCTACTCTATGTGGTACCTTGAAACCTTGCACAGTCTCCATTTGCAGCTGCCTCTCTTGTATGGCCTAATCTTGGTTGTGGCCCGAAAGACTAGAGGGCAAAGCCATAGAAAGGAGGCCTGGCGGGAAGCTGAATCAGGTCCAGATACAGGACCTGGGATGGAAACAATGCCAACTCCCAGACACAGAGGTGATCCAAAAGACAGCAGAACTATTAATAATTCACCACTCCCACCAGTAAGTACCCCTGACCATGAGTTTGGGAGGCACACTAATTAGCCATTTCAAATGACTGGAATGTTGGGTTGGGCTGGGCTAAGATAAATTTAATCTATTGGAATCATCTAGTCAAACTTTTAAAAAAAAACAAAACACCTGTCCTGGCTGGCGTAGCTCAGTGGACTGAGTGCAGGCTGCGAACCAAAGCATCGCAGGTTCGATTCCCAGTCAGGGCACATGCCTGGGTTGCAGGCCATGGCCCCCAGCAACCACACATTGATGTTTCTCTCGCTCTCTCTCTCCCTCCCTTCCTTCTCTAAAAAGATAAATAAATAAAATCTTAAAAAAACAAAACACCTGAATCCAGATCTTTTAGGTTGGGGTTCAGAGATCTGTCTTATGTTCCCTAACTGATTCTTTTTCCACAGACCCACATTTGGGAGCGACTGCATGGCACAGGCTTATACAGGAACCCAAGTAATGCAGTATTTTGTGTATCTGGCCAGTGAAATTATAAATGATTCTCTTTGGGCTACTTGGAGCTCACATTTTATGGCAGAGACAAGAAATTATTATTTTGGAGGGCGCTTCACAAAGGGTTTTGACCTTCAAGGCTTACAAATACTGTTACAGGCAGTTTTATTCAGGGATTTGAGGAAAACAATGCAGAACACTTACTCAGGACTGGGATTATTAAGCTTTGATTCCCAGCCTTTCAGAAAGATAAACCAAACGCTTTTTAATACAAACTTTTAGCAGTTTAAAAAGTAATTTTCCACCAAATTAAAAGAAAAAAAAATAATGGCCAATACAGTACTATACACTTCTCACAACCAGTGATTTTATGACAATTCACAATTTAATGACTTTAAAATTAAACACAAATACACACCCCCTCACTCATTACACAAAATATAACAGAAATCGTGCAACTTTTTACACTTCACACCATGCTGGGGTAAATGGAGCAAGAGGTGAAATGAGTCTGCTTTCATTCACCTGAAGTCTTGCTCTGCATCAGAAAATAACCACAAAATACCAAGAATCTTTTTGAAATCCACCAGTTCAATTCGAAAACGATAGTCATCTTCTACAAATCACAACAGGGGAAACCCACAGGTGATAAATGAAAGTGGAGAAGTTATGCACTTGACAGTGTTAGAGCTATGTCCTGTGGTTAAAGAGGCCACGTAGCATTTTTTATGTACGCTGTATTTCTGACAGTGTGGGTCCTTGGTAAAAGCCATCTAGACTAATTTCCCCTAGACCAGTGTGTTTCAGATTGCTGGTTGAGATTCATTACTGGGTTTTGAAATCAACTTAGTGAGTCATACTGCATTATGCATACAAAAAAAAACCCCCATAAAATTTCAGATTACATCAAACATAAGCATATTGTTTCATGGAACATTTTGTTTACGTATATGTGCAAGATTGGCATATAATATATGCAGTCTACTCCTTATTGTGGGTAGCATTTTTTTTAAGTTTAACAATTACTGTTCTAGATGATACCTCATCCAAATGTGAAGATGCAGTTAAGTCAAATGACTCTCCCTTTTGCCTCAATGAGCACTTTAATTCTCTACGCATTTCTGGACAAGGCAACCATTAATTCTTTAGACTTCCACTCTTCTCAGGCATTAGCTTAAAAAGCAACTTTAAAATCACCTAACTTCTATTTAGTTCTTTTCCAAAGCCCCAAACCACAAAGCCACATCCGAGGCTCTTCTTAGCCATTTTTTTTTTTTTTTTGCCCCTTCTGAATGCCCTGAGAATTCATTGTACTTATCACCCCTGCAACAGCAACCATGTACTTTCTCTGCCTCAGAGAATTCTTCAGACCCAAGTCCCCTCCCCACAGAGTCCCCCCTATTTCCTATTTGTTGAAACAAACACTAAATTGTATTTCTTTTGGGGGAAAATGTGGGGAGATGAATCATTATATTCATTTTACTTAAATGGACCAAAGAAACCAAGATAGAGCCACAAAGAGACCAATAAGGTTAAACAGTTTAGGAGAGAAATGAGAACCTATCAACAGAGATGTCAGTGCCAGATGGGAGCTGCTGGGGAAAGGAAGGCACAGGACCTCAGGTCAGGCCAAGACAGGGTCAGCTTCATGGGCTTGTAACCTATGGCATAGTACAGGGCACTAAATTCAGAAACTCCATGCTTGGTTTAATGTTCTGCTTTTTGACTCGACATTCTTAATAATTTTATTTTTGAACTTTTATGTTGTTAAGAAAAGTCCAATGAAACAATGCAGCACATATGCATAAAGGAGATAGGTTCAGTACACATGTCTGCGGACCTTGCCTCTTGGTCACATACAGCTTTGCAATTCCCTGTGAACACAGAATTCTAATGGACTCATAATGTGTGGAATTTTCAGTAAGACTCAAAACAAGTGTGCCACACCTAGAATGGAAGTAGGCAAGGGTGCTGACAGCCCCAAAGCACCGTTTTCCGTTTGAACCAGAACTTGGTTTGGACAGGACATTTTAAGAAACTGAACCAACCAAGAAACCTTATCCTTACTTACACTACTTCTTTGTATTAGCAAACCACTTACACTGAAGATAGTGACAAAGAAGTAAAGGGAAAGGGAAGGCAAGTGACAATTTTTCCTTTCAGTTTGTCCTTATACATCAGTAAGTCAAATGCAGAGAATGTTGGTAGAATGTGTGATATCAAGAAGTAAAACAGCCCTGACTGGTGGGACTTGGTTGGGTGTCATCCCATTAAACAAAAGATGGCCAGTTCGATTTCCAGTCAGGGCACATGCCTGGGTTGCAGGTTCAGTCTCCACTGGGATGTGTACAAGAACCAAACATCAATCAATGTTTCTCACCCTCTTCCTCCATCCCTTCTTGTCTCTAAAAATAAGTAAAATCTTTTTTTTTTTTTAGAATTTCCTCATTTTAGTTTTAAGATTTTATTTATTTTTAGAGAGGGAAGGGAGAAAGAGAGAGAGAGAGAAACATCAATGTGCGGTTGCTGGGGGCCATGGCCTGCAACCCAGGCATGTGCCCTGACTGGGAATCGAACCTGCGATGCTTTGGTTCGCAGCCTGCACTCAATCCACTGAGCTATACCAGCCAGGGCAATAAAATCTTTTTAAAACCATTAAGTCTTTTTTTTTAAAGTGAGGTAAAAAGTTGAGTTACTTTTGTCCAGCATTACCATTGTATTGATAAGAACAAAATAGGGACTTCCGGCCAAGATGGAGGCATAGGTAGACACACCACGCCTCCTCGCACAACCAAAAGGACAAATTTAAAAACAAAAAACAACCAGAACTGACAGAAATTCAAACTGTATGGAAGTCCGACAACCAAGGGGTTAAAGAAACATTCATCCAGACCCGTAGGAAGGGCGGAGACAAGTAACCTGGCAGAGAGGACTGGAGGAGAGGCAGCAGCTGGCAGACTCCACATTCTCATGCAGATAAACTGGCAGGAACAACTGGGGAAACTGACAGACCGCACAAACCAGGGACCCAGCACGGGGGAAATAAATCCTCAAAGCCTCTGACTGAAAACTCCTGTGGGGGTTGAGGCGGCAGCAGGAGAAATTCCCAGCCTCACAGGAGACTCTGTTGGGGAAACCCACAGGATCCTATAACATACACAAGCCAACCCACTCGGGAATCAGCACCAGAAGGGCCCAATTTGCTTGTGGGTAGAGGCAGTGACTGAAAGCTGGTGGAGAGCGGAGCAAACAACACTGTTCCCTCTTGGACCCCTCCCCCACATACAGCATCACAACACAGCTACATGGGTGCTCCGCCCTGCTGAACACCTAAGCCTCCACCCCTTACTACGTAACAGGCATGTCAAGAGAAAAAAAGGGCCCAAATGGAAGAACAGTTCAAAGCTCTGGAAAAAATACAACTAAGTGATGAAGAGATAGTCAACCTATCAGATGCACAATTCAAAACACTGGTAATCAGGATGCTCCAGGAACTCAAGGGTACTTCAACAGCATAGAAAAGACCCAGGCAGCAATGAAGGTTGCATTATGTGAAATAAAGAAAAATCTACAGGAAACCAACAATTGTGGGAAGGAAACTGGGACTCAAATCAATGGTTTGGAGCAGAAGGAAAAAATAAACATTCAACCAGAACAGAATGAAGAAACAAGAAGTCAAAAAAATGAGGAGAGGCTTCCAGCTGCTTCCAGTTGCAAAATACCAATTATGTAATTTCAGTGATTCCACATGGCAGTTATTTTTTAGGTTTGCATTGAACATTGTCATTATACAATAAGATGAACATCAAAATTGGTGTTAATAACTTAAAATTTAACTTTACTTACAATGATATTAAAAAGCAAATTTGAAAATACCGTAAGTTGCAAAAGAAATCGCAGAACAGAAAAGCTTTATTTCAGTACTTTTTAATGCCACCTTTTCCCTGCTTTTTAAACAAGATGCTTGCATTTTCATTTTGCACTGGGCCCTACAAATTATGAAGCTGATCCTCTTCAGGGCTAGAAATAAGACCAATAGCATCCTGTTCCTTTTGAATTAATCGACATTTCTTTCCTAAAGAGCTCAGTGTGGGGTTCATGAAGCACAGGAGGCTCCAGAAAGACTTTGTTCTGAAATCCATAGGTGAGAACCGTGTCCCTTACACAACCAAACTCTGACTTCTATCATGACTCTAGCTCCCTTGGGGGCAGTAAGAATGATCTTGGTCTGCACAGAAAAATGTCACAGTGCTTAACACCTCCACTGAACAGGGTTTGTTGTCCAATTTAGGGCTGGAGGTCCTGATGAGCTAACTGTACACTTTTGGAAGTGTCCTCACTATCCAAAGTGCAATTGTAATTCAGGAAAAAAATGGGCTCCATGATATGGAATTAAATGGAAAACTCAAGGCTCACTCAAAGCACTGGAATACTCACAGTAAAGAACTGGCAGAGGAAGTTTAGCTCGAGCATTGGGCACTGGGTAGATCCATAATACAGGGATGCCAACGGTTCCCATTGTTCAAGAAACAAAAACCACCCAGACTCCCACATCTAACTGTCCTACAAATTATAGGTAGCCTTTAAAAAATCTGCTCTCCTGGTAAACACTTTGTCTCACCACAAATGCAGTATGTATTAGGGATATGGTATCAGTTGGCCCTTGGTCCAACTTGAAACAAACTGTGGAAGCTTTTTCTCAGGACATGATATAGATCAGAGACTGAAGTGATTGGCACATTAGTGACAACTGCAATAGAAGGTGGGAGACATTATAAGATGCCAGAACCACCAACCATCTCTAGCTCTATCACATATGCTCAGGTGGTACTGTTATCATGGTAGCAAGCAAAATAATTCTCCAATATTGCCTTTCCTTATTTCCTGGTTCTCCAAATGTATCACTAAGCCTTTTTATCTTACCCTTATTGTTCTAAAACCTCATATCCTCCATTTGATTCTCTATGCCACATTCGAGTAATTCTCAGGATCTCTTCCAATTCACTAACTCTATTCACTGTATCTAATCATCTGACCAGTCCACTGAGTTTATTTCAGAAATTGTATTTTTCATTTCTACAAGTTGTTTTTCAAGTCTTTATCAGTCTTGGTAGCCTCTGCTTGCTCATTTTTGTGATTACCATGTTTTGTTTCAGTCGTTCAAACATTTGAGCACCTATTATGTGCAAGGCAATGTTCTAGGTGCTGGAGTTATATGTCAAACAAAGCTAATCCCATTGGAAGAACTGCCACAAACCAATAAGGTTCTTTTATATTCTCTGGTAATTCCAAAATCTGGTCTTTAGTGGTCTCTGTATATTACATATTGCTTCAACTGTCAGAGCAGTTTGTCTGTCTGGTGATCATTGACTATGAGCTATTTGGTTGATCAAAGTTTCAGCAATTTTGGGAGTATCCTTAAGGGTTCTTTAATAGCTACTATCCTTGTTTTCATAATCTGTTTTATTGGAACAAAGCCAAGCCAATTCTTTTACATATTGTGGCTGCTTTCATGCTACAGTAGCAGAGTTGAGTTGATGTGAAACAGATTATACGGTTCACAAAACCTAAAATATTAGCTATCTGGCTGCTTAATAAGTTTGTTAACCTCTGATCTACACAGAAACTAAAAACCAAACTGAAATAGGCATTAACATATACTGTTGGAACAAGTGGCACAAACTTACCAAAGATACTTTCTCGGTGGGGTGAGCTAAGCAGCATTGTTCCCTCTCTGATCCCTCCCCCATGTACAGCACCAAATGCAGCAAAGTGGTGCAGCCCTGGTGAATATCTAAGGCTCCACCCCTGACTACGGAACAGGTGCCCCAGACAAAAAATGTGGCCCAAATGAAAGAACAGATCAAAGCTCCAAAAATACAACTAAGCGATGAAGAGATAGCCAACCTATCAGATGCACAGTTCAAAACACTGGTAATCAGGATGCTCAGAGAAATGATTGAGTATGGTCACAAAATAGAATAAAAACTGAAGGCTATGCAAAGTGAAACAAAGGAAAATGTACGGGAACCAACAGTAAAGGGAAGGAAACTGGAACTCAAATCAATGGTTTAGAGCAGAAGGAAGAAATAAACATTCAACTGGAACAGAATGAAGAAACAAAAAGTCAAAAAAAATGAGGAGAGGCTTAGGAACCTCCGGGACAACTTTAGATGTTCCAACATCCAAATCATAGGGTTGCCAGAAGACGACGAAGAGCAAGAAATTGAAAAATTATCAAGCTCAGAGTCCCAAAAGAGTTGGATTCAAGGAAGCACACACCAAGGCACATCATAATGACATTAGCCAAGATTAAAATTAAGGAATCTTAAAAGCAGCACAAGAAAAGGAGACAGTTACCTACAAAGGAGTTCGCATAAAACTACCAGCTGACTTCTCCAAAGAAACCTTGCAGGCAAGAAGGGGCTGGAAAGAAATATTCCAAGTTGTGAAAGGCAAGGACCTACATCCAAGATTACTCTATCCAGCAAAGCTCTCATTTAGAATGGAAGGGCAGATAAAGTGCTTCCCAGATAAAGTCAAGTTAAAGGAGTTCATCATCAGCAAGCCCTTATTATATAAAATGTTAAAGGGACTCATCTAAGAAAAAGAAGATAAAAAAATATAAACAGTAAAATGACAACAAACTCACTACTAGAAACAACTGAACCTATAAAAAACAAACCAACAAAAAAACAACTAAAACAGAAACAGAATCACAGAAATTGAGATCACATGGAGGGCTCTCAGCAGGGAAAGGGAGAATAGGGGGACAGTACAGGGAATAAGCATAATTGGTAGGTATAAAAGAGACAGGAGGAGGTTTAGTATAGGAAATGAAGAAGTCAAAGAACTTGTATGTATGACGCATGGACATGACCTAAGGGGTGGGGAATACTGGAGGGAGGAGTGGTACAGGGCGGAGGGGACTAAAAGGGAGGAAATAAATGGGACAACTGTAATAGCACAATTGATAAGATATACTAAATAGATACTCCCATCCCATCTCAGTTGGGTACATTTTTTTCATGCTTTTAGAGAGAAAGGGTGAGAAACATTGATGAGAAAGGTAAACATCGATTGGTTGCCTACCGTACATGCCTGACTTTAGTTACAGGACAACACTCCAACTGAGCCACAGGGGCCAGGGCAAAAATACACTTTCATTTCGTAACTAATTCGGACAAATAAACTTAATAATCAGAGAGGTACACAAAGACTTGTGTACTAGGCTGTTAACCAATTATCCAGGAAGGTATTAAATGGTAGGAAAAAATTTATAGAAAAACACTCATGATTCTAAAAACTTGAAAAATTCACTCTTTCATATGTCACCTTGGCTCCCCTCATCTTACCTATTTACCTTCATGATCACCTGAGCTTTCTTCATTCCCTCTGCTTTAGGTTAAGCCTTTCACATGTCATCTTGGTCCTAACTCTTTTGGGATTTTTCTCGACTTTATATCTTAATTTCATTCTTGCTATGGTTTCTTCTCCATAAATAAGCAAAACATCCTATATTCAGGACAAAATAGCCAACTAGTTTCAACTCTATGACCTCTTCAATCTATTTATTTCTCTTAACCAATAGGGGACAAGAAGGGGACAGAAACTCACTGTATGAACATACTTCCCATTTCTTTGATTCTTCAACCCACTATATTTAAGCTTCCACGTCTTACCCTCCCTTGCTCTAATGATACTATTTCCGCTAAAATTACTAATGGGCAAGTTGTAAATTGAAAGCAGGATTTTTTTTTAACTGTAAAGAGAAGTTATTAAAACATTACTGTTACAACTCTATAAAATTTTTGACATAATTATTACTTTATACAGTATAGGTTTCTCCAGTTAAGCAAAAATGATCGTTACAAAAAGATAAGGCATAATTTTATTACTTTAAACATTTCTTTTCATCACAATGAAAGTAAAATAACACATGGATTTATAAAAATAAATTTTTATTAAAAGCAGTAGAGTCTGAGCAGGAGACAGTACAAAGTGTAAACAATGTAAACATCACTACATTCAGCTCAGCCTGATTGAATGCTGAAAGACAACTCTAGATGCTCTATGTGCCGTTACTAGCAAGATACATTAATCCTATTGTACATAGAAAACACACTCTAATTTGATTAAGAGAAGCATTTTATCGAAGTCGGTCCCATCGCCAAATACTGGCATCATCACAAACAGCTATAAGAATGCTGCTATCCCTGCTAAAACTGGTTTGTCGAATTGCGGCGGCACATTTTTGATGAGTCAGTGTTGTACATCTATGGAGAAAACATGACAACAGGTTAAATATCATACATATGTAATGTTGTCAGCATCTGACTTAAAACAATGAATGAGAGAATGAAAAGATGTTCCAAATTATACAGAAAGCATTTGAAACCAGAATACGCTTCACTAATATCTTAATCTCAAATTTCATAAAATTTGGGTATATTTTAAATTCAAGAGGCACCATATAACTTATAAATACTCTGAGACATGTAAATTTACAAATGAGTTAAAGATGACATTGCAAGTGTAAATTACTTCCTCTATTATTTCGCATAACTATGAAGACAGAAATTATAAATAGGAACTTTTAAATACTTACTTGGCTTTATGAGGATCTTCCACTTCTAAATCCCAAACATAAAGTTTGCCAACCTGATTGCCCAATGCAAGCATCTGTATAAACATTTTTTAAAACACCAAGTAATTAAAATTAAAATAAGCTGTAAAGATTTCAAGTAATTCTAAGACGTCTTTCTTATTTGGGGTAAACCTCACACCTAGCCTCTGGCTATGCTCTGGATTGTTTCTTTGCATTTTACATTTCTGAAATGTAAGTGGGGATAAGCAACTAATGCTTCAAAGAGGCATCTTGAATAAATAAGAAGGCATGTTGCAAGTTTATAAAGGGCTTTACGAGTTACACTATACATATTCTTTTTTTCTGCCTTAAAGAATTACAGCAAAAGCTGTAAGAAAGCTATAGCAAAAACTTTCTTATAAATATGCAGGTAATTCATTAACGGAAAATCCTAATACTAGATTTATTTAAAATTTTAGATAACCAGTATTTTGTCTCTTCCCATGTGGGTTTTTGTTTTTTTTTTAAGTTCTTCGGGAAAAAGCAACATAAAAATATTAACTCTAATCACCAAACATGAAATCTCAGCCACAGATGTTGTAGAAAATAAATACCTAACTGCCACCACTGACATCGGTCAATTTCATGTATAAGCACCGCAGATGGTATTCAGCATCACAAGGACAGAATAACATCAAAGGCTAAAGCAGTTAATACAAAACATCAAGATGGTTTCTTAAAAGAAACAGAATTACAGGTGCACAACAAAGAAAACTAAAGTTACCATGGCTTTAAGTCAAATAATTTCAAAATGTAAAAATGTTACCTTTTGCCAGAAATCCATAGAAAACCTCATGTACCAAATGTCACACTGGCTGTAATCAAATCGCCCAAGAATAGTCACATTAGACTCACTGGGCTTAATTTTATCTATATCATCTTCCATTTTGCCAGGTTTCCAGCATACAATGGCATTTTCACAAGACTTTAAAAAAAGAGGTGAGAAAAAATATTATTTGTAGAACTGAACTATAAATATTGAAACAAAGCCTTTCTCTATTATCATTGTAGAACTGACAGCTCATAGAATCTGGTTATCCATCTACTAAGTACAGTGATATACAATCATTTCTATTTATAGAGTCCACATTTGAGAACAAAAAGTCCAACTATCAACATATTTCTGACAATACAAAAGCATTACATTGTCTGGGGGTTATTCATTTTGGAAGTCATAATTTCTCTTCGAAAACAAACCAAACTCAGCTCTAGACATTTCAGCATCTAGAGACTTGAAGTGTTTTATAGGAAAGGTAAAATTACAAACACTGTATTAGACTATATGGCTCTTCAATGTGGCTCTGCTTGCTTCACTAGTTTAATCTCTCCCTATCCAACTGCTCACTTTACTTCTAACCCCACATGGTTCCCTCTATTGGGTTAACTCTTAATCCCTCAGTGTCCATCCCCAGTGTCCATGCTACATGGTAGGTATTCAACAGGAAAGCTAATGAATTCACAGAAAGTACCTTAGAGATCAGATTATATAAAAGGCATAAAAGCAGTGATTTAACATTAAGAGATGATATGGGGATGGAATTGAAATACACTGAGTTATTATACCTCCCCTATCATCTCTAACTTTGAATCTTTGCACACACTGTACTTAAGCAGCAAATGGTAGAGAACATAATGGAAGATAACTTGCAAAACAGGGGGCACTACTCAGATTACAGGGTAAGTCCAAGGCTTACCAGTTAAGAGACATCTGGCAATGTCTCTGGCCTCTACTGAATATAGGCCAGAGATGCTGCTGAACATCTCACAAAGTACCTCAATAGTTGCCAGGACTAAAAAACTGCTGGTGTAGGTGAAGACTGCCTCCTGAAGGTCCATAGGAAACAGCCTACACAATCACATGTGGCAATCCTGAGGTACTGACTGGTATTTAAACAGCTGAACAGTACAGCTAGAGGAGGATTAGGGTGGGGTCAATATGCTTTTTTCCCTTCTCTGCCTTTTTTACATTATATAAAAACCCCAGGGCTATATATTTACAAGTTCCTTACTGTAAAGTACCAGACAAATCACTTGGTCTGAACAATCCTAAGCGTACAACTGGGTTGATAGCCTTTAGTTTTCTCAAAACATCTTGGCCCCAGCCCTACTGAGTCAGAATCTCTGATATAGGAGGCTGAAGCAGAAGTGTAAAATGGCTATTCAAGTGCTTCTTACTGACTACATGGATAAAGGATCCTAGCAGAGTCTTTCCATGGAGAACTAAAGCATAGGGAGATAGAGAGCATTTACCTATGCTAACGAACGGGTGCACTTCAAATCACCTAGAGAGCTTTTAAAACTTACACATTCCTAGGTCATGTCAGACTTAAAATTTGTGGCATCTAGGAATCTATTTTTCCAATGTTCTTTAATGATTCCAATGCAGAGCCAGATGTGAGAACCATCAATATAGTGGTTTGCCAAAAAAATCCATTATGTTTTTTTCCATACAATGGCTCTAATAGTGCTTAGTTGTCTATATTTTGTTAGACTGTATTGTGACAGCTGTCATGTCAGCATGCATTAAGAAAAAAAACTTATCATAATTGATGAATTTTTGTGCAGCCATTTAATAGTGAAGATGGAATAAGCAACACTTTCACTGTATGCTTTATTTTTTCAAGAAAGGTAAAAATGCAACTGAAACAAGAAAAAAAGATTTGTGCAGTGTATGAAGAAGGTGTTGTGACTGACTGAATGTATCAAAAGTAGTTTGCGAAGTTTCTTGGTACTACTGCCATTCTGGCCAAATTAATTTTTTGCCGTGGGGCTGGTCTTATGCATTGGAAGATGTTTAGCAGGCCCCCTGGCCTCTACCCACTAGAAGTCAATAGCAGGAGATAGCTGACATACTCAAAATATCCAAATCAATATAGTTATTGGTGAAAATGAAAAATGTGTCTTTATTTTACGGAAAAATCTAATGGACTTTTTAGGCAACCAATAGTTCATTGAGTTTATTTAGCCTCCCACCTAAAATGCAGAAATCCTTTCTTATCATCTAAGTTCTAAGAGCAGAAATTTTATAGCTTTTTTACTTCCAAAATGAGAGAATAGATATACTTTTTCTCTATTTGTCCCACTGAGTACAACTTAAAAGTTTGAAAGGAAGAGAGGAGATAGACTAATGAGGAATTCTAGAACATGCAGGAAACTGAGTTTCCTGGGTTCCACCCCCCCATTTATGAATCTCAGGCTTGATGCTAGAAAAGCCAGCAACTCAACAATTCTAACGAGTGAAGTGACAAACAAAACCAACCCTTCACCCCCAAAAGCCTGCTCTCTACGAGAACAAAATGGCAACCCAGCAAGAGAGAGTATTTTCAGACAAATGCTCTACTATAGCTAAATTCCATAGAAAACAACAACAACAACAACAACAACAACAACAACAACAGTGGACCTGCCCCCATAAGAACCAGCAAAGACCCAGTGGGAATCCCTTCTCAGGTGATAACTAACCATCTTAGTACATATTAATCCTGACTCCTTCTACCCTTCATGGTAATGAGGTGACTCCTCCTCTCTGGCTGGGGTGGTATCAGAGGAAGCCTAGAAGAGACAGGATGTTCACAACCACCCACCACCTGCAGTGTCAGTGGAGACCACCCAAGAAGCAGTAATGAGTCATGTCAGCCCCTTCTGCTAAGAGTAGCGTCACCTGAGGTGCAGTGGAAAGCCTGAACTCACACCTCATCACTAATGAAACATCATTGCCAAGTCAGCGGAGTGGGGAACCTAAACTTCCCTTGCCCCCTGCCAATCACGAGGCAGTACTCCTCTTCCACAGCTGAAATTTATCAGAGCAAACCTGCTGTAGAAGATCCAAGTAAGATCCACAGTTTGTAACATAATATCCAAAATATTAAGACCTTAATAAAAAATCACTTGTCATATCTAAAAACAAATCTCAGTGCCCTCCTTGGAGTGCACCGATGCCCTTCTTTGGGGGCCCCTAAGGGATTTGCAACCAGGGGGACGGTGGGCAACAAAACCCACAAACTTGTCTCCAAGGCCTCTTTTCTCTGACTTTTCAGTGAGTCAACAGCAGACTCATCTTGGCTCACTTCCTGAATGTTTCCAGAGAGCCAAAGCAACCCCACCCAGGCTCTCTCCTATTGTTGCTTCTACCCTGAGCCCTTCCTTTGTTTCACTGTCCCCAGCTTTAATAAATGTAGTCTCAAATAAAATCAAATAAAATAAGTTAGTTAACTGAAAGAAACATGAACATCTTAACTTTAATGAACTATCTGACAAGGATTTGAAAGCAGCCATCATAAAAATGCTTCAATGAGCAATTTATAAACAAGAAATAAACCTACTACAGATTCAGGAAGTTTGATGAACCCCAAAAAGATAAACTCAAAGAAATCTGGCCTGGCTGGCGTAGCTCAGTGGATTGTGTGCAAGCTGCGAACCACAGTGTCGCAGGTTCAATTCCCAGTCAGGCCACATACCTGGGTTGCAGGCCACAGCCCCCAGCAACCTCACATTGATATTTCTCTCTCTCTCTCTCTCTCTCTCTCCTACCCTTCCCTCTCTAAAAATAAATAAATACAATCTTAAAAAAAAGATAAATTCAAAGAAATCTGTATTAAGACAAGTCACAAACTTACAAAAAACTAAATACAAATAAAGAAATCCTGAAAGCAGTTAAACAAAAAGGACCACTTCAGGGATGGCAGGTTTCTCATTGGAAACCATGGAGACCAGAAAGAGGGGGCACAACATTTTTCAAATGATTAAGAACTGCTACACAAAATCCCATATACAGTAAATATACCTTTACGGAATTAAGGGGAAATGAAAACATTCTCAAGCTACGAAAAATTAAGAGAATTTGTTACCAGCAGACCCACACTAGAAGAATGGCTCTAGGAAGTTTTATGAACATATTGGAAATGATGTAAGAAGGGATCCTGAAACATCAAACATCAGGAAGAACAAAAAAAGTAAAATGAGTAAATACAATATTAACTTTTCCCTCTTGAGTTATGTTTGATGGTTGAAGCAAAAATTGTAATAGTATTTGAGGCAGTTCTTCATTGTAAAGGAAATATTTAAGACAATTATATAAATAGAAGACAAAGTGAAGTAAAGAAAAGTAAGGTTTCCACACCTCACCCAAAAGGGCAAATAAAATACTGATACAAAGTTAAGTAGACTGATTTACATAAGTTGACCCTTGAACAACAGGGGTTTGTCGAACTGTGCAGGTCCACCAACTCATGGACTTTCTGTTGGGGGGAAAAATGGTTATTTGTGATCCACAGCTGAAAATCCACATCCATATATATAGCGGGCCAACTGTAGTTCTACACAGATTTCTGACTGTGTGGGGGGGTCAGAACCCTTCCCCGGGTGTCCAACCTGTGGCCCATGGACCACATGCAGCCCAGGATGGCTATGAATATGGCCCAACACAAAATCATAATTTTACTTAAAACCCCCTTTTTTTGTTCATCATTTTCATTGGTGTTTGTGTATTTAATGTGTGGCCCAGAGACACCAAAAGGCTGCACACACCTGAGTGAAACCATCATGCTGTTCAACGGTCAAATGTATGTGCCACATGTATATCGTATATATAGTAACGCCTAGGGCAAACATCAGAAAGGCTGAACAAAGAAATATACTAAAAAAATATAAGCAAATCAAAAGGAATTATTATGTTCACATAACTTATCCGAAGTTAGGAGAAAAAACCCAGCAAAATTAAAAATTAAAAAAAAATTTAAATGGCAGACAATGTGATAATTGACATGTTAAAGCTCAAATATAAATGGTCTAAATACAGCAACTAAAAGTTAGAAAATGTGGATTAAAAAAACATGACCCAACTATACCCTGCCTACAAAAAAATTCACTTCAGATATAATGATACATGTACATTCAAAGTAAAAAGTTGGAAAAGGATATACCATGCAAACATCAATCAAAAGAAAGTAAAAAGGACTAAGATGGACTTTAGATTATGGTAAAAGGATCAAGCCACCAAGACATAGCCAATAGTGAGTGAATAAACACCAACCAACAGAGCTGCAAGATATGAAGAACTGAAAGGGAGAAATCCACAGTTACAGCTGCAGACTTCAACAGCAGTCTCTCAATAATAAAACAAGCAGAAAATCAACAAAGATAAGAGATCGTCTAGTAACTAAACAACACACTACATGTCAAAATTTCTGAGATAACAGCTAAAGCAGTGCTGACAGAAAATAACCTAAGAAAAGTCAAATCAATAACCTAAGCTCCCACCTTAAGAAGCTAACAAAAAACAAGTATACCCATAGCAAACAAAAGATTTATAAAAGACTACCACAACTTATAAATGTGAAATAAGTTCATCTGAATACACTTTTAACTATTAAGAAAATTAAACTTGTGATTTTAAAACTCCCCTTCAAAATTTTCTAGGCCTAGACGATTTAATTGGAAAATCCTAACAACCATTTAAAGAATTAACACCAATTTCTTCAAGAAAATACAAGTGTAGATTTGCAACTGATTTTATGAAAACAGTATTCTTGATACCAAAACCAGACAGAAACAACATAGAAAGAAAACTTCAGATCAGCATCATAACCTCATGAATACAGGCACAGAAATCTTTAACAAAATATTAGCAAGGAGAAGTCAGCAACTTATAAAAATAATTGTACAGCATGACCAAATAAACTTATTCTAGGAATACAAGGCTATATCAATAATCAATGACCAATCAATGAAATCTACTGCATTAATAGACTGAAGAAAGTACATGATCACATCAACTGATGAAGAAAAAGCATTTAACAAAATTCAACGCCCATTCATGATAAAACTCAACAAATTAAAAAGGGGACAGTTCTCAACTTGATAGGGACTATCTACAAAAGAGAAACAGCTAATACACATAATTGTGAAAGACTAAATTTTTCCCCTTAATATAAGAAATAAGTCAAGGATGTCTGCTCTTAACACTGCTAATCAACAAAGTATTGGACCTATGCCAGTACAATAAGGCCAGAAAAGGAAATATAGCATCCAGATCAGAAAGGAAAATATATAAAAAACTGTCCCTATTTGCAGATAAGATGGTCTACATGGAAATTCCCAAGTAATTAACAACACCACTCTTAGATAGAATAAGGTCTAACAGCTCACAGGATTCAAGACTAATATGCAAAAATCAAATGTATTAATATATATAGTAACAATGAACACACAGAAATACCATTTGTAATTACTCAAAAAAAGGAAAAATACTTGGGTCTAAATCTAACAAAGCAGGTACAGAACTTGCATGCTAAAACTACAAAATGCTGATCATAAAAATCAAAGACCTACATAAATGAAGATACCATGTTCATGGAGTAGAAGACAAAGTAGAGTAAAGATACTAACTCCCCACCAAATTGATGTATAGATTTAACATAATTCTGATCAAAAGCCTCCCCCCCCCCAAATAACTCCTGCAGGATTTTTAATAAATGCAGACAAGATTTGGAAAGGCAAAGCAACTAGAATAACTAAAATAATTTTGAAAAAGAATAATAAAATGGAAGAAATCATTCTATCCATTCCAAGACTTATTACAGAGCTAGAATAATCAAAACTGTGTGTGTTGTACTGGTGGAGTACTGGAATGAAAAAGAAAAACCAGAAACAGCCTCACACAAGTATGGCCAAACAATTTTGACAAAGTTACGAAAGCAATTAAAAGGAAAAAGAACAGTCTTTCAATAAACGGTGCTAAAACAATTGGATATCTATAGACAAAAATAAACTTCTACCTAAACCTCATATAAAAATTAACTTTAAATGGATCATATATTTAATATAAAATGTAACAGTTTAAGATTTTTTGAAGAAAACACAGGAAAAATCTTTAGCATCTTTGGCTTAGTAAAGAGTATTTAAACATAACATCAAAAGCATGATCCATAAAATAATAATTTAAAAAATCAATAAATTGAACTTCATCAAAATGAGAAACGTGCTCTGCAAAAGACCTTGTTAAGAGGATGAAAAGACAAGCTACAAACTGGAAGAAAATATTTGGAAACTACATATCTGACACAGGATTCATATTTAGAATATATTAAGAATTCTCAAAACTCAACAGTAAAAATAAAAACCAATCCAATTAGAAAATGAGCAAAAGATATGAAGAGACATCATCGAAAAGGATATATGGATGGTAAATAAGCACATGAAAGATGTTCAACATCACTAGCCATCAGGGAAATGCAAATTAAGACCACGATGAGATATCACTACACACCTATCAGAACAGCTAAAATAAAAAATAGTGACAATACCAAATGCCGGCGAAGATTCCGAGACACTCGAGCTCTCTTACATTTCTGGTGGGAATGTAAAATGGGACGGCCACTCTGGAAAATAGTTTGGCAGTTTCTTAAAAAACTAAATAAACTTAACCATGACCCAGCAATTGCCCTTCTAGGCATTTATCCCAGAGAAATGAAAACTTAAAAGTCAGTCCACACAAAACCTGTACACGATTGTTCATTGGTAGCTTTATTTGTAGTAGCCCCAATCTGGAAAGGACCAAAATGTCCTACAACAAATGAATGGCTAAATAAACTGTGGTACATCCCATACCAAGGAATACTACTGAGCAATAAAAAGGGAGAAGTACTGATACACACAACAAGTTGGATGGCATTATAATGAGTGGAAAAACAAAACAAAACACCAATCTTAAAAGGTCCCATGCTGTAACATTCTTGACATGACAAAATCACATGTGATAAAATGACATACACATTATACAATGTCAATTTCCTAGATTTGATATTGTGTTATAATTATAAAATCATTGGGGGAAGGGCAATATGGGGCCTCTCTGCACTATCTTTGAAACTTCCTGTGAATCTAATTTAAAGATTAAAACTTAAAAAGAAAAAAAAAAACAGGTAAAACTATCTGCAAGGTCAAGAAAAAAAATAAGGCTCTGTCCAAGAAAATGTGAAGTGCCCTAAAATCCACACAAGAAAAGAAACTGGATAGCAATTTCTCCAAATTTGACAATCCTAAATGTTCAGATGACATCACCAACAACTTCTCTAAATTAGCAGCAAAATTTAAATATATATACATATCAACATTCTAGAGAATGGGTTGGCAAACTATACAGCCCATGAGCCAACTCCAGCTGTCTGTGTTTATATGTAAAAGATTGCTGAAATGGACACAAACATAAAAAAAAAAACAAAAAAAAAAACAAAAAAAACAAAACCCTACTAGTATTGGCTTTAAATACTGGTTATTTTATAGTAACACTGGGAATCACAACAGTATCATCATACAAATTAACATTTTTCATTTTATTGGAGCACAAATTATAATAATTCATTGGGATGTTTTAAGCCAGCAACTTTCCAACCCTATCAAAATATGAGACTTAAAAAGAAAAAAACAAAAGAGCAATTTCCCATCTGCCATCCAATTTACCAAAATTCATAAAAAGCTGTGCTCCCTAAAAAGATCCAACTCACACGAACAATGGAAGTACAGCTTAACAGCAATTACCATACCTTGGAAAGTATCAAATCACCTAACCATCGCACACAATCAACATAATTCCTATGTATGTCTCTGGTAGAAAAGTCAGGAAAGTGAATTTTCTGAGAAATAAATGGCCTGAAATGGAAATGTCAAAAGTTAAGAGAAAAAAAGTATAGTAGAATTACACTAATTTTTATTTTTGGAGTTATAAAATTTTGAAAAATAAAATATATGACTTGATTTTTCTTTGTTCCTAGAAAACTGAATACCTTCTTGTCTGTTTATTCAGAGCTCAAGTCTTACTCTTTTTTTGTTTCTATATTTTATTATATTATCAGGTCTTAATTCAGTTTTGTTTTTACTCTATGAAATTTCATTTACAAAAACTGGAGCTTCCAGGGTGTAAGGGGGATAAACAGTAATGAAAAAAAAAATACAATAAAAAATATTTGCAGCTTCCTACCTTCCTATATATAATCTATAGGCCACATTTAATCAATTCTGGCTATTTAACGAATGATAAGCAAAGACATCTGATCACAGAACTGAAAGTTTTTCACAGAAAACACCTACTCAGTCCTTTAATATCAGTCTATGAGAGTGAACACATCTGCATTATTTCAAAAGATAGTCATTTTTCTAGGAACAATGATATATTCCAAAGTCTGCTAAAATTAAGATTACATGAGAGTCCTGCCTCATGCAATAATTTCTGAAAATGGTTACTGAGAGGAACTTGACACTTATTAGTTAGGACTTTGCCTGTATTTAGGAAAACAAAGTATGCTGCCATTTTTTCCCTTTAAAATGTTTGTGTGAAGCCCCTGGCCAGGTAGCTTAGCTGATTAAAGCATCGATATGTCAAGGTTTTGATTCGATCCCTGGTCAGCACACATACAAGAACCAACAGATAAATGCATAAATAAGTGAAACAACAAACCAATACTATTCTTTTCCTTCCCCTCTCTAAAATTAAAATCAATAAATAAAAATTTTTAAAAAGGGTGCATTAAGACCATTAACTAGAAGTTGCTACCAATTCTATAGTTAATGAAAAGTATACCCAACATTTCTAATGTAATGATTCATTTTTTGTACTGAAATAACTCTAAAAGATTGACATGCCATGAATTAGTTATGTCTTGGGTAAGTCACAGGTCCTCTCTTTACTTTTCTCATGTATATAAAAAGGAATGTTGGGCTGAAATCATTTCTAACATTTCTTCCAGTACAAATTCTGGCATCTTTTCTTTATTAAAACATTAAAATGTTATTAATGATCTCATGTAAGTTCTTAACTCTGCTATAATTATGTTAATTATTTTTAAATCAAATACATATTATCTACGGTTAAACTTCTCAAGGAGAAGAACATAACTCACTGTTATTTTCTGTGAACTGTGAAATATAATTTCTATGTATTCCAGAGTTTCAAAAAATATAAAAGCATAAATATAGTACTGTACTAACTCTTGGTGTTTTAAAATAAGTATCTGAAAGTTATATGAATCCTTAGAGGCCACTGAGGTTTGATGAATGTAGTGCATTGAAATATTTTCTGATGGCTACAAATTTAACCAACATCTATTAATAGTCTGTCTTTATAAACAAAATATAAATTCCAGCTCTTTGCTAAAAACAAAAATGCAAACAATGTTAACATACAGACAAATGACAGTTATAATTAAAGTATTAGCATTTCAAAAATATATTAAGAAGGTCCTGGTTGGGTAGCTCAGTTGGTGAGAGCATATCCCAATACACCAAGGTTGCTGGTTTGATCCCCGGTCAGGGGACATACAAGAATCAACCAATGAATACATAACTGAGTGGAACAACAAATTAATGTTTTTCTCTCCCTCTTTCTCCATTCCTCTCTAAAAAACAATAAATTAAAAAAATTAAATATATACACAGGGTCTGGCACAAATAGCATCCCTTTATTACAATTTTTTTTTTTTACAAAGTCATAAGCATGTAATTCTGTAACAAAACAATATCACACTCGAGCACACCATATGACATTTTAGGTGAAATGTTCAAATTAAAACTATAAATTAATACACCCAAATTATTATCTTACCAATGACATTCAAGCAGACATTACTTCTGCTAGACCCTGTATATATAAAAAATAGCAAAGTTCCCACCTCTTCGTCCTATGGAGAAAGGCTCCCACTTTTGAATTTTTTTCCATTTAATTAAACAAGGGAAGCATTATATTAACATGAATTAAAGCTAAGAACCCCATTTAAAAAACAGTATTTGCCGTGGCTGGTGTGGCTCAGTGGAATGGGTACCAGCCTGTGAACCAAAAGGTCACCAGTTTAATTCACAGTCAGGGCACATGCCTGGATTGCAGGGCCAGGTCCACACTTGGGAGGATTTGTGAGAGGCAACTAATTGACATTATCTCTTGCACATGGAGGTTTGTCTCCCTCTCTCCCCTACCCCCTCTCTAAACATAAATAAAATATTTAAAAAAATAAAAGACAAGATTTACTATCTTGAATTAAATTTTACAGTTAATAATGCTAGTAACATTCTGAAGGGTCCTTTGCTGTATTCCACAATTATTTTAATAGGCTTAAAATCTTTATAAATTAAAAGGCCCACCGCATATAACCTAAATACATTGTAAGTATAATGTGCTACAAAATTAGAGAAGACACAATTTAAAGGGGATTTTGAAAAATAAAACCACAAATACATTAGATTAAATCAGTGAATTTATGGTATGTAAAGTATTCTTAAAAAGGGGCTCCTCAGCTCAGTACTGGGGACTTACATAACAAATTTGGAAAAGGTAAAACTCATCAATTCAACAGCATGAGAAAAATACTTGTTTTCAATGCCACGAATGTTACCTGTTAGTTTTATTTGGGTTATAATCATAAGATTCCTTAATTGCATTAATCATTCTCTTTGAATTAATCCTCCAAAGTTTAAGAGAGTGATCCATACCACAGGACATTATTTTCTCACCCAAAAGATCATAATCCTGTATGTAAAACAGAAAAGCTTAAGTTAACTATTTAAATTATTTTTCTAATTACACTACTCAATTTTTACCTGATGCAGAGTATTATGAAACCATAACACTAACATTTTGGGTTGCACCTATGTAGGAAATAAAAGAGTTTTTACTGCTTTTAAGATTTAGTTTTATGTGATTTGTCACCACCACAGTGAATGAGTTTATTCAATAGGAAAGGCAAAGAAAGCACAGTATTTGAATTTCATTTTATCTTCAACGAACTTTAAAATATTTCCTTTGCTTGATTTTGAAAATAAACTGAATGCTGAGGTATGACACAAAAACCTGAAGTTTTCTTTTCTTTGTCCAACCCTAATCAAGCAATGAAACTGACTTCTGTCTGTGAAGCTACAATAAGTCCCTAAACAAATGAAATTTCATCTGTACATCTAAGTCAAAAACTTCAGTTATACTGATCTTAGAGCTCACTTTTAAATGACTTTTTAAAAGTGCCTAAAATTGAAAATAAGTTTATCATCTGTAATTTATAAATTCTTAATACGCATCTAGCAGATGATCTATTATAACAACCTTATTCCACTTTATTTCATGGATAAGACCTTGTGGCACAGATATGCTATTTAGTGCATGGTACATGCGCTAATGAAAATTTCATACATCTATGCTTCTAACACTGAATTCTATATCACAGAGAAGAAATACAGACTGTCACCTGTTCTCGTTTTAATAAATAAAAAAGAAACAAAAAAGAAAACACAGTATATGGTGATGAAAGGAGATGACTTTAGATGGGTGAACACAGAATA